>NC_141774.1:6433000-6753500 GCF_051362555.1 Lingula anatina | reverse complement strand
AACCGTACTTGCAATACCAATTCAAGGCGAAAGGTCCATCAGAAGTAAATACATTCAATCTCCCGTACGACGTTGGCTCTCTCATGCATTACCCGGACAAAGTGAGTTTCTTTTATTGTTCATGTAGTAAAATAGGGGAGGTCATTGTCATTTTATAGTGAACAAGTTCTTTAGCTATATATATATCTGTGAGCGTATGCATATTTTTCCTTTTTATTGATTTTAGACAAAATATTTTTCAATATAACTGAGGGAAATTATCACGGAGTCGAGGATAACACGACAAATTGATTATGTCACGATCGATACAGTCTGACTTTTGTAAACAGCTATTTATTGACACAAAAGCAAATTCCTTACGTGTCACGTCTTACTTTTTGCAAAGTGCTTTTAAAGAAATTATAAGATGTCCGTTTTCTTTTTCTCCATAACTGTTATTCTAGATGTTTGGCAAGGTGGTATATGATAAGAACAACGTCCTCGTTAATCTTCGGACCATTCTGGCCAAAGATCCTCTTCTCCAGAGAAGTGTAGGGACCTCTACCGGTATACAATTCTTTGACGCCAAGGCTGTGAATATGTTGTACTGTCCTGGTAAGTGAGACATCTACGGTGTAACGTGACAGAGTCAGATAAGTGGTACTTTCGTTTCTTTTTTTTTTTTTTTTTTTTTTTTGACGCCTATATTGATCTTTTGTGGGATATATAAATTGCATATTTGGACTGTGCAGTGAAGGTGTATGCTATTTTTTCTCGAATGTTTTCAATTTATTTTCGTATAGATACGTGCAAGAATTCCAATCTGTATTGCGAGAACGAAGGCTATCCCAACCCAAACGAAATGTCCAGGTGCTCTTCTTGTCTCTGTCCTGAAGGTTTGAGTGGAAGAAGGTGTGACAGAGTAATGTCATCTAAAGGTAACTATTATGCCAATTTATTATAATTAATGGCAGATACGGAGGAGGATACAGCAGGCACATGGTCTCTCTTATTTGCTAAGATACCTTCCTTTTCCTACCCCAAAACCTTATGATGAATAAAACGAGACAAAACCAAGCAATTTGTACATTCCTGTGCCTCATAAATTGTACTGAAATTGTTTTCGGGTGTTGTTTTATATAATTTTGCCCTGTGCACCCCCTTTGTAAAAGAGAAGTGGCTTGGTTTCTATAGTTTCTCCTAGAAATCCAAGTTTCATTTTTTAAAGATAAAAATAAGGCAAATATAAGTATATAATGTATGCAATATCTGGAATCCCTCAATTCACACCTGTTTGATGGAACCTGTAGGCTTTATCAATTTTATTATTTACTGTCTACTGCTGATAGTTTGTACAGGAAAACTTCCTGTTCTTAAAATTTCAGATTTACAGTGCTTGCTTTCAGTTGCTCTCAGTTTTAGGGGGGAGGGGAGGGGAGCAAAAATAGAAAATTTATATGACAATGGGGTGGAAAATTTGCCAAGTTCGTCTCGGTCATCTTGTCACACTTTCTGATTTCAATTATAGGGCAACACTGCGGGGCTGTTTTGGAGGCCACCGAATATGAGCAGACAATGGAATCCCCCGGTTATGACGTAGCAATGCGATTTGGGAATCGATATAGAGACACGCCGTACGCACGTGGCCAGCAATGCAGCTGGCTCATCAAGGTGACAAGTTACTTTTATTGACATCTAGAAAAGCGCAGACCTCCGCCAAGGCAGCGATTTTTGATTATTATTGAGTATTGATTGATTATTGATCCGAATCACCACCAAAAACTAATCATCTCTTCCTTGGCCCACTTCTGACAGTTCCTGAAAATTTTGTCAAAATGGGTCCATAACTTTTTGAGTTGATGACAAACAAACAGACAAACAGGGGTGAAAACATAACCTCCTTGGTGGAGGTAATTACTTTTAGTAAAAGAAACGTTATTTGAAATTTTAGCGCTAAAATGCTTGAAAGACTTGCCAAAATGCTTTCACACAATATTTGTACACTGTGTATTAAATTATTATTATTTTTTAGATCCATCATTTATTTACTTATTTGTGAATTTATTTATTTGTGTAATTATTTGATCTGCTGTTCACAGGCACCTCCCGGTCATGTAATTAGCCTGTACTTCAAAGGTCCGATATTCAACATAGCGGCATTTGCTGATGGTCTTTGTAACGACTACGTAGAAATACGCTACGGGAAGTCCATAGGTACCTCTGGGGCGAGGTAATGCTTCTTTGTTTATTTGCATATTAACAAATAACAAATCAATGCAAAAGTTAAAGGGATAATAACTCTTCGTATGAGGTCTACATTTCACAATAAAACATTGTGAATAACTCATAGAAATATAACATATTCTGTTTTACCACAAAAACGGCAGTTATAGCTATTATTCTGATATCTGAGCTTGTCTTTAGACCATGTGACCTCCATTGACGGCTATACTCTGTTAAAATCTCTTAAGAGATTTTAACAAAAAACCAAACTTTTTAGAAAAAAACCAGGGACTAACTTTGAATGAACAAATGGATTCATTAACCACTGGTAAGTATGGGAAAATTGTTGTTTACTCCAGGAAAATTCATTTTTTGGCCAAAACGAAGAGTTATTATCCCTTTAAATCAATGTTGTTTACTATAATTTTGCAAAAGCCTAGAACAATACTCTTCTGTGGTCTATACATTTGTTACAAGAACGAAAAATGGTTATATTTTAAAGATAATCCTACTTCATAAATTCCTTGCATGGAATTAGATGCAGACCGTTTGTTCCTGATAATTACTTACAACTGCTAGTCCACAGCAGTTCATAGCAGTTGACTATAAACACACTCACATGGTCGATACTTTTAACAGGTTTTGCGGTTCGGAAATCCCGACTAAGACGATAACCACCCTGGGCAATGCAGCGACCGTCCTTTTCCGTGCATCTGAACGAGAATGGCCGATAGACAGGGTTGGATTTAAACTAGCCTATAAGATCCACAGAAAATCGCCCAATCAGGGAACGTTTGATAATTTTCTGCGGAACGATAATTTGCGAGCTTTCTTCGGCGTTAAGTTCGACCATCAGGTTCAAGTTATCAGACCTCTTATCAAACCGATGCCTAATAATCTTTTAGCATATTTTAATAGCCTTTTACGACGATGACTGATGATAGGTAAGATAAAAGAATGTAATATAAAATTATATTCTATTATATCATATAAGATAAGAATACTAACCAATGATTAATGAAAACAGAAACATCGTAAACCGTTTTCTTTTGGGAGCTATGAACTAAAATAAAAGAAGATAATGACAGTATTTATTTATAAGCATTAAAGGTAAGAAAAAAATTTATGCTACAATGAAATAAAGTTATTACACTGCACAATGCAAGTTGTCACCGAACATAGGTGAAACAAGGCATAATACAGTATTGTACGATCCCAAGCAGAAGTTTATTATTGACAGAAGTTTTACTTGGTGAAACCAATTACTTACGGGTATTCCTTCACACAAGACCGTTTAGCTTGTATGCCATTCTGATGTTACATGTGTGTTTGTTATATTGGAATAATTATAAATATATATACACTAGACTCAAACACTGTAATTCTATGTTGCACTTTTCACTTTCACTGTACATTTCAATAAAGTACATGAAATGAAAATGAAAAACAATCGAGTTACCACTTTTAATTTACGTTTATTAATACTGGTGTTGAAAGTCGCTTTTAGATATACGAACAGATTGCTTTTTGATCCTAGGGATGATGTAACATTTTTGAATATTAATTTTATTGTGTTGATGCCCAATTAGAAAGCCGTCTTGAGAGAATCTGCTGTCGCCATTCTATATAACTTATGGCCAATACATAGTGACTATACAGTATATAATCACTTAATCACTTAATCATACATATATTCATCGTATCATAACACTAGAAGTAGTTTATATCTGTTTCTTTTTCTTATACATATCTCTCTATATATATATATACTTATCTAACTTGTTTTTTATATTCATGTGTATCATGTGCACGCACTGGGAATAAATAAATACATAAAACAGAACAGTAAAAGAATCCTTGCTGTGAAAGCATACTAGAGTCTATTGTAAGTCGTTATACTCATTTACTTTCTGTCTCAGGTGCACCAAATTGCATTATTATTTACTTAATAGCTCGCGCGAGGGCTCTAAGTTTGTATATTGAATAGACAAATAAGCTTGTTAAGCATTTGGTGATTCATCCCGCGGATCGTAAAAGGGATAATAACCCTTCGTTTCGGCCAAAAAAATGAATTTTCCTGGAGTAAACAACAATTTTCCCATACTTACCAATGATTAATTAATTCATTTTTACATTCAAAGTTAGTCCCTGTTTTTTTTTTCTATAAAAGTTTGGTTTTTTGTTAACATCTCTTAAGAGATTTTAACAGAGTATAGAGGTCAATGGAGGTCACGTGGTCTAAAGACAAGCTATAACTGCCGTTTTTGTGGTAAAACAGAATATATTATATTTCTATGAGTTTTTTACAATGTTTTTATTGTGAAATATAGATCTCATACGAATAGTTATTAATCCTTTAACAGATTGCTACACACTTTATGGCGGGTGTAATGCACTCTTTTTTTTTTTTTTTGCTTTTGAGAGTTTCATTGAGAAAACGACAGCAATGTGTATTAAGGAACATAAAGTTTTGTGCAAGATCATTTTGTGAATGTCCCAAAAATATTAAATGCATCAGAAAAACTGTAATGAAAAGCTATATATACCAAACGCGATTCTGAGGCATAGAAAAAGCACAGAGCACGCAAATTGGTGTGTTTAGTTTTTTCACCATACTCCATCTTGTGGAGTAAACTGTTACTTATAACGTAAACTATCCGGTTCCGCATTTTGGTTTTGGTGTCATCCTTATTAAAATTATCCTTGAAACCTGGTTAAAACCCTGTTCGTCCGCGCTATCACATAACCTGTTTAAAAATTCATTAAGAAAGGAGGGCCAAAAAGAAGTCCTAATCAATACATGTGACGTCATTCTTAATAGCTTTGTTATATCTTTCTTATATTCCGTTGACCGCAATCGCCGCTATCACAATAAGCAAAGTTTCCTGTTTATTTCGTACACAAACGGTTCAAACTAGTGTAGAACGCTTTCTCCAATGACATCTTAGCCGCGTTCCAGGCGGTTACACATGCAAATACCTTTTTAATGAGTGTTAACCCACCATAAATCCTCGCAATGTTGGATGGGTATCTTTTCAACGATTTCATTTGATGTTGTGAAACTTCTCAAAGGGAGAGTGGACGGAGTCTTTTTGTGTACTTCAATTCGATTGAAAATTATCAAGAATTTTACTCATATTTGTAAGAAGAGCATTTATCTTTATTTCTGCTAATAACCATCAAGCCATAACAAATGTAGCTGTTTTGAGTGAACATATCTACCACTTTGATACACAGATCATTCTTCTGTCTATAGTTTCAACGTGCTGGACGTTTGGTCAAACTTTTCACTTAATATTCGAAATGATTACAAACTCCGCTCACTGCCGTCGACACTTCCCCGAGAAATAAGACATTCTTAATTGCCACACCTTGTGAGGTAAATTTCCCAAAATGAATAAACATGGCGGCAATTGGCGTTCAGGTCACGTACGGTCTGGTATACCATAAAGACAATCGGTTTGTAACACCTGTAGACTTTCTCCGTTCATAAGTCAGTCGTCGCTCCCGGGGAGTCGGACAGGTGGGGAAGCTAACAGGGGACTTGGCGTTCGTTCCAAAGGAAAAAGGGGACATTATCTATAGCTGTGGCTTGATGACTTAATCTGACAGGGTGTCGGTTTCAGCCAGCCGAACAATTCCACGGCTTTGTTCACGTAAATAGAGGTAATTTGGTAAACCGAGGATTTTTTTCATCGTACCCTCCAAAGAAATTACACGAAAAACGAACAAAACTGCCGGTAAGAACGGAGAAAACTGTCGTTCCAGAACAAGTTTACTAAGATCGTCAACTGTATCATTTATAACATTAGTATATTTGGTAAGCCAAGGCCTCCACAGTCACCTCAAAATGATTCGCAGGCTTAATATCGTCGTCGTCGCCGTGATTTGTTTTGTGATCCTGGATAAAACAGTGGGCCAACCAGTTGAGGGTTACTGTAAACCGACCAGCAGCTGTTGGCCTTCTGGAAGCGAAATACGAAGCTTTGGTGACAGCCTGTTTGGAGACGTCATACTCCCTGGGGATCAGTTTTACATCAATGCTACTAGAGGGGTTATACAGCCAGAACGATGGCAGGCAAACCCGGGTAAGAAAGAAAAATGTTTTTTTAAAGGTATATTTGATTATACCTGCGTAAAACAAAAATTATTACTTTTTTTGTTCACATTTTGTTTTTTTGCAAAAGTATTCGCAACAGTAAACGATGTAGCTGTATACCTGGTGTGGCAGTGCTGGCAATTGTGGGTGATAATTCTGAGTGCCATATACATCGCTGCTTTGGCTCGGTACATGAAGACCAGATTTAAACTGCAATAAAACTTGTTTATCGACGACAACGGGCTAAAAGCCCAATAATTACTTTTAGAATTGTATATGTAAAGTTTTGTAGGCAGGGACGTAAAACAATATTATCTTACTTGTGTATCTACTAATTGGCTGTTGTTGGCTGTTGAAGAACTTAATTTGAAAAACATATTTGTAAACAAATCTTTGTATCCAAAAGAAAAGACGAGGTCTTTTCCCGATGAAACACATGCATGCATATTAGACAATGATTTGATTAAATTCATAATTAACGACCTACTCTTTAATAAGTTTGAATAATAGAAAGCGCCGCAGCATTTATATTACTATTTTCGCTTAAGTGTAGGTCAGTGTGGTCACATTAGTTATACTTTGATCTGAGAAATACGACTTTTCAATGTTCAAATAATTTCACGCTGTTTGCAAACACGCTGGGATATCTAGTCCCTGCAAAAATAAAATAAATCGCCATGCAAATGGATGCAAACCAAGACATTAAGTCGTTTATGCCTGTTCTACAAAGCTACACACATAACGGTGTTAATTTGTCTGGTATAGAGAGCACAACGTTGAAAAGATTAACACTCGATAGTTCTGTGCTATTATATAGTTAGTTAGCTGTATCTAGTTATATCGATGTACTGTATGTATCTACATATGGTGAATGTGTATAATTCAGCATCATTTTTATACTTTTCATTGGAGGAATCTCACCCCACAAAACAACTAAAACAAATGTTTGCATGGATATATATAGATGCATGTTTATCTGTATTAATGCCGCCCAACTTATATCTTATAAAGGCATTAAATAGCATGTCGGTTTTCAGTCGCGTCATTCACAAAAACGTTCTACCACCCATAAAAATTCAACGGCATTTTAACAGCACCCGTGCATAATGAGTGCACTGCACAACAAATAAAATTTCAATAAGGGTTATTTTTTTAAAATTGGCTCACCGACAAGGCAAAAGTACTTCACGTTTCATTCCGGTGAGATTTGCCCTTTACGTCAAACAGATTACTTTGTATTCTGTGCTTTGGCCAAATTGTGTTTTGATATAATTTGAGATAGATTAACGGTCACTTCATCAACAAATTTATGTACAGATAATGAACGTTGAAATTCTTAACGATTTGTAAGGAATTTATGACGCAAGGGGTGTACTGATAATGCGCAATTTATATTTTCAACAATGTGCACCAAAAAACTTCTTGAGGAAATACTTCTCCCCCAAAAATGGTTATTAAAAGACTCTTAGAATATATTAACAATGATGGGTCCATTAAAAAACCGTCTTTTAAAAGACATGATATTGATATGGTTCATATTGAAAAGGTTTAACCATTTAATAATATGTGTAGGAGGCAGCTCGAATCGCTGAAAGACATCCCTTTACCAATGAATACCAAGCTAAGCTTGAATTGATAACTGCAAGTACTATTAACAATCTGTTCCTCTGAACTCCAGTTTGCTTATTTCTACATTTTCCCATTTCTACTGTTTTTCTAATTACCATCAAACTAATAACGCTATATCTAATTTTAAGGTATGGTGGTGTTTGTCGCCAACATTCAGGACGTCCAAAAGTGCGTCCTCTTCGCAAAACAGTACCGCATCCAGATCTCCATCGTCACTTCCGGTCACGACTTCATCGGAAGGAACACAGCCGAAGGGAGTCTCCAGATCAACCTGTCCCGCCTGCAGTACTTCTTCGTCAACCTGAACGACAAAACCAGCCATACTGGAATGTCGTGCACTACGGACGTGGGTAACCGGTGGGCCTACATCTACGAACAGGTAGAGTAACTACGGTAATTACTGGATTTTTTCAATGCCGAGAAGTGGTGAATTTTTCAGATACTGTATTTTTAAGTCATGGTTTTTGTATTAAGAACATAGCTATTGAGCAGTAGCAACTAAATTAAAAGAAGGCTACTTTATGTTTCCATTATTTGCAGTCAAAGCACTACTAATGCTACGTAGAAATATATTTTCTTGTGAACATAATATTATGTGTCTGAAAATTTGATAATTTTTGAAATATATTTAATTTTAATTACAGTTTTCGTGAACAGTCTGCAATATATCGTGTTATGCATTACAGGTGTCAGGCGTATACAATAAACTTATCGTGGGCGGGAATTCTGGAACCGTCTCTCCTGCTGGGTACACGCTAGGTGGCGGTAAGAGTCTACTGTCCAAGATATTCGGTCTCGCAGTCGACAACGTTTTGGAGATGACGGTGGTCAATGCGAAGGCCGAGATTGTACGGGTTTACCCGAGTCATATCGAAGTAGAGTCCCCGGATGGAGATCCGATACGTATTGATGACGGGGATTTATTCTGGGCCCTCAGGGGAGGAGGAGGCAGTACCTTTGCTATTGTTACGAGGATTAAATACAGAATCTTTGATCCTCCAGCAGACGGTTTTACCACACTGAGGTAGTTGACACAGACACATTAATTAATCTCTCTATCTCTGTGCCTTACCCTCTAATGCACACGTTTACGTTTTGTTTAATATTCTACTTTAGGCTTCGTTCACATGCAATGTCTATTTTCTAAATTCTATTTTCTATTCGCGCTATCTTATGATCACGGTCTGTGCACTGAATATCCCGCCGCGTAATTACTGGCAGCGCGAGCCAGTTACTTATAGTAACTTATAGTAACTGGCTCGCGCTGCCAGTAATTACGCGGCGGGATATTCAGTGCACAGACCGTGATCATAAGACATGCCGCAAATAGAAAATAGAATTTAGAAAATAGACATTGCATGTGAACGAAGCCTTAGACTAGACAAGTGTTTAGCCTTGTACTGAATAACGCAATATCAGTGTGAGTGCAAGAGGCATATATCGCTGACTAGTTTCCGTGGCAATTTATTTTGAAAGATGCAGCAACTTTAGACTGCTTTCTGCCATAAATGCCCAATAACCTCATTAGTTCAATGTCAGTTATGTCAACTGTATTTTGTTACAGAAAAATGGGATAATTTCTTCATATGATATTTTTGATATTATTTTTTTTCCACAGAGCACTTTATCCTTTCCGAACAAGTACCCGTCTTGTGGCCAACGAAATCTTGGATTTCCTCTTTACTTACATCCGGGGACTTCCAAAGGAGGCGTGTGGGTCTGTTCTGGTAGGTATGCAGTTCATTAATGTAGAAACAGTTAGCAATGCGTTCCTAGAGATTGCTTTTATTAAGTTCTGCTTATAGTAAGAATATCTATATGCTGTTGCTGTGTCGATAATTACATCTAGCTAAAAGTGGTAACAAGAAGGGTTTATAGATTGTTTATGCAGCAAACAGTGCTGCGACAAAATCTTTTTGAATATCTGAAGTCTACAAAGGCAGAAGCGTCACTATTATAGTAAATCCATGATGTTTTAAAGTAGTAAATCGATATATCACAGTTGTTTTGCTGAATAATTGTGTTTAAGGTTTTTACTGAAAAATAATGTGAATGTTTATATGTTAACCACTAATGAACCCAACTTCGGCAGAGTTTAACAAGTGTATCTAGCCCCCTGCTTTCAAATGGGCAATTTTTAAAGCAACCTCTATTATGCCTATTTTTTTAGCCGTGTCTCAGTCAAGCACGTTTGTAAGTCGAAGATGTAATAGGCTTCTTTTGGCGTTCTGCAAATGAACAATTTTCACGGCTACGTCCACACCTTATTCCCTTTTTTATTCAAGGTTGATAGCCCATATCTTGGATCGCAGTTTATGAACATAGATGCAACCAACGGCCAAATATATGTAACCATCGAATATTTTGGTGGCTACCGGGATGCCCTCCCGGTCTTCAAGCCGCTCCTCGATTACCGTCCGGACTTAAAACTGTACCAGTATACTCCCGAAGTGTTTCCGAACTTCTGGGAGATGCGGAAGGACAACTTGTACACCGGCTACACGGGGAGGACGTATATGTTCAGTACAATTATACAGGACGATGGTCTTAATAAGAACTTTGCTGACTTGATGGTGAGGAATCTCCTGGATGTGGAACAAATGGGGTTGATTATGGAGTGCGAAGGGGCTATAATGGGAGGTAGGTTGACCTCAGTGTGCTAATGCAGTGTGAGGTGGGTGTTGATATAGAATGCTATAGTTGTGCAATTGACCAGCCATCTAGAAATCCCGAGAGAGTTAACGATAGGGAAAGCGAGCGTGTGTGCAAGGGAAAGAGTCCAACGAGCCAGTATTTTTGTATTATATTCTAACATGCTAAACATTGCCTTTTTAGAAAATTCTCATTAAGCCCCCATGCAATTATAAATTTTGAGAATGCCTTTATATAATGTGCATGATGGCAAAAAGTTTAACAGACCCACTAAACGATAAGCGGCAAATGTACAAACGGAGCTCAAGTGGACTTTAAATCATATTTCTTGCGCATTGTATTCAAAATGTGTGTGTGTGTGTGTGTGTGAGAGAGAGAGATAGAGAGAGAGAGAGAGAGAGAATCAACGCTGTTCGTTGAACTACCTTCGAAACTGACCCAAACTGTCATTATCAATTCTCCATTCTCCAGGGAAGATGCGAGAGTACTCTGAGGATTCGGCCTCCGTTCCCCCCGGCTTTAGAAAGGGGCTGATGACGTGGCAGTGTGGGGCCTACTGGTTTGACGACGGCATCCCGTTTGAGAAACAGTGGATATCACAGCTGCAACCATTCCACCAGGAGCTTCTTGACGCCGGTGAAGGTAGTGTATAACTGGTTTGGCGGCGGTACACGTTTACTGGTAGCACGTTTTGAAAAAGTATTTTCGTTCAAATACCATTTCTTCTTTTTATCGTTATACACTTTTTTTCATTTATTAAGGCGATTTTAAGCAAAATACAATTCAAAATATTACTGAACGTACCTTAAATGAATGGCCGTTTTGAAATATAAAAATGGACGTGTCGACATTTAGACCCATGGCGTTTGTCATGGTGCTCTGGGCTTAAGTTCCTGTTCATTCAACACACGATGCTTTGTTAAACAGGGACCTGTAACTCGAAAGCATCGCGCATTCCAACCGAGCGCAAGCGTCTCAATTCCGTAACTCGCCCATACTCACCCCACCTAATACACTGTAGCCTCTATGTGATATCGCTATACGCAATGCTTTCGAGTTACGGGACTCAGGATCGAATACCTCATGACAAAATCTGAGATCCGCTAGTCAGTTATCAAAAAAAGGGGTCTTGCATTGGCTACTGATTAATAAAGATTTGATCTTTAACCCCAAAGGTTGGTGTATTTTGCAGGGGTATATTTCAATGAAGCATCAGATATTTTACTCACATGGAAGATTTCTCAGTGGGGAAGACACTACCGCAGGTAATTGGAATTATATTTATATGATATATTTTATATGCACCTACATGTTCTGCTTGAATATGTGCGGTCTGAATACATTACGTAAGACTTCAACATAGCCATATACATAAGATACGTGCCGCACGTAACTCGATTGCAAACGGTTGCCCCAAATTAAGATAGGAGAGCAATGAAAGCTACTGCTTACAACTACAGAAGGTTCTTATACTCCGCTCATTGTAATTCTGTCGATTTTTGATATTTGTATAATAAAATTGTCAAATTTTTCTTGCTCAAATTATTTCTTTCATATTTAGATTGTGTGCATATCTGTTCACATTTACTTTTCAAGCAATGCAATGTAAGCGTATGCACAATCTAAATAATTGCAGGCGACAAATTGGCTGGTAATTTAGTATCAATCTATTTATCAGGCTGTTAAGAAAAGAACTTTTACATGACTGACAAACATTTCAACATTTCATTACTTTCAGACTGGTAGAGATCAAACGCCGCTGGGACCCTTACAACTGGTTCAGCTGTCACCATTGTGTGGCGTCTGATTTGAAACCGGATCCCATTGATGTGTTGGAGAGGGGAGGGGTAAGTGCGGCGTTAACTTTTAAACATGTTGGACATGTTAGCGTTCACTTTTAAACATGTTGGACGTGTTTTATCTGGTTGACGCTGTTGCTAAAACTGAAAGTGTTTTTAACCTATGACCGCTTTCCCATATTAGACATTCGGTCTACGTAGATCGACCTAACATTGCAGGGACTCTGGCTGATTGCAATCAGCTTAATTTACTGACGGGCCTCCTCCTGGCGTTGAGTAGAAAGAAAAAAGTTCCTGTTTATGCGAGTACGTTGGAAGTAAGAAGAGGCGTTTCATTCAGTCCCCCACAGTTGGATCGGTATACGTAGAACAATGGTGTCTTTTGGACTGGCGTCTATAAGGCGTTACGACGATTCAGTCATACAGTTATCAAGCCTTTCTAATGAAGGGTAAAATGGCATGCCTCGTAGGTAGACAGACACGCTTCAGAAACGGCTAACTTCTTTATAATCGTTATACACAAGTGCTTATATTATATTATATTATATTATATTATATTATATTATATTATATTATGACGCGCACTCTTTCAGAGAGTGATCACGGAGTACTGCCAGCCAGATCAGAGTTGCTGGCCGTCTACAGAAGAGATAGAAGCGTTCTGTAGAACCATATATGGCGAGTGTGTGTTGCCCGGAGAACCGTTCTACAGGAACGCTACAATAGGAACCATACAGCCCGAGAGATGGGTTGCCAACCCGGGTGAGTTCAGATGATCGAATAAGTTGTCATATATCCCATGGGGGGGTGGGGGGTGAAGGCGTTTTCTATTTCATTTTTTTAATGTGCTGGGAAATTTGCTAGGAAAAGGACCCTTCTGTGCAAAATTGTATCTAAGTACATGAATTTTTCATGGTAAAAAGTCCACTTTTTCAGAAAAAGAATACCCATTTGAATTCGAAATTGTTGGCTACGGGACTGATGTGTGTTCCTCATAATCTAACATATAACCTGTAGAGCGTAGCCTATTTGTGACATTCAAAATTTTCTAGTTTAAATGTGTATCTGTTGTTGAAAACAGCTTGAAAGCCAATATTTTTCGACCCCTTTTAAAACATATCCATCCGCCAAGAAATTTTAGAAAGAAGTTTCGAGCGTGTTGCACTTCGTTTTACACTTTGTTTAAAGAGGGAACGGCAAAGTACCATTGCAAGCAAAATGCAGGTTCGATCACTAACCAAGGAATGTGCTGTAGTTCAGATTACCAAGACGTTTAATACAGAAGAAAAATAGTGTCCTAGACATAATAAAATAGCTAAACATATCTCTAGCAATTTTGTTACATGTGTTGTACAACAATCTTGGAAAATTCATGAATGAAATGACATATTAAAAAAAAGATTCATCAGTAAAGAAAAAAAATGAAATTCATTTTCTTTTGTTGTATGCACTGAGGAATGCATCTATGGACTGCAATTAAATTGTTCATATTTTATAATGGCTAAGATTTAACATAATATTTATTATATTTTCTATGTATGTGATTTTTATTGTTTAAAGAGCCAAAACTCTTTCTATATCGATTATCACTGTTTTTGTTTCGTTTACCAGGTCTTATTATTTACATCATAACCCTCCAGGACATTCAGAAAAGCGTGATATTCGCCAGCCGATTTAACATTCGCATCTCCGTGATTACATCCGGGCATGACTTTATAGGCCGGAATACGGCAGACGGAAGCCTGCAGATCAACCTATCGCGATTAAAGTACCTGTTTGTGGACTTGAACGACGCCAGTAGCGACACCGGGATGTCGTGCGTAACAGACGTGGGGAATAATTGGGCCAAGTTGTATGAGGAGGTAAACGCAAAATTATACGTGGGTGTCTCTTAAGAACCAATTCCAATACGTAGTTCGATCTAGCAGGATCGACCCATCTCCAAGGGTTTTTTTCGCTAAATTATATTCTGCTTAAGCGGCTCTGATGTCTGGCACGCCTACTGAAGCTGTTAGGGAGTAATTAATAATCGTTTAACAGCTTCAGTAGGCGTGCCAGAACCCTAAGCCGCTCAAGCTGGAAGCAAATTATCTAGAAACCCCTCGGAGATAGGTCGATCATGTTAGAGCCATCTAAGTATGGGAATAGGGTCTTAATTGGATTTCTAAGAAATGTTTCTGCTTCGTCAATCAGTGCATACTACGAAGTTGCCTCTGTAACAGAACCATAAATTGTTTTGGTTATAACAAGGGTACGTCGCAAACAATTTGACTTAAATGGGCTATACTGAAACCGTTGTTCATTATTCATAAATATAAAAAGAAGTTTAAGGACATCCAAATGTCTTTTTTAAATTCATTTTTATTATAAATTTGTGTTAGACATTCAAATTAAACAGATAGTGCCTGTATTACACTAAATAAGTCAAATGTTGCAACCATGAAAATTGATGAAAAATATAAAACTGGCAAATAAAAAATAAATGAATATATATTTCCCAAAGGTCACCGGCAGATATAACAAACTGATCGTTGGTGGGAACTCCGGCACCGTGTCACCCGCCGGCTTCACGCTAGGTGGCGGTAAGAGCTTGCTGTCCAAGATGTTCGGCCTCGCAGTCGACAACGTTTTGGAATTCACTATCGTCAATGCACAGGGGCAGATAGTCCACGTGTACCCCACTCACATAGTCATCGAGGACTCCGACATGGGATTCACGCGGGTAGAGGACCCGGACTTGTTTTGGGCTCTTCGTGGAGGTGGAGGCGGCACTTTTGCCATTGTCACTCGCGTCAAGTACAGACTATTTGAACCCCCTAGCGGCGGATTTACAACTCTGAGGTAGTGATTATGATTAAGCAGTTAAACTATTTAATTGTACATTGACTTATAAAGATTTGAAATTTGAATGGAATGCGTTGTTTTTGTAATGGTGTGTTTATAAATCTACAGTTCCTTAAATTGATGATTCTTACACTAAGTGAGATAATACCTACCCAAAACTTTTTAACAATCATATTTTTTTTGTTATAAACATACAATCTGTAACAACTTCAGGGGACTCTACCCATTCCAAACAGACCAAGCAGGCAACAATGTGGTAGCGAATGAAGTACTTGATTTCATGTTCTCGTACATAAGGGGTCTTCCACAGGAAGCATGCGGCTACGTTCTGGTAAGTTCGGTCAAAATCAGGCATAATTCTATTTATGTACTCCTGATGTGAGTTGAGAGAGTCCCCCTCCCCCATGATAGAGAGTCGACTCAGGGCTCAGGGCCGTAGCCTGAGCAAAATGCCAGGGGGGGCAGTAAGCGGACACGAGGGGGCAAAGCCCCCGAGGGGGTAGGGTGGGGGTTTCCCCTCCCACGGCATGGAAAATTTTAAAAAACTGTATGTATAATACTGCATTCTGGTGAATGTTATTTATTGCTCAATCAGAAGTCAGAAATTGCGATTATTTTTTTTGCACCTCAAATCCCAGGGGGGGCAGCTGCCCCCCCCCTGCCCCCCCCCTGCCCCCCCGGAGGCTACGGCCCTGGTCGTCATTGTCAGAGAATTAAGCTCTCCTGGGTGTGGAGATCGAAAAGAAAAAAGAGGAGAGTCGGGGCCATGCGGTGCGTTACTGTTTCAGACAGAGTGTGGAAGCGTTTTACGCTGGACGTTGTAATTAGTAGATTTATTGTTGGAATAGACTGTGTTGATGTTCCGTGGACTGCACTGAATGCTTTGATACCATAAATGCACCATGTTACGGCATAAACTAACCAAGATAGGAATCGGCGGCAAGTACACGTGCACCTCTCTGTTACATTGCATTAGTTACTGTTACGTTATGTACTGTGATAATCTGGAAACTGATCTTTATTCAGTGGAAAGTCTTAAACTTTCGAAAATAATAAAGGAGACATTCAGTACATATGCAAATGCGCTGTTGTTTTTCCTGACAATTTGGGGGCTCGTCCGGGAACTGACGTTCAGTTTTTTTTATCATGGGAAATTCTGTGAGCTCTAGATAAACGGTTGGTGCTCACATACCGTTTGTATATTACTTAAAAGTCTACGTGTCACATATATATATATTTTGAATTTTTTCTTTGGGGGGGGGGGGTAAATGATAATTGAAATTATACTTTAAATGTGGCCGCGACAATTTCTTTCTCTAGGTTGACAGTCCATACCGAGGCTCAGAGTACATGAACGTGAGCGCCACCATGGGACAGATTTACATTGTGATCGAGTACTTCGGTGGTGAGGCAGAGGCGCTTCCAACTCTCAACACTTTGTACAATTACAGACCGGACCTCAAGCTGCACGATTACAAGGTATGAGGAAATAAAATATTGTAGAGTTGAGAGTAATCTTTAGCTTTAGGCATCTTTAGCTTAAGTCAGTGGTGTGCATATGAACATGTATTTAATTTTCGTACTTTTTTACAGTGATTATCACATAACAATATTTTCTAACCTTGGACTAATCACACTTTTTGTCCAAGCTTTAACTACGTTATACTGTACATTGGTAATGTTATAATAAAAAATTAATGTGGATAATATAGACGTTACGCTAAGTTCTAGGGAATACCGATATACTTTATACGTACCAATAATGCAGTGAATATCCGTAAGCGCAAAATGTGCTTTTACTTCTTCCAGCCGGTCCATTTCAACACGTTCTGGGAGATGAGGAAGGACAACCTGTACACGGGCTACAGGGGGAGGACCTACATGTTCAGCACTGTAGTGCCAGACGGTAACCTGAACAAGGAGTTTGCTGACATGATGGTGAGAAGCCTGAAGGAGGTGGAGCGCATGGGGCTGATTATGGAGTGCGAGGGAGCTGTACTAGGGGGTAAGTGCAAAGATGCCAAGCTCTGGAAATCTGAAATCTGGAGGTTCTAAAATTTTGTTCAGTGTGTGTGTGTCTGTGGGGGGGGGGGGGGGGGGGTAAGGAGGGGGGTGATTGGAGTGGTAGCTGCCGTTATGCTCAGTGGGGGGAGGGGGGAGCGACCACTCTCACAACCCCTCCCCCAAACAATTAGAAGAAAATTATGAAGCTGACAGTGGTGCCAATTTTTAAAGTCGCTTTTAGCCGGGAGATTTGATTGCCCGCACGGGAAACCGGGGGATTCGTTTTGTATCCGGAAGACTCCCGGATTATTCGGGAGAGTTAACATGTATGTAAGGGGTCTTTAAAGACCGCATTCAGATAAACACATCGCACTATAGATGGGTCAGTCCAACTTTGTGGCGGATTGTCATTCTGTCTAAACTGCAATCACTGTAATCAGCTTGATCAGCACGCGACAGTGAATTAACCCCTACCTTGTGCATGCAAGTCAGTCATTCTAAAAAGCTCTATGACAATATGGCAAAACCGAAAAGACGCACACGGGTATGCCATTTTAGATATCGAAACAAGCTTATCACAAGAACTTTTGGCATTTTCGAACCAGGCCCTCCGCCAAAGGTCCTGTTAGTATTATCCAGCTGATATTGGACGAAAGACTTCAGCACGCCATGTGTGCCAGCAGATACCTTATACACTCACGTTGGCTTTCTTCTAGGTAAAATGAGAGAATACGCCGACAACTCCTCCTCCGTTGTCCCCGGCTTCAGGCGAGGTCTGATGACGTGGTCGTGTGGCGCCTTCTGGTTCGAGAATGAAAACAACATCGAAGACAGTCGTATCGATGAGCTGCAGACCTTCCACCAGAGGTTGCTGAAGGCTGGGTCCGGTGAGTGACAAGTCCGAAGTTTCTGTCTCGTCAGCTCTCTTGTCCATATTTATCTGTATTTACTAAGCGGGTTAGAAATAGTTTGTATAGAGTTCTGCCAGTTTGAAATGCTGTAAGAGGGGCTGCGGATGCACATGCGCGGGTGTTTGACCTTTGACCTACCATTACCAGCTCGCCAATTGACGGGTGCTCAGCTGAGATTTTTAGTCAACTCTGCAGCAATTGTGAATCTCAAAACGGTGGCAGATGATGGCTGGACAGGTGCGCAGTTTCAAATGTTTTACTAGCATTTTTCGTAATTGTGTCCCTCATAACAGGCAATTTTAATTTTTTTCAACTTTTTTAAAATCATATTTTATAGGCGTGTACCTGAACGAGGCGTCCGACATCTTGGATGACTGGAAGCAACTTCAGTGGGGAGCAAACTACCCCAGGTAAGTTAATACTGGTCATTTCTAAAACCTGCTTTAGACTGGGCTCACATAAACCTGTCGTACAAGCAGGATCGATCCTAAGGGATTTTTGCTAATTTGCATTCAGTCTAAGAGCCTTAAATGTCTGTCACGCCCACTGAAACTGCTACGGGGAGAATTAACTTTCGTGCACGCTTAAACTTAATGCAATTTATCGAGAATCTCTTTGGAGATAGATCGATCCAGTTTGTACGATTGTTATGGGAATTGTCCCTTAGTCTACTTTCACCCATGATAAATAAGACATAGGCCAAAATGAATGAAAAATTCAGGTTAACACCATTTTTCGGGCCTGCATCAATTGATAAAGTGCATAAATGGCACTGAACTATAATGATTTTCTTTATTGAAAATTAACAACATACTTTCACCATTAAGTCATCACATTTGTCAAAACCCCTCTACCAATGCGACCGAGGGTCATATTTCTTTTTCACATTGTTTTCGTCTTTTATCATTTCTAGGCTGTTAGAGATCAAGAAAAAGTGGGATCCAAGAAACATCTTCACCTGTCATCACTGCGTTGGCTCTGACCAAGTTACCGTTAATTAACCATGACCCACTTGCTTGACCCAGTTTCCGACCTAGTTTCATGACTGTTTTTTCAAATGGATGACTATAGTTTTTACGCCCGACTGTCTTAACCTTGCATATTTACTTTTTCGATGACAAAATTTGAAGACAATGCGAGCCTGAAATAAGTCAAGTATAACAAAGCGATTTGGAGCTAAATATTTGCCATTTAATTATTACATGTCAGCTTTATGCTTGTTTTGCAGTCCAGGAAAAATATAATAATTATTATAATTATGATTATTGTTATCATTATTGATACCGTTATTGAGTAATTGAATAAGGAAAAAAAATACAGCAATGGCACAGATATACGGGAAAATATGCTGGGACTGTCTTGTGTAAATGTCGAGGAAAATGTTTATTTTTCAGTCTGTGTTCGACTGCCTAATAAATGACGGCGATGCTCGAAATTGGCGAAAAGATTACTATGCCTCTTTACATAAGCAATTTTAATAGTCAACCCCGATTGTTTCAATAATTTTTAGTGCACAGCATATTTGAAAAAAGCTTTGGCTCCGTAATGCTTCCAGCATATGTTATAAAAATCAGGAAACTTCTACTGCTCATTTCCCACTCGGCGATTTCCCTTAGGAAATGGGTTCCACTGTAAAATATTTAATTAATGGGTTTCATTTTATCTTCGGAAAAGGAAAGATTCCTGGTTCTGTGACTCGTCTTTGGCCCGATTCATTGCCGCCGCGCGGGTATACCCTGTTTTTAAACCGTATTTTTGTATTATTGGTGCATGAGTTCTCACCCACCATCTTTTGCCAAAATTTCCTTTTTGTTGTAACCAGAAATGGCTATTTGCATTAGTTTATGAATATAAACATAAGTGAACATTTTAAAACTGCCATTGTTTCGTAATTTTGACGGAGGAGCATATCCGAGAAATAACTTCGGTCCCGTAAACCTTCCAGCCTATTTTATAATGATCAATCCATAAATGTCGCTCATTACTCTATCAGTGCTTTCCGTTTTGTAATAGGTTTCATCAAACTGGAAATTGGGCAATTGTCTGTTACGCCTACAATTGCTGCATTGATAATGAGAGGGGGTTCTGCATACTCATCTGCAGGTGAAAAAGTACCGACATAAATACATATTTCTTCCCAAAAAAAGAAATTTTGGCGTTTTCATTTCCATGGTGTGTGTGTGTGTGTGTTAAAAAGTAATTTTCAAATATATATATTTGAGACACTATATTAGTAGCACGTTTCAGGCACTATATTTTGTGGCGTAAAAAAGGCAGTATATTATTATGGCCCATTTCCAATTTCCTGAGTCTGATTACTGACTGCGTAACGAAAAATGTTTGCGCGCGTGTATATAAAAATATACTGCAGCATGTGAAATATCATACGCGCAGTTGTCTGACATTTGTCGTCACAAATAACAGGCCAAAAACAAGATGTTCCGTACCAGTGCGGCTTTTAATTTTGCCGTTGTTATAACAGTAGCAGTGTTTCTAGATAACGCACTCCCGTTCGTTGTTCCCCCGGGATACAAATCGGCTGCCACAGATCTAGAAAGCTTCTGCAACATCACCAATCTACAACACGACCAACGGCCAGTCCTTATATGGAAGACCATCACAGAATCCACGGAGGAACATCTCGTTTGCAGTTGTTTTCATCCGAAGAGCAAATGTCGTGAGACCACGTCCATGAACGCTCTTTACACCGATGTATGCAGAACAGGCGTTGATCAAGCCAATTTCACCGTCATTGCTGCACGTGGAAATGAGCCGTGGACCGAGTATTTTACGTGTGTTTGCAAATGCGGCACTGGCAGCAATTGTGAGGGCGGGTCTTGCATAGAAAGTCCCGTTTCCCCTTAAAGAAATCGCTGCCAACCAGAGAGTGGGTATTGGTAAGCTTTTCTGTTATCTGTTTGGATTATCAGTTTTGTCATAGTGATAAACAAGTTCATTAATCGCGTTGATTATATAAATATCAATGTTGACAATATTACTATATTAGATTCTAGAAATAAGGAGAAAGTGTTTGAATGAAAAAAGCACATTATATTTAGGCTTATATATATGCTACATACTGTAACATGCCGCCAGCTAATGTCATGAACGTTTGGATATCAAAATCATTATCTCTAGAAGCTGTTAAGAAGAAATAGCTTTCGACAGACATGAAAGGGAAGGGGTGATCATACCTGTTGCCTGTGCCAATTGAAAACAATGAGGTGACTCCCCTCTCCATCCATGCATGAATATGACTTACTATGTAATTGGTGTTTTTTTTTTTCAGGTGGTCGTAGTGTCAGACTCGGCATATTGAGGGCTTCAAGGATATCGGAACGGTACACCCAATTAAATGCGTGAAATATTTGATAATCAACTTCACTGAAAGACGTGATGTTCCAAATAAATGAGTCAAAGCTCTGTTCAAGTATCTCTAGTTTACAAAGGTAGGAGTTACATAAGAGCGTCGCAACAGTAGCAAGTCGGTTATGTGACTGTGTTTACTCATTTTGATAAATTCGGGAATTACGATTGAGATATCACAGTGGTTTTTGTGGGAACATTGTGCTCAAGATGCTTACTGACTAAAGAAATAAGCGGAGCTGATCCAATTCACTTCTTAAGTTTGGCATAAACAGTGCCATATTAGACAATATCGGAGTTGGAGATTATGTTATCAAAACAAGCACAGAAGTTAAAGACCTTGGTGTTATCAACAACAGATGTGTCATGAAAACAAAGGGTGTAAATCATCATATTTTAGTCTTCAACGAATATCTAAGATTCTTCACCTTATTGAAAGCAACCAAACAGGGCTAATCACTCATGCATTTGTGACTTCTAGACTTATGGCAATAGCCTTTTGTTCGGAATACCTAACTATCAAATGGAAAAACTTCAATCTATTCAGAATTCGAAAGCTCGTCTCCTTCGAAAAACTCAGATGTCCGAAAACATCACACTAGTTCTCCGCGATCTTTATTGGTTACCAGTCTCTCAAAGAATAGTTTATAAGATTTTCCTTTTGATTTTTAAATTCTTAAAGGGCGACTGTCCATTTTAAATGAACAATATAAAAGAGCTTTTAACTTCTCTTAGGAGCCTTCGTTCCAGTAGCCAATTTCAACTCAAGCGAAACGATACCAAAAATACTCTAAAAACATATGGTCATAGGAATTTTGAGATTGCTGCACCAATTTTATGGTCCAATTTTTTAATGTGACAAATGTGTCTTTGAACGACTCTTATTACTGTTTAAAAAAGAATTAAAAAATTTAATTTAATGAATATTTTAGTTTACTTTTATCTCTTAGTTTTAAATACCTTTATGGTATTTTTTAATTACTTTTTGTACTTTAAGATTTTGTATGTAAGTGAAAACAGCGCAGTTTTAAGAAATTTGTTATTATTATTATTATTATTATTATTATTATTAGTGGATTCATTCTCCGCTACATTACACACTCCGAATCATGTCACGTGTTCTCAGTAGGGATAATACTACGGTTAAAAGATGGTTGCCCCATCTTCGGAACATTTCTGCAACAACAGCACTCACCGGAGGGGAACTGCTAACAAGTGCAAAGTCACGAAGAAACCTGTAGTATCGCTGAAATCAACTTTAGCAAATGGAGTGAAGATTCTGTTGAAAATGTTACGTGTGGAGGGAAGTGACAGTAGTCTTTTGTATGCTTTACGAGAAGTACAATTGTTTGTTTTTGCTTGTGGAATGCCTCTCACAAATGCATTTCATCCAAACCCTGTGTAAGCCTTTGAATCCCCCACCATAAAAAAGACAAATGCTTGCATTTTAATAACAAACGAAAACGAATCGAGCTTCTGTATATTTATTTTTCATAGTAGGTCGCGATATGCAAATCTCGTACTATTGACTGAATATTTCAAATGTAATAATTGTTAATTTCATAATAACATATGAACAAGATTGTGTTTGTTAAGGTTATTCACCAAAAAACAAAGAATCGTCATACCCGTTGCAGAAAAAATCGAGAACGGCTGTGACAAACTCTTTTTTTTCGATGGCACCACTATGATTCTCGTCGTCATAACTGAATGAATCACTGAAGCCTTGGTGAACATTGAAGACTTGAAGGAAGGCTTTGTGCTCGAAGACATTCAACTCTTCATCATCGTTATCATCTGCTGCTCGAAATACGTCTTTTGCCCAAAGTTTGACCATCGGCTGATATCTGTTGGTATTATATACGGCCACGTCGCTCAAAATGAAGTCCGTCACGTCCAATCTTTCCAGAAAGTCGTCTTCTGGAATGGACCAAAAGGAAGACCACCCTTTGGAGAGAGTCTCATTGAAAGCGATGATCTTATCCGCCCCAAAATATACTCTGGCTCTTTCTACAGTCCTGCTGACATAATCATGTTTGTCCACGAAGCCGTCATTGTCAGCGTCCAATATTTTAAAGAAGCGGGCCAATTTATGACGCCGTTTATCCCCTTTGTCCAGACCTTCCTGTAGTTAATGAAATGTATAATAATAATTAAACGATGTTTGTCTTCATGAAAGTTTAGATTATTCATAGACAAAATAATTTGTGAAAATAACCTACACACACTGGACAAAAGAAGTGTCACCCCTACTGAGCCAATACAATGGGGGTGATAAATGACTGTGGAATGACATGCTCCTGGTATCATTTTATTAACATCAAATTTCACAAAAAATCACAAAATGAGAACAAAATATACATTCTACCAAAATATGCAGTTCCAAGTCCAAAATTAGTACTTAGTGGCATAGCCACGTGACCTAATAATAGGTGCCAGTCTACGAAGCAAGGTTTCATATAATTGTCTTATGCGTTCAGGGCTTATGCTGGCCCAAGCATGAAACACTGAATATAACAGAGTTTCTCTGCTGGTTAGACGGGCATTTGTGAAAAGTTTTGACATATCATTCCACACATTTTCTATTATGTTTGCATCCGGACTCTGGGCAGGCCACATCACCCTGCGAATGTCCTGTTGGTCAAACCAATCATCAACTGCTCTGGGCCCGTGACAAGGAGTCATCCTGGTAAACAAATGCATAATTCCTGTCACCAAAAATGTTAGTAATAGATGGTAGCAAGCCTGACTCCAAAACATCGATATATTTCTTTTGATTCATGTTTCCATTAACCACTATCAATTCGCCCAAGCCATGGATGCTGATGCAGTCCCACACCATGATGAATATGCTGCTCCGGGTTCGAAAATTCAGTGCATGTGGTTCAAATGCTTTACCAGCAGTTTGCCAGCATAGTACCGTCTGTCATCAGAGGTCAGACCAAAGCGACACTCATCAGAAAAAAATATTTCGGACCAATTGTCATGAACTGTCCAGTTCCAGATCCTGTTGACCCTAATTTACTCTACGTTGCCTGTTTTGTAACGATATAAGAGGTTTCAGTCTTGCTACCCTGCTGTACACTCTCTGAGCATGTAACCGACGCCTAGCAATTTTCACAGACACATTCTTATGTGTGAAATTGTTCCACTGTGTTGTCAACTGACAAGCAGTGTCGAACTTTGACAACCTGGACATCAAAATCAGTCGTCGGTCTTCACGGCCAGTATTTTTTTTCTTGGACGACCCATCAGAGGCAATTTGTCCCTTGATCCAGAGTTTCTATACCGAGACCAGACCCTCTGCACGGTTCTGACTGAACAATTCAATTGTATCGATATTCTGACATTGCTTATATTCCGCCTCTTCAGGTTAATAACCTATAACCGTTAAATTGCCTGTATCTTGCCATATTGGAGGAAGACAGGAATAACATTTGCTGTACATGTACAAGACCAACAATACAATTCCATGGTATAGCGGTTTTATACTCATTAGTCACATTATAACTAGACCAGGCATTATAAGTACCCAAGATCTGCCTACTTTTATTACTCTGAGGTAGGGGGTGACACTTCTTTTGTCCAGTGTGTGTAAGCGTGCATTTACCATACATGCATATTGTTGAGTATGGATATGAATTAAAGCCTCGGTCACAACCGGACGCACGAATTTCAGGATCGCTCGTACGTCCCCTGCGATTTTTGAGTGTTGCGGAGGCCGTGGAGGTCGTAGAGGAAGAGGAAAGTCTGCCGTGCTAGTCGCAAGATGTCCTTTTAAGCAGGGACGCTAATTGCAAGGGACGCTCATTTCTTGAGTTTGTCTTGCTTCCTGTGTACGAGGCACACACTCACCACTTACGAAGGGAATGCAACGCACGGCGAAAGTGGTGCCCTTTGCGTCAGTTTTGCTTCCTGTTCTCCTCTTCTTTCTTCTTCCTCCTCCCTTTTTTCGACTATGTAAGCTTCTTTCTCTTGCCATTTGGAGGCATATTAGAAACTAAATTGTGCAAAAATTTGAAAATTTTGAAAATTGTTGTACACGTAACACAGTCGACGTTCATTGTAAAGACACGAGCGTACACCAGGCGTGGGGGTGACGCACGTGTGACGCATTTCCATTGTGCTCTCGACTTTGTTCGTTAGTTGTGAGGGCGTGCGCCTTACTCAACACGCAAAGGGCACATGCACCTTCATTGCTTGCAAGACGTGCTATTTGCACAACGCGCGTCTCTCTTGATAACTCCGGGAGTGGGGAGCAAGTTACGCTTGCGGCCTCGCTGTTCGCAGGCTATTCGTAAATCTTTTGGACATGTCCAACATCCTCCGTACGTACTTACGGGCTGTCTGCGAACTCGAAATTGCGTAAGAAGGACTTGCGTGGGACGTGAGATTCTGCGCAAAATTTGGACGCAAACAGCCCGTAAGAGCCCGTGCGGCCGGTTGTGACCGAGGTTTAAGGCAGTGATTCCACTCCCTGTTGCTATTAACGATATATTGGTGCCCATTTGACGGGGATCTCTTGACACTGAACTTCGATTGATGCGTGAAATTTAATGGCACAAATATGGCCAACAACAGCACGATGAGCTGATTCTCCAGGATGCACAAAATTATTTTATTTGTTGCTTATTATTAAACTATTTGGCCAGGTCATATTTTAGTGCTCTTGGCAGTCAACGTTACGTTTTCTGGCTAGTTAGTTAAATATTGTAAATTTCGTAATAATTCTACATTCGGTTTGCCAAATAAAGCAGCCAAAATTGTCCATATATCAACCAACTTATACATTTTGTTTCGGCTGTTTCACAATCAGGGTGAACAATGTTACAAGTGTCTGATAAATTAGCAATTTATGATTGGAGATTGCTGATAGACTGATATCAAAGACACTGTTACTAGGAACAACAAATAAATAAATAAATAAATAAATATGGTAATCGGACTACAATTTACAAAAATAGCCAAGCATGTGTTCAACAAGTATTTTTAGCTGTTACGATGGGTCATTTGCAATTAAGGTCATAAATGTGAGGCACTAGCTCTTTATGTCAATGATTTATGGTGAATATAATATTTGTCTATAATTCCCACAACATATGTCTTCTCTTTTAACATCTTCTTCCAAAGATATATTCTAAGAAAAAAATATTTTAACCATTTTGCTGCAACAGGCTTTGATACATATTTTCATTTAACTTTGTAAATGCAATGAAAAACATATTAGATCATTACTTTGAAATCATCTACGTGATAATAAGATTAATTTACCATGTTATGACTTAAACATAACAAAGGAGTTGTGCATGTGTAACCATTATTAACAATGCTGTGGTATTTATAATCATGAGCCCCTTGGTGTCTCATAATTTCTGTAGTGTCCGTACCCCCCTTCTGTTTTATTTAGGAATCACAGCATATTCTGTCTGATTTTATTATTAATGTATGTCCACACTGGCATTTTTTTTTTGCAGGAAGAAAATAGTAATAACCCCTTGTTATGAAAAGATATGCAAGAATTTTGTGTCAAATGTAGTGTCCGTACCCCTACTGTAGTGTCCGTACTCCCAAGTAACACATTAACCATTAATATAATGCTCTGAAATTTTTGGATGTCATAGTTAAGGTGTTATTATTTTTACCTGTTACAGAATAAAATACATGCATCACAGTTGATTTTTCTTTCAATGTAACCCCTATTTTGTACCCCTGATTGTGAAACAGCCGTTTGTGAATCATTAATGCACTCTTGTACTATACGATGTAAAGTATATAATAGATGTGTAGGCGCATCCCTGCATCAATTTAAAATGCTACATTAACTAAGAAAAAAATCTTACCTTTTGACCATTCTGGGGTCCACCACATGACGTTCCCATCACATCATTCAGAGCCACCAACAGCAAGAACCAGAGTAAACCTGAAAGAAACATGTTGCTTGTATAGTGAACAAGTTAGTTGTCAATAGGTCAGCGTTCTGTGCGAAAGTGTTGCGTATCGGCACAGGAATTTATTTAAATAGGTTTTTGGCGTATAGTCAGGGGTTCATGGTATCGAATGGACTTTGAACACGTAGTTAAAGTGGGAGGTCCAAGAACAGATACAATAGTAGATATTCGTGCTCTCAGTATTATTGGACAACCTTCCTTCCGGGTGACGACTTATTTTTCCATATTGACACATTGTGGTATCTAAAATTAGATACCTACCCGTTATATTAAATTAATGAAACACTTGGTTTCTCTTTTTGGGACGTTTTCACTGCCATAGTGATATAAGGTAAAAAAGAAATACATCGACTTTAGAACGCAATGACACCCAAACTCAATATAGAAGTGCATTTCACATGCTTTAATACCCAAAAATAAAATTGAATGAATTCAAAGTTGTTTTCAATTTTTAAAACAAATATGTGTATAGAACAAAAATACACGACTGTCTCAATTTAAATTCAAATTTTTAATTTTTTCCATGTCTTTACATTGCGCAAAGAGCCCTAAATGGTAACGTATGTTCCGGAAACGTATGGTAAAGGATGTTCTGGGTAATTTAATTTTAATTTTTATGGCGCATTCCGATTAATTTTTTTAGTGATTCAATCATGGTAAATTATACATGACGTGAGGATGATTTTATAAATATTTAAACTGTAACTCAAGGGGCTTTGAGACATTGCTAATACTAAGTAACGTACATTCCCCAGAATTGTCAGAAAGTTTCATTTTGCAGGGGCGGTTCCAGGATAATTCAAAGGGGGGGGGGTCCGCGGATACTAAGCCAACCCTCCCCCCACCACATGGCGTGGGTTTCGGGGCCCACTAAAATGCCCCGAAAATATTTGGTATTTGAGAGAGCGAACGGTGCCATTTGGCAGGGTTTAGAACTGTGATTCAACTAGTCATAATTCAAAGTTCAAAAGGGGACCACAAGTCGAAAGGGGGTTCAGGACCCCCCCCCCCTGGCCCCCGCTAATTCCGCCACTGTTTTGTTCAAGTACCTGGTGCAATAGAAAACAGTGTTTTCAATTGCTGACCAAAAATATATTGTGATTCCATGATAGTTTGGCATTTCTGATGTAATATTTGGACCATGAGTTGGAGAAGGAATTATTTCATGTTTTTTTTACTATTGGTAGGTGTATTTTCCCCGTTCTATTTTAATATTCGGTATAACAAGCAAACTTAAGTCGCTTAAAAACAATTTACTGCTCTATACAAAAGATTATCATAATTTTTACAACGTCTTACTCGTAGGAGATAATAGTCCGGTGGCTTAAGGAAAAAATCGTGACACGGCGGATAAAAGCACCAAATTTTGCATGTGGGTACCTTTTGACATTCTAAATCAAATTACAGCCGTAGCCCACGGAAAAAAATTACCGTTTGGACAAAAAATCCAAAATGGCAGCCAATTTATTGAATTCTTTAGAAATATGCACATACCTATGTTGATTTTTATCAAATAAATTATTTTCTCAGAGTTTTCCACACCCTTATTACCCATTTTATTCATATATGTCAGATAGCAAACAAGTCCCCTTGGAATTTTTGAAAAAAATCCAAGATGGCTGTCATTTGCCATAGAAACAGCCATATGAATACTAGTGCACAACTATTACCAGCTAGAATGATAGGTTGTCCACTATCAAATTAAGTCTGTTTCTCAGATCTTTGTTACCCACATAATATTTTTGTGGTGAGTAACTACGAAGTGTTCTTGGGCATTTTGGAAAATCCAAGATGGCTGCCATGTGCCAAAGGAATTTTAGTATATGGGGGATTCAACTAATGGCAACTGGAAAGATTAGTTTTTCACTATCAAATTAAGCTGGTTTCTGAGTGTTTTCCACATCCTTTCTACCCACACAATATGTATGTGGTGAGTAACTAACAGTATGCTTGGGCATTTTGAGAAAATCCAAGATGGCCGTCATATGTAATAGGAATACTTGTAGTATTACAAAGGGTTGGAACTAATGCCAGCTAATTCACTATCAAATTCAGTTTATTTTTTTAGTGTTTTACACATTATTATTAGACTGTGATACATATCTAGCAGGTAATAAATGTGCATATTTGATCATTTTGAGAAAACCCAAGATGGCCGTCACTGGCCATAGGAATACTACTGGAATAACAACTGCACATCCATGGCTTTTCATCTACTACCAGGGTGAATTTGTGTTTGCTTATCAAGTTTTGCCCATCCTTATTAGTCCTATGATATATATCTGGTGGGTAAATAGTGTGCATCTTTGGATATTCTGAGAAAAAGATACCTACAATTTAACATAGGAATACTAATGGGTGGGTTTCAATTGCTGCTAGAGAGGCATATGGTTCATTATACAATTACATTTCCATGGGTTTGTTTTAAAAATAATTTATGTTTTTCATTCCATTTATTATTACCCCTATGATGTATACCTGGTCTGTAGCATGTGTGTATCTTTGGGTATTCTGAAAAATTCAAGATGTCTGCCTTTTGTTATTAGAATATTCGAACACATTATCAAATAATGCTAGAGATACACTGAGTGCGATTTAAATGTAGTTAACTTTGGGTCGTTTTTAAATGTTTTTCATATCCTATTTATCCTTATGAAAGACTCTGTGTGTTTTGAAAGTGTATGTATCCTTGAGTATTATTCGGAGAAGCCCAAGATAGCTGCCAGTTGTCATAGGAATGTATCATTCAAATGCACATAGGTGTCAATTAATAGAACAGTTCAGACATTGATTCCAACATGAAATAAAGCCTTTGATGTTTAAACATGTAGACATCCTTATTAACCATACTCTTTATGAATCTGGTGTGTAGCAAGTGTGCATCTTGCGTATTTGAGAAAATTCAAGATTGCTGCAATTCACAATAGGAATAGTACAGTCAACTACTGCCAGAGAGACATTGGGTTCAATATAAAATGAATTTTGTTTCTCGGTATTTCACACATTCTTTTTGGACTTTTAGATATCTATCTGGTGGGTAACAAGTGTATACCCTTAAGTATTTTGAAAAAATATCATGATTACCCTCATTTGCCTTAGAAGTGCCTATAAAATCTAATGCACCAGTTTTCCTATGGGGAAAAGAAGGCTATCTTGGATTTCCCCAAAATGATAAAATATGGACATTAATTACCTAACAAATATGTATCATGGGATAACAATACTAAAAAAACAGAAAAACAACTGAATTCAGCTTCATTTTATGTGTAAGCCTATCCCTCGCAGGTATTAACTGAACCCTACCTTCTATGGCTAATGGCAGCCATTTTGTTTTGTTTTGTTTTCAAAAAGGATACACATAACATTCTCATCACATATGTATTATGTGAATTAAAAAGATGTGGAAAATACTCAGAAACAAACCTAATTTATCAATTAATATTATATCTCCATGGCAGAAAAAGCCCTATGTGTATACTAGTATTCCTTTGATATGGGGGCCATCTTGTATTTTTCTCGAATTGCCTGTGAATAAAGGTTAGTTACTCACCACAAATATATTATTTGTGTAATAAGAAACAAAATTAATTAGATAGTGTGCAATGCACCTTCCTAGTTGGCATTAGTTAGTTGAAAACCCTTGTACGTTCTAGTATTCCTATGCCACACGGCGGCCATCTTGGATTTTTCAATAAGTCCAAGGACACTAGTTTGTTATCTGACACATATGCATAATATGGGTAATAAGGATGTGGAAAACATTGAGAAAATACTTAATTTGGTAAAAATCAACATAGATATGTATGTATTTCTACAAAATTTCAAAAATTGGCGGCCATTTTGGATTTTTTGGCCAAACGGTAATTTTTTTCCGTGGGCTACGACTCTAATTTGATTTAGTATGTCAAAAGGTACCCACATGCAAAATTTGGTGCTTTTATCCGCTGTGTCACGATTTGGCCATTTTTTTGCCCTAAGCAACCGGACTATAAATAAAAGATCAAAATCAGTTATGATTGAATTTTCAAAGTGAGTAGAAGATTTCACAACTGGACGTTTTGCATTTGTGAATGTAACGTATCTTTCTCTTCAGGGCTAGACGATGAATTGTTATTTTTTTTATTATTCATGGTTCCACGAGAGTGAAACTTTCATACAAACTTCTTCATGTGCAACCCTAAAATAATCAACGTAGTTTGCAATTTGTGCACTGAATATATTTTTTTAATAATATGCCTGTGACCTCAATTGTTATATTGGATTTGGGTGAATGAATGGCCTAGGTAGCACTTACATACTGGCTTCCCATAGTCTTATATTAAAAAAATGAACTGTGACCAATGATTCCATGCATTTAACAACCCACATAACATGTTGATGCTGGCCTTTGGTTGTGGAAATTATAATACAGAGAATGCTAAATAGATGTAGACTATGTGTTAATAATATTTAACAACACATAACGTGTTGATGCTGGCCCTCGATTCTGCAAATGCACTGAATGCTAAGCAGATGTAGATTATGTTGTCAAAATATTTAACAAACCATATAACATGTTGATGCTGGCCTTTTTGTGGGCATTCTTTTACTGTTTATTTTCGTACCCATGTACAATAAAAAACTTGTAGCCCTATGATTTTTTAACGAGCTGAATCGACAATTGACCACAGATTATAGACTTACCAAACTTGACCAACAATAAGAAATAGGAGCATCTTTGTACAGGTATGAAGTAACTTAATCAGTCGTAGATCTGTCTTGTATTCAATAGTTGCAATGTGCGATTGAATGTATAGTACGGTTATTGTGTTTAGCCTGAATTTATTACATCTAATCGGCGCCAAAATGTAAGTTGACGGAAGCAGTGCATCAAAGGTGAGTAAGTTTACTTTGGGTCAATAATGGCACTTCGTGTTCATGCAATAACACTCTCACTGGTGGAAAGGCCGTGACACGTTGATGGGGCCATTCACAATAGAAGATCCGAGTATCAACTGGTCCAAGGTTCAAATGTGGCGGACCCTAATTGAAGGGAAGACCGCAGCCACTTAATCCTGTAATGGTCTCTCCGCATCTCACACGCTCCCCAACGCGTCGTCCACGCAGGGGTACAGTAATTAAATCACGACCAGAGCAGACGTGTTAGATTAAGCGGATTAAGCGGTCTTCTTTTTATGTAGGGTCCGCCATATTTGATCCTTGGACCAGTTGATACTCGGATCTTCTATTCTGAATGGCCCCAGTGGCAGTGAATTTTTTAACAATTTATTAATATATCCTAATAGAACTCTCCCCCTTCACTGGTGACGAAAGGCCTAGACACGTTACAAATGGCATTTAGATCTTTCCAATTTGTATAAAAGGTATTGTTTATGACTAGCCTATATGTATGAGCAATTGTTGTCAGATATGTATCTAAACCTTCTGTTGCGACTTAGATGTTTATATTGATATTTTCTTGACTTTATGTTCCGACACATTATTAACATCAGAATGAAAACAAAAGCAGATTAAGGCATTAATTGTGAATGTTTAAAACATAAGACGTACAGTCTATTATTTTGTATACTGTGTATTCAACGTGCGTCTCAGTGCAGTTAGCATTAGACGCCCGGCCATAATGCAGACTGAGTGTCGCGGTATTTTCACGTCCATGGGCGGATACAGCGCAGTTGCCGTATAAAGTGCTGTACAGGAGCTCAGCACCTTGAGTTGCTACTTTTAACTTCGTGTTTAATGACGATTGGAGTCAATATGCCTCTAGAACCGACGAAAGCAACTCCGTATTTAAACAATTTTCTGAATATAGACATACCACAAATGCACAGAACGCAGATATATTGACAGTTAACTTGCTTGGCATAGACAAATGATGTTTCTACTTCCATGTCTGGTTTGGTTGTTGTTGGTGGTTGTTCACATAGCGTGTCAGGTGAAATGCTTTAGTGAAGAACTATTAATTGTGTTCGCTTCCATATGTGTTCGTTAATGTTCTTTTTTCCGAAGTCTCTCCGAAGATCGGTTGTTCGTTTGGCGCGTTGTCGGAACGGCGTTTGTCATTTGTCTTGGAATAAGTCATCTTTTATCCTTTTAGGCAAATATTGAACATCAGCAATTCCAATAAAACTCGGTGTTTTTTCAATAAAAAGAAGCCGGCGTTTATTCAGTACAAATATTTTCTTCTGCTGCTCGGAAGGTCAAAAGTTAAACTGTTTTTGTCGTTGCATCTTAGACCCCATTTCCAGAGATTAGATCGATCTACTTTAGATCAACCTAACTCCCTGGGGGTTCACGCTAAATAGCTGTCAGCCAAGCGGGCACGAAAGTTAATTACCCCCTTACAGCTTGTAGTAAGCGGGACGGACATTTAAGCCAGATTATCTGACAGTAATCTAGTGAGACTCCCCGCGGGGGTACATCGATCTAAAAGCTCTGGGAATACAGCCTAAGGCTCACACGTTAATCAAGGTACTGTTTTGAATTGAAAACATATCTATGCAAGATTTGCACAACAATTAATTGGACAATTTCTAAAACCAGCCTGTGGTAAACAGTTTTCCATGTGGTATCATTTTGGCGTATCTTCCGTCATTATGATATTTGCACTGTATGCTATATAGTATTTAAAGCAAAACGTTTTATGACCCATTTCATAAATCACAGGACGATAAGAATGTAAAAGATGAATGACATAATAAGTGAAGAACTGAAAGTGCCTGGATATAAAAAATAAGGCGAAAATGAGAAGTAAAACATGGAAAACTGAAACATACACTACACTTATAGAAAACGTTTCAATGTGTGATAAATCCGTTGTTGCTTGAAGTCTTTCACATTTCTGTTCTTTATCTGTGTATTTTTAAATCTTTGTTTGACTGTCAATAATGATGGTGATGGTCAGAATTGATGGAAACATGGCTATAAGTCTTCACATAAGTATTTTCAATAGTCAATCCTGATTAGGAAACTTCCACTGCTAATTTCCTCCCCTGCAATTTCCCTTGGAGAATGGGTTTCATTTTAAAATATTTAATGTATAGGTTTCATTTAAAAATGTTTTTTTCTGAAAATGCAACATCTCTGGTTCTATGACTCATGTCTGCCCGATTTATTACAACCACCAGGCTGTACCGTGTTTTTAAATTGTGCACGCCATTCTTTGTGCATGAGTTCCCACATACCATCTTTTGCTTAAACCTTTCCTTTTTTGTAACAGCAAGGAGCTATTTGCATTCATTTTAAATCATAAACATACATAGGCATTTTCAAATATCCAACTGCGATTGTTTCATGATTTAGATCGAAGAGCATATCTGAAAAACAGCTTTGGTCCCGTAATTCTTCTAGAAGTATTGTTATATAATATAATACATAAACTAAAATTATGATATTACAACGAATCCTTTACATTGTTTTAGTTTTGCATTTAAGCTTATGCTACATACTGTAACATGCCGTCATCTGATGTCCGCCAAGTTTTTGTATCAAAGTCATTAGGGTAATTTATGTTAGTTTTTAATTAATCTTTGTAGTTTTAGTTTTTATATGTAAGTGTAAACAGCGCTGAGACGTAAGTGTAGCGCCGTTTTTAAGCAATTTATTATTATTATTATTATTATTATTACATGTACCATTATTATCATTATTATTATTATTATTATTATTATTATTATTATTAGTGGGTTGGTTTTCCACTACAATTCACACTCCAACTCATGTCGCGTGTGCTCAGTAGGGTCAATGATGGTTGCTTCATCTTCGGAACAATGCATTTCTGCAACAACTGCACTCACCAGACGACCACTGCGAACAATTGCATGATCAGGATGAAACCTGAAGTGTCCCTGAAATCACCTTTTTGCAAATGGAGTGAGGATTCTGTTGAAAATGTTACGTGTGTTAGGAATTGATAGCGGTATTTTGTGTGCGTTGCGAAAGTACAAATGTTTACTTTTGCTTGTGGAATGTATTTCACCCATGTACCTAATCCATATCCTTTATGAAATTTTGAATCCCTCATCAAAAAATGACAAATGTTTGCATTTTAATAACAAACGAAAAAAATGGGCTTCTGTATATTTATCTTTTAATAGTAACTTGCGTTATCCAAACTCGTACTTTTAACCGAATATTTCAAAGATAATAATTGTTAATTTCATAATCACATTTGAATAGGATTTTTAGGCACCAAAAAACAAAGAATCGTCATAACGGTTGCAGAAATAATCGAGAGCGGCTGTGACAAACTCTTTTTTGTCGATGCTACCACTATGATTTTCGTCGACATAACTGAATGAATCATCGAAACCTTGGTGAACATTGAATACTTGAAGGAAGGCTTTGTGCTCGAAGACGCTCAGCTGTTCATCATCGTTATTATCTGCTGCTCCAAATAAATTTCCTGCCCAAAGTTTGAGCAACGGCTGATATCTGTTGGTATTATACAGTGCCGCGTGGCTGGAAATTAGGTCCGTCACGTCCAATCTTCTTTGAAAGTCGTCTTCTGGTATGGACCAGAAGGAAGACCAAGCCTTGGAGACAGTGTCATTGAAAGCGTTGATCTTATCCGCCCCAAAATATATCTTGGCTCTTTCAACAGTCCTGCTGACATAATCATGTTTGTCCACAAAGCCATCATTGTCAGCGTCCAATAAGTTAAAAAATCGGGCCAATTTATGACGCCGTTTATCCCCTTTGTCCAGACCTTCCTGTAGTTTATGAAATGTATAATAAAAAAAAAAATAATAATAATAATAATAATTATAATAATAATAATAATAAAACGACGTTTGTCTTGATGATATTTTACATTATTCAAAGAAAACATACTATTATTGGGCGATACACATTAAGCATACTCTTAGCGTGTAGTTACCACATTTTTTGTGTATGGATATGAATTAAAACTGATTCCATCCCCTGTTGCTCCTAACGTGTATATTGGTACCCATTTGAAGGGGATCTCATTGGATTTCGATTGATACGTGAAATTAAATGGCTCAAATATGCCCTACAATAACGAGATGAACTTATTCTATAGGATGCACAGATATAAAAAGTTTATGCAATATTGTAAACTCTGTAATTATTCTACGTTCGGTTTGCCAAAAAGCAGCCTTAATTATCTATATATCAACCAACCTATACATTATGTCTGTGAATCATTAATGCACTCATGTACTATGCGATGTAGACTATAGAATCGATATGTTGGCGCATCCCTACATCATTTTAAAATGATACATTAGAGAACACATTACCTTGTGGCCATTCTGGGGTGCACCACATGATGTTCCCATTACATCATTCACAACCAACAACAGCAAGAACCAGAGCAAACCTGAAAGAAACATACTGAGCAAGTTTATCATCTATAGGTGAGCGTTCTGTGCGAAAGTGTGACGTATTGGTACAGCAATGTATTTAAATAGGTTGTTTTCGGCTTAGTTAGAGGCATATTGTATCGAATCGACTGTGAACACGTAGCTAAAGGGGGCGGTCCAAGAATATATACAAGAACAGACATTCGTGCCCTCAATATTACTACTACTAGACTCTCTTCCTTACGGGTGAAGACGTATTTTTCTGTAATCACACTAAATGTTATCTAAATACCAATATACCTAACTGCTATATTATATGGATGAAGCACTTGTTTTATCATTTTTGTGACTTTTTTAATGTCACACAGACGCAGAATTAGATAGAAGTCCATCGACTTCACTAGTGCACCTGATTTGGTCTTAAAGTGTAATTTCAGATCAAAAACATTCTTACGTTGTCTTAAACGAGGAGTAAGACAATTACTGGACTGACTTGTTATGCGATTGTCTCCCCTCACATGCTCTTCTGTTGTGAACAGAGGTGTCCACCATTGTGAGGGGAGGTAGTTGCTTGACCACTATTTAAGTAGACGTTAGATCATTTTGATCTTAAAAGCAGATTCAGTCCATTTTAAGACTACCGCTGTAATGATTAAAACCGTGTAAGATCATTTGTGATATGAAGTTGCACATAAAGACCAAATCAAGCGCACTAGGATTTAGAACGCAGTGAACGATCTAGTTAGCACGTGCACATGGGCTTACCATAGTCTTAAATTAAAAAATGAAATAGAAAAATGATTTTACGCCTTGAACAACACATATCGCACGTTGATGCTGGCTTTCGATTGTGGAAAGTACATGCTAAATAGATGTACCTCATTTTGTAACAATAATTAACAACACATTACATGTTAATGCTGGTCTTCGATTCCGCAAATACACGTAATGCTAAATAGATATAGATTTTGTTACTTCATGCTGTACTGAGCTATAGATCAGATGTCTCAATTTACCAATCGACCCAATTCGTCAGAATAACTGAATATTTAGACAAAATACAAACGCAATTTAATTTTTTGTGGACATTCTTTTACTGTTTATTTTCGTGCACAGTAAAAAGCTTGTAGCCCTATGATTCTTTTTTTAAAACGCAATGAAACGGTAATCGACCGCAGGTTATAGCCTAACCGAAATTAAGCAGAGAAAAGAAGTAGGGCCATCTTTGTACAGGCATGAAGCAATAGTTGCAATGTGCAATTGAATGTAGGCCTATAATGTATGGCGTTTGTGTTTAGCCTTAATTCATTACATGCAATCAGTTCCAAAGAGTAAGTTGACAGGAACAGTTCATTAAAAGACAAGTAAGTCCACTTTGGGGCCCGCATGGCACTGCAAGTTTATGTAATAGATCTGTAATAAAAACGTGCACGTTGACCTAAATACAAGGCGCAAACTTGAGCTTAATCTGTAGTTAACAGGGCCTTAATTCACTCAGTTTATCAAGAAGTGCTGAGATACATTACATAAGGGGCAAATTATACATGCATTACCCAACAACTTTGGGCTGTTGCTGAGTGTCGGAACACATTCCCATCAAGGAGGGCAGAATGGCGGAGAACGTGCCGTCCCTTACCCTAAATAATGGCGTAAAAATGCCCATCATTGGACTTGGAACTGTACACGGAATGTACGATTACAAGGTAGATTGGACTTTGTACCTCCGATATTTGGGAGTGGGGGGAGGATCACATGGTGGTCCCTAAGTACGCCTTTGTAAACACGGTGTGTGTTAAGTGCATGAACAGTCTATTGAAACAGCATAGAGCAATTAAAACGTTTAGCGAATGCGTACGTGTGTGTGTGTGTGTGCGTGCATGCGTACATGCATATACAATAATGGGTTGATTTCGCGCGCGCGTGTTTGTGTGTGTGTGTGTGTGTGTGTGTGTGAGAGAGAGAGAGAGAGAGAGAGAGAAAGTGGAGTTATGTAGGATTCCTATAGATAACTTTAGAGTCGTCCTTTAGAGTGTCATAATGGATATTTTTTATGAGGGAAGGGTTGTTTTAATCATAAATAACAGAATCTGATAAACTCGTTGCACTAAACAGAATCTAAATGGCCAATATAGGTGAGGGGGAAGGTTCATTCCGTTTACAGTATACATCTTATTCTTTCACACTAGAGCCCTTTCGATACTGTAGTCGAAGTAACCAAGGCTGCAATAGACGGTGGCTTTAGGCACTTGGACACAGCCTTTATCTATGATACAGAAAAGCCTGTCGGGCACGCCATCAATGACAAGATTAAAGAGGGCGCTGTGACACGAGAAGAAGTTTTTATCACCTCCAAGGTAAGCGGAATTCGAATCTCAAGCATTCTTTAGATTCACGGTCGTATTTTGTTATTAAATTAACTGGGAATACCCAGATAAAAGACATCCCGTCTGGTCCTGCAACAGTCTCTCTGTACCCTTATTTTAATAATTAGTTAAAACTAAAAATAAAAATTATAAACTACCGCTGTATTTACCGAAATGTTGAAATATTTATTTATATTTTCACACCCATCTTCCCATTATTCCTCTATCCATTGCACCCTACAATTACCCAACTTACACCCACCCATCCAACCATCATCTTCCATTCACAACACCCACACTTCACCCACACTACACCCACCCATCTAACCAGTACCCCCCATTCACAACACCCACACTTCACCCACACTTCACCCACACTTCACCCAGCCATCTAACCATTACCCCCCATTCACAACACCCACACTTCACCCACACTACACCCACCCATCTAACCAGTACCCCCCATTCACAACACCCACACTTCACCCACAGTACACCCAGCCATCTAACTATAAACCCTCCATACTCTCCATCCATTCTACACTACACACTTCGCCTAAGACCCACCATCCCGCCATCCATAATATCCACCTTTATTTAATACACCCACCCACCTACCTAACCCTCTATTTCACCCACCATCCATCTCAAATACTTTATATTTTTGTTTACGAAATCGTTGACATATCTGTTAACATTGTGTTTTGCAATTAGCTGTGGAACAACTCTCACGCCCGCGAAGATGTCCAGGTTGCAGTGAAGAAGAGTCTCCAGGCGCTTGGGATGGAATATATTGACCTCTTTCTGGTTCACTGGCCGGTGGCTTATAAGGTATGGACAGATTATATTTACTAGGAAACGGACAGACTGACTGACTGACTGAAAGGTAGACAGACTGACTGACTGACACACAGACAGACAGACAGACAGAATGAAAGACAAACAGGCAGACAGACATCATAGAAACAGATGGTCAGAAAGACTGCCTGAGAAAGAAAGAAAAAAAGAAAGAAAGAAAGAAAGAAAGGATAAACAGGCACTAAGCAAGACAAATATCGGAGGGAGCAAGCAGACAGACAAGGAGACATGTACACAGAAGTATAATAAGGAAATAAGATCGTATACGGACAAACTTTGTTGCCACAACTTTATTATCACGCTTCTTATTTCGTAATTCATTAAGGTTGAATGATTGACTTGAATTCTAAAATGATAGTTTTTAATTCATTTATCGTTTTCATGCTCAGAGCGGCGACGAATTTCACCCAATGGACGCGGATGGGAAATTGGCCGTTGCGGACGATGACGAACATGATTACCCTGAGACGTGGAAGGTAAGTACCCCCTCCCGATCCTTCTCGACTAAAATGTATTGATATTTGCTCTCTCTCTCTCTCTATCTCTCTCACACACACACACACACACGCACACATTTGGACGCTTAGAATTCACAGAGAATGAGACTGCCCATAGAGAAGAAATTTGATATAATTATAGTTTTGTATTTTTTTACTCCAGGGTATGGAAGACATACTGGAAGCAGGATTAGTCAAAGCTATCGGCGTCTCCAATTATAACATAGAACAAATGCGCCGACAGGTGGAGAATTGCAGGATAAAGCCAGCTGCCTTAGAGGTACGCATATTTGTGACGATTTTAGAGTACGCATCTGTGTGCACGTGGAAATACCTTTAAGTGTATGCCTACATGTGCGTTATTGTCTCCTAATATGCATAAGACTGCGTGCACGCGCGCGTTTGTGTCTTACATATGCGTGAATGTGTGTCATGCGTATATATTATTCTCTCTCTCTCTCTCTCTCTCTCTTTCTCTGTGTGTGTATGCCTACATGGGTGCATGCGAAAATACACTTGAAAAGTTGATAATTTTGCCTAAAACATCTTTTGTTGGTGTTTGGTATCATTTTGGCTTTCGTTATTTTATTAGATTGAAACGCACCCATTCATGGCCAATGAGGAACTGGTGAATTTCTGTAAGAGTCACGGGATAGCAGTGATCGGGTATAGTCCCCTGGGGAAACCCGGACGCTCTTGGTAGGTGCCACGAGTGGGTTTTTTTTCAAATAAAAGAATCTGAGTGATTGAACATTTTACAGAGTTGACAACTCAATGTAATGGTGTTTATCTGTATTTCCATATAAATTGGAAAACACCCAAATCTAGCTTTGCTAGATGTGCAAGAATTTATATCCAGAATAGGTTCATTGTATTGCATGATCACATTATTAATCGGTAAATTCTCATTAAATTTTTGTCCTGGAACTTCATTACTAATATCACAGTCGTTAAGTCTTTCCGTTGTTAAGGCAATTCTCCCATTATTTACAGTTGTTATTCTATTTTTATTTTCAAAGACTTCAGACGTTAGATCTTTGTATTTTGAGTTCTGCCGTATCTGGATTTTAAGTCCACCCGGAAAGTGTATTCTCGTCATTGTTTGTGAAATGTAGACCAACAGTGTGCATGCATTGTTGCAGACACAATATGTTAAAAAGAACGTGGGGCAAGGCGTTTGTTTAATTCCATCAAGACTTTAACTGGCACAGATCGTCTGCTAAATCGTCTGATAATATAAAATATTGAACATGGCTTACACACGACTCACTACACGTAGTATTACTTACCTCATATACGCTACGAATATTTCACAAAGTATGTCTTTTACGTTGCAACTTAATGTTTGTAAGACTCATTCGCTCACTTTTTATGATTTTGACTCATACATTTGTTTTCTGTGTTTTCAAAGTAAGAACTCATTCATTAATTTATAGGAAAAAAGAAGGAGACCCGGATGTTTTCACCAATGAAACCATAGCAACCATTGGGAAGAAATACAACAAGTCTCCTGCACAGGTAAACAAACCCCGTTTAGTCTACATGACAATAATTCACTGGTGTTTCGCATGCATTGTGCACCTTTAAAATTAATGTTCCTTTTTCGGGTTAGAAGAATAAGTATTTTTTATTATTCATGGTTACAGGGGAGTGAAACTTTGATACACAATTCATCATTCAACCTAAAATAATCAAACATAATTATGTTCTCTGTGCATCAAATATTTTAAGAGCATGCCTTTGACTTCATTTGCACCTCTATATTCAGTTTGGGTGTTTAATTGTATTAATGTATGTCTGCCTATAGGTGGCGCTTCGGTACCAAGTCCAGCGACAGGTTTGTCCCGTGCCTCAAACTAAGACCTTGTCACGGCTGAAAGAAAATATAGATGTACGTATTGAATGGAGGATCGCTTTCTTGCACCTTTGTGTCTCTGTCTTTCTTTGATTTAGTAGTCCTTGCGGATGTTATAATGCTTGCTCGGTGTCTTTGTGAAAATCCATTTGATATTTTCAGCTTTTCTCGAGTTACGTGAAAGCTAAAAAATAAATTTAAGTAGTAAAATTATTAAGGCATGGAATAGAAGAATGGTCACCCCCATCAGCAAGTGTATGATTATAAAATCCTTAATAATTTCATTTGTTTATATCCTTACCAAATCCTAGTCAAAGGTTTATCAATGATCTTCAGAGAGATCTCTTTCACTTTTTGTGGAACTCAAAGATTGGCAAAGAAAAGCGCGATATAATTATTAAAAATTCCGATGGAAGCGCGATATAATTATTAAAAATTCCGGTGGTATCAAAATGAGACACTTGCTTTTACTATTATCCTCACTAAAACTAACTTGAATTAGACATAATTTTACAACGAGAAAAAATGGCAAATTGCTATCGATATATATCTGCATTTTGAACTTCTTTCAATGGGTGGTAATGAGTATTTGAATAAATGTCTAAAAGTTTGCCGAAACCGGTTCTGAGGAGACGCGTTACTTGCATGGAAAGAACTCAGGGTCAAAAAAGATAAGTTAAGGGGGAAAAGCAAGTCTGTGTTGGAAGGGCTTAGAGTAGACAGTAAGTTAATATATTATAAGCATTGGTTCAATAAAGGTATATCTACAATAAGGGATTTTATACTTGAGATTGCATGACATAAACGAATTTGAAGGAAGGGTCCCTAAACTGCCAGAGCATTTAAGTATCTTCTTTGAAAGTAAGAAGGGCTGCCAAGATTTCTATAAAATACTTAGTAAGAATACTTCAACTTCAAAGGGCAAAATAAATTGGAATAAATTGTTCGATGTTAATGACAAAGAGTGGTCTATAATAAATAAACTGCCCTTCAACCTTCCTATCAGTCCTAAACTTAAGTGGTTCCAGTATAAAATAAACCAAAATATACTACCGACATTTAGTTATCTTGCAAAAACTGGTTTGGTCAACATCCCCCTTTGTAAAAGGTGCGAGAAAGAGACGGAAACAATAATCCATGTACTATGGGACTGTGCCGTAACGGAAACCTTTTGTAAAAGTAATCAAAGATAAGCTGAGTATGAGTTTAGAAAAAAAAAAATTATATTTGGAATTATTGACAAAAAGGAAAGTAATAAAGATGCGTATAATGTCTTAAATATGCTAATCAAACATAGCTACAGCTTAAGGTGCAAAAACAAGCAATTATTACTTATTTCCTTTGTTGAATTTGCTAAAGAATATCTGGACTCAATACAGAATTTGGGCCATCTTAACGTACAATTTACAATTCAGCCTTACTTAGGACGATATAATAAGTGCCGAGTGTGGATGTGTGACAATCCCCTTATACCTTGCGGTCATAGCCAATTAGTGCATGCCTACAGCTATCTTCTCTCTGTGCCTAAGTTCACAGCTAAGTTTTTATATGAATCTGAAATATATCTCGATAACCTCTACTGTCAGTCTTTTGTGTTGCATCAGATTATTAATGTAGACTTTGTTGTACTATGTGTTTAGTGTGAAAAATGTATGTTTTGTTTTGTGATGTCAATAAAAAATAATTAAGTAGTAAAAAAATTGGTCAATGTAGGCTCAAGATAAACCCATAGTTGTTCACAAAGATAATTACCATTTTTTTTTCATCTCATTTCATTCATCGAGAGCCTCCATGTAGCTAGGTCGACCTGGCAGGGTCGATCAAATTCATTCAGCTCGACCCATTTTTAAATACGTTTATACCAATATGCCAAAGTCAACTTAAAAAGGGCTTGTGAAAGTTTAAGGCGTACAATGTCATACATACAGAAACATGTTTATTTATTTATTTATTTATTTATCTTTTGTCACAGATATTTGACTTTGAGCTCTCTGGAGATGACATGAAAAAGCTTGAGAAACTTAACCAAAACTTCCGGGTGATATGGCTGGAGAGGTCAGTTACGTTTGATTAGTTTAGTACAAAACCTGAAAAACTTAATCAGATCTTCTGGGTATTGTGGATGGAGAGGTCAGTTAACGGTTGATTAGTTTAATACAATACTTGAAAAACTTAACCAGAACTTCAGGGTGTTGTGGCTGGAGAGGTCACTTAGTGGTTGATTAATTTAACACAATTATCTAATTACTTGACTGAAACATAATTATGTATTAAAGCTAAATTAAATTTGTTCTTGAAAAAATACTTTTGTGCTATATTTGTTGGTACACCGTTTTACATTGAAATGTAACGTATTTCGATCTGTTGGCAAATTTAATTTTACGTCATTTATTGAATCCAGTTGTTTAATATCACTGGTTCATGATTTGGTTTATAACAATTAAATGAGTTCATCAATTATTTAGTTCGTACATCTTATTTTATCTGAAATGTTACCTATGCAAATATATTTTAGTTGGAAAAAAACTTAATTACATTCTGTTGCAAATTAATGTGTGCTTACAGAAGGCTGTTTATAACTGATACTGTTCTTTTTTCAGTCTAAAACACAGCAAAAATTATCCATTCCATTCGTAAATACAGAAATAGGACGTGTATTATGCTGAATAAAGTCTCGTGGACGGTGGATAGTTCAGGGTCTTTCCTTGTATTCGGCAGACGAACGTCCAATATACCCGGTGATATCTTGATGTTTATTTTTTATCTTGAATAAGGCGAAAAAACTCAAGGATGCGTATAATCCCTGGCTATGAACTTAATTTCCAACGTTACAAGATCCCATTTGCATATTTTACAATATTTAGAAACAGTGTTACAGCTCTCTCATGGAAATCCTAGTCAACTAAGCCAGGGAACTGACTTTGTTTTTCTTCTTCTTTTTGTGAAACTGGGGACTGTTCTGGGTGCTTTGATTAAACATGATTTTTGGTCCTCAGTTTAAGTGTTTTAAAGTGACGACATGGAGAAAACAGTATGTCCTCTTTTGCAAAAGAATAATCCAAATCGAAAGCTTAATTACTCACGATATAATTATTTAACGAGGAAAAAAGGATTTTACCAAGAAGGCGGAGAAGTTGGGGGGTTACAAGCTTGATGTGGTGAGATTGATACTGTCATTTGAAATAAAATTATATGTAGCAATAAATATCGATATACGAAAATAATGTTTTTTTATCAGCAAAAGCATGAAGCACGGATTATGCACGTTTTTATTTCCATAACGTTACCAGTTATCAATATATGTGCCTTTTATATTTTCTTTTCATATATGAGAAGACTACGTCAGTCTTTCTTCCTCTGATACATCGAAAAAATGTGCATTGTATGCATTATAACTTTAAAATTATTTTTGACACACATACAGCTTGGGAAGCAAATACAAATTCTAGACATTCCTCGACAATGTCACATGATGAATAAGCTGGTAATCAGTCACTGATATATATATATATATATATATATATATATATATATATATATATATATTACAAAACGTACTTCAGGCAGTTCACCTGTTCGCACGTTGCCGTGGTTCGTTTAACCATTCAAGAAGTCAGAAAGCATAAAAGGCAATCTATATAAGAACACACAGGTAATCAAGTTATCGAAGTAGAGCTAGAAATTACTTCTCGGTAATTGTGGATTTTTATGTTTCTACATGCAATAACGGATTTAGACCAAACACTGCACTCTTTTCCTTATTGCTTTATGCCCCTATTTCACACAGACCATGAATCCCACGAATGGCCATGAATTGACAACACACCAGTTTCTGTTGAAATTGATTTACCTGGTATAAGGGGAAACGTTTTTGGCGAAATGGAATACTGTGTGGGATGACGAAGAATCCCGTAGTAAAATATACTGTTAATATGTTCATTTTCAGAGCTTCATTCAGCAATATCCGGAAATCCGGATATCAAATAGCGATTTTATTATGTCTCAGTATCCAGTTTTTCTAGCTGAAAAAAAAATGGGTGTATTAGTAAGAAGAGACATCTGATCTATAGCTCAGTACAGAATTAAGTTTACCCTCAGGCGACGAATGTTTTGGAAATCAAGCTTACCTATATGTACTTCGCATCCTGTGTATTTGCACAATCGAAGGCCAGCATCAGCACGTAATATGGGTTGTTAAATATTGTGTTGACTGGTACATTTACCATAGTTAATTGTTATCAGTCTATTGGTAAGCCCGTGTGCACGTGCTACCCAGACCATTAATTGTGTTTTAAACCCAATGGGATTATTTTAAATCTGCAGCAGTATGGCAATGAAAACGGCACAAAATGATAAACCAAGTGCCCTTTTTGGACTGCCCCCATTTACTACGTGTTTGAAGTCGATTTGGTAAGATTCACCTCTGACTAAACCGAAAATAACCTATTTAAACAAAGTGCTGTACCGATACGTCTACACTTTTGCTCAGACTCAGACCCATTGACGATTAACTTGCTCGGCGTACAAGCAACATGTTTCTTTCAGGTTTGCTCTGGTTCTTGTTGTTGGTGGCTGTGAACGGTGCAATGGGAACGTCATGTGGTGGACACCAGAATGGTCAAAGGGTAAGGATTTTTTAAAATAAATGTATCATTTTGAAATAATGAAGGGATGAGCTTACATACCAATTCTATTCTATTTTACATAGTTCATGAATGCATGAAGGAAAAAAGGTCACAAACAAAATATATAGGTAGTTTGATATAATTAAGGACAATTAAGGCTCTTTTTTTCAAAACCGAATGAAGAATATTTACGAAATTTATGATATGTAACTAATTTGCTATTAAATAAAATGTAAATTTGCAGTTGACTGCTAAGAGTCCTGAATATAACTTGACCAAATATTCTGATAATAAGCAGGACTTAAAATAATTTTGGTTGGTTGCCAAAACGTGCGTATCTCCGTGTATCTTGGGGAATAACCTCATCTTGGTGTTGTTGAACATATTTTGTGTCATTAAATTTCACGCATCAGTTTAACTCCAGTTTCCAATGGTCACGTCAAATAGGTGCAATCAATGTCTTTTTACACAACAATGTGTTAAATTCACGCTTAGGATAAATTGTGTGTGTATTTTCCACAAATAGATAATAATGAATAATCTTTTAAGATTATTAAGACAACCGTATTGATGACACATTTTATAAACTACAGGAACATCTGGAGGAGGGGATAAACGGCGTGATTTGTGTCATTAAATTTTACGCAACAATTTAACTCCAGTTTCCAGTGGTCACGTTCAAATAGGGGCAACAGCGGGTGGAATCAATGTCTTATACACAATATGTGTTAAATCCACGCTTAGGATATATTGTGTGATTGCTTTTCACAAGTAGTTTTTTAAATAAATAATATTATATATTATTAATACAAACGTATTTATGGCACAATTTATAAACTCCAGGAAGATCTGGAGGAAGGGGATAAACGGCGTGATAAATAAATCCGCTTTTTTAACTTATTGGACGCTGACAACGACGGCTTTGTGGACAAACATGAATATATCAACAAGTCTGTTGAAAGAGCCATGGGATATTTTGCGCCAGAAAAGATCGACGCTTTCAACGAGACAGTCTCCAGAGCATGGTCTTCACTTTGGTCCATACCAGAAAACGACTTTCAACAATGCTTTGACGTGTTGGATTTCATTTCGACTCATGTGTCAATATTTAATACCACCATGTTTCAGCCGTCGGTCAAATTCTGGGCAAAGGGTGTATTTAGCGCAGCAGATGAAGACGATGATGAAGAGCTGAACTTCTTGGAGCACAAGGACTTCCTTCGAGTATTCAATGTTGACAAGGGCTTCTATAAGTCATTTAGTTATGTTGACGAAAATCAAAATAGAAGCATCAACGATGGAGAATTTATCACAGCCGCTATTGATTATTTTTGCAACCGTTATAACGATTCTTTGTTTTTTTGTGAATAACATTACTAAACACAATCCTATTGATCTGTTATTGTAAAAATTACCAATATTATCTTTGAAATATTCAGTGTCAATATAAGTACGAGGTTTGGATAACGAGACAAACTGATATGAAATAAATATAGAATACAGCTATCAGTTCCTTTCACACGTGACATTTTCAACAGACATCTCACTCCATTAAAAAGAGGTTTCATGGTGACAGTACACTTGCTCACAGTTTTCGTCTGTTGAGTGTATTTGTTGCTGAAACGCAATGTTCCGAAGATGAAGCAACCATCTTCAAGCCCTAGTATTATACCTATTTACCCTACTGGCCATATAGTAAAAAGTAGAACCAACTCCACCAATCTCTTAGTCATGCAGTAAGCACGTTCAGCACAGTTTTTCAACAAAACGGCCGTGATAAATCATGCGTAATTCCTGGGTTTATCAAAATGAATATACACAGTCACATCACTACGGTTGCGGCGCTGCTATGTAACGTCTAACTTCGAAAAGTAAAGATATTCGAACATATCTTTGTCTCATATTAAAAAAAAAATTCACGTCTTTACCAAATGACTACCAAATATTTCACGCATTTCCACGTACATTGTGGATGGCCGTTGGCTCGATTGGGACACATCAGCCCTCTGACAGGTCTTGATTTTAGTCCTGGTTGTGTCCACACACCCTCCTCACGAGGTCACCGAGGAAACCAAGTGGGGGAGCCGGTTAAGTCGTCGACCACCCGACCATGGGGCAGGTAGTACTGTGCTCCGTATCTCGAAAGGTTCGCTATGATGTGCACGTGCGCAAGTGTCTCGATTCCATAACCGATTCTATTTCGAGATACGGGGCCATGGAGTCGAGACGCTTGCGCACGTGCGCAACATGGCGAATCTTTCGAGATACGGAGCCCTGGTTTACATGATACCAGTAGCAGGTGGAGCCTGACCTGACCTCATGAAAGCATGACATATGTCTTATTCCAAGACTATAGTGACAAACGTCTTTCCGACAACGTGTGAAAGGAACAACCGATCTTCGGAAAGAGACTTTGGAAAAAGAAAACGATTGTACCTGAATGAACCCGAACACAATTAATAGTTCATCACAAAAGCATTTCGCCTGGCACGCCATGAACAACCACCAACAACAACCAAACCAGCCATGCAAGTAGAAACATCATTCTTTTATGCTAAGCAAGTCAACTGTCGATAGATTTGCGCTCTGTGCATTTGTGGCACATATGTATGTTTCTATTAAGTAAATAGTTTCAATATGGAGTCGTTTTCGCCGGTTCTAAAGGCATAATGACTCCAGTCGCCATTGAACACGCAGTTAAAAATAGCAGCTCCAAGTGCCGAGCTCCCCTCTTTTCAGGCCACGACTCATTTCTCTATTCCCTACTGTCTGTCTCAGACAACTAGTTTTTGAATAATAAAAACATTTGAAAAACATTTGTGGTATTTTTATTGTCATTTTTACTGTCATACGGCTATAGAAGTTCTGAGAAATGGTTCTTCTCAACACAATATTTAACAATATATCTACGGGTATTACATAATGCTGGTGCTGATGTCTATGTGTTGTTTAAAGAAAATGAATAATAGACACAGTTGTTGATGATTCCCAAAACATTGTGTTAACTAAGGAACTCTCTGTACTTGTCTATAAACCAGGTAGTGTTTTTACCAATTGACTCATTTAGTCACCTTGAATTTATCTGTTCAATAAAATCAACTACCGTGTATATCAATATGAAAATTCACCCCCCCTTCTTGTTATCAGCAAATGATATAAGTACCGGGGTATATCACAATATTACAGACGGAATGGCCTTGTGATCAGAATGTCCACTTCCAGAGTGGGTGGACGTGGGCTCGGCTCAGTCTGGGGCAGCCAGTCCTTCATAAATGGTACCCTCTGCCCCCACACCCACCCCACCCCATCCCTTTGGCAGCAACATGCATGGGTTGGAGCAGGGAAAAGATCCTGTTGTGTCAATAAAATGTATTAATCGTTTGCTAGGTTTCAGCACTTTATGCGCCAGCTGGGCTGTATCCTCCCCAGGAGGGTGAGAATACAGACACCCAGCCTGTATCGGGGCCGAACGCCTAATGCCAACTGCACTGAGACGAATGTGGAATACACAGTGTACAAAGTAATAAACTTTACTTCCTATTTTTCATAATCATAATCAGAGTTTTCCAGTAATTCTTAAAATTTCTCCCCTGCCATACGTTTCTTCCTACAGAGCTCCGTCATTTGGAATACACCCGTTGACAGCAATTTTAACAGGGTGCGATAAAATCCCAATTTCTGGCGATTAACAACCTCTAATTAGGAACAATTATGACTGAACTGACAGATAACCAGGTGCTTTTAAAGCGATTTTTTATATATCAGGTGACAATAGGGGGTCATAACATGCAAGAAAAGTTATAACCGCATATGTGCCGTAACCGGCCCTAGGGACATATAAGAAAGAACAGCACATGTGCGGTTACCGGCCTTATGAGGTTAAAGTATGGCCATACAACTAAAACGCGCCAATGTATATTAAATTGTGATTGTATTTTGTCTTAATAATCATTTATTCTAGCTGACGAAGTGGGTCGATTGGTAAATTGAGTATCTGTTCTATAGCTCAGTAGAGAATTGAATTTACTTTAGGCGTAAACTGTTTTGGAAATCAACATTACCTGTATATATTAAGCATCCTGTGCATTTGCACAAACGAAGGCCAGCATCAACACGTTATACAGGTTGTTAAATATTGTGTTGAATGGAATCATTTATCATACTTCATTGTTATCAGTCTATGGTAGGCCGGTGTGTACGTGGTAGCCAGACCATTCACTGTGTTTTAAAGCCGATTGAATTATTTCTATTTCTTCATCATTACGGCAATGAAAACACCACGAAAAATGTTAGCCTGGGTTCCCATACCTAGGGTGTATTCCCAGAGATTTAGATCGATCCAGGGATTAAGATTTAGATCCAACTAACCCCCCTCGGGTTAATTACCCCCTTACAGCTTTCAGTAGGCGGGACAGACGCTTAAGCCGGCTAAGCTGACAGTAGTCTAGTGAGAATCCCCACAGGGATAGATCTGTCTAAAATCTATGGAAATGGGGTCCTAGATCGACCCATCTGGATCGGTCTAACTCCCTGGGAAGTCTCACTAAATTGCTGTCAATAAACCGGTTTAAATGTCTGTCACGCCTACCGAATCAGCTACAGATAATTACCCCTTAACAGCTTTACTTACTAGGCGTAACAGACATTTCAGCCGGATGAGTTGATAGCAATTTAGTGAGACTCCCCAGGTTAATAGATCGATCCAAATATCTGTGGGAATTGTCTCTTTAACGAAGTACTTCAAGAATACAATACAGCAGGTAGGTATATTCATTTTTAGATAGCATGTTGTGCGAATATGAAACACAAAAATAAGTCTTCACCCGTAAGGAAGAGAGCTCAATAATATTGAGGGCACGAATATCTGTTCTTGTATCTTGGACAGCCCCCATTTACTACGTGTTCACAGTTGATTCGATAAGATACACCTCGGACTAAGCCGGAAACGGCCTATTTAAATAAACTGCTGTTCCGTTACGTAACACTTTTGCACGGAACACAGACCCATTGACGATTAACTAGTTCACTATACAGGAAACATGCTTCTTTCAGGTTTGCTCTGGTTCTTGTTGTTGGTGGCTGTGAACGGTGTAATGGGAAACATATGTAGTGGACCCCAGAATGGTCAGAAGGTAAGTTTTTTTGTAGTTGATGTAGCATTTTAAAATGATGCAGGGATGCGCTTAAATATCCATTCTAGTTTACATCGCATAGAACATGAATGCATTAAAGAAAAAAAAATACAAAGAAAATGTATAGGTTGGTTGATATATGGACAATTACGGCTGCTTCTTTGCCAAATCAAACGTAGAATAATTCCAAATTTACCATATATAACTAACTGGCCATGAGATAAAGTGTAAATCTGCAGTTGCCTGTCAAGAGCACTGAAATATGACTTGGCAAAATAGTTTGATAATAAGCAACGAATGAAATATTTTATATTTGTTGTAGAAACGCTATTATGGATATATCTCTTGTGCATCCTGGAGAGTTACCTCATCTTGCTTTTGTTGACCATGTTTGTGACAAATCTCACGCATCAATCGAATTCCAATCTCTAGAGATCCCTTTCAAATGAGTACCAATATCACGTTAGGAGAATTAGTGTCTTAATTCGTATTCATCACAACAATATGTGGTAAATATACGCGAAGGTTATGCTAAATGTGTATCTTCCACAAATAGTATTTTTTCTATGAATAATCTAAAATTCCATTAAGACAAACATCGTTTAATTATTATAATTATACATTTCATTAACTACAGGAAGGTCTGGACAAAGGGGATAAACGGCGTTTTAAATTGCCCCGCTTCTTTAACCTTTTGGACGCTGACAGTGACGGTTTTGTGGACAAAGATGACTATGTCAACAGGGCTGTTGAAAGAGCAAGAGTATATTTTGGGGCGGAAAAGGTCAACGCTTTCAATGAGACTGTCTCCAAAGCGTGGTCGTCCTTTTGGCACATCCCCGAAGACAACTTTCTGGCAAGATTGGACGTGACGGATTTCATTTTGAGCGAAGTGGCACTATATAATACCGACAGATATCAGCCGTTGGTCAAACTTTGGGCAAAGGGTGTATTTCAAGCAGCAGATGAAAACGATGATAAAGAATTGAACGTCTTCGAGCACAAAGCCTTCCTTCAAGTATTCAATGTTCACAAAGGTTTCAATGATTCATTCAGTTATGTCGACGAAAATCAAAGTGGTAGCATCGACAAAAAAGAGTTTGTCAAAGCCGGTGTTGATTATTTCTGCAACGGTTATGAAGATTCTTTGTTTTTTGGTGCATAACATTAACAAACGCAATCCTATTTATATGATATTATGAAATGAACAGTTATTATCTTTGAAATATTCAGTCAATAGTAGGAGATTTGTATAACACAACCTCCTATTTAAAATAAATATTCAGAAGCCAATATTTTGTCATGTATTTATTTCGTTTCTTTTTCTTTGTAAAAAGTGGGGGTTCAAAAGAACACACAAGGTGTGGTTAAGATACATGGTACACACCATAAGCAAGAGTAAACCTCTGTACTTTCGCAATGCACATAAAATACCACCATCAATTCCTTAAACACGTGACATTTTCAACAGACTTCTCACTCTATTTGCAGCAGGTGAGTTCAGGGACACTACTGGTTTCATCGTGACAATGCACTTGTTCGCAGTTCTCGTCTGTTGAGTGCAGTTGTTGCAGAAGCGCAATGTTCCGAAGATGGGGCAACCATCTTTTAGCCATAGTATTAACCCTACTGAGCACACGCGATATGGGTTGGACTGTAGAGAAGATCAAACCCACTAATAATACCTTGTAAGAAAAAGAAGAAGAATTTCTTAAAACCGCGCTCCACTTGCGTCTCATCGCTCTTTGCACTTACATATAAAAGCTAGAACTACAAAGATTAATTAAAAACTACCAAAAATTATTTAAAACTGAGAGATAAACGTTAACCAAAATATTCATGAAAAGGTTTTTAAATTATTTTTAAAACAGTAATAAGAGTCGTTCAATAAATTGGACGATAAAATTGGTGCAGCAATCTCGAAACTCATATGACCATATGTTTTTTGAGTTTTTTGGTACTTCCTTTGAGTTAAAATTGGCCACTGGAACGAAGAGTTCTAAGAGGAGTTAAAAGTTATATTATATTGTTCATATAAAATGGAAAGTCGCCCTTTAAAATGTTAAAAGTCATGAGCAAATCTTATAAACTATTCTTTGAGAGACTGGTAACCAATGAAGACCGCGGGAAACTGGCGAGATGTGGTCAGACTTTTGAGTTTTTCGACGGAGACGAGCTGTCGAATTTTGAATAAACTGCAGTTTTTTTTCCATTTGATAGTTACAGGTAGGTATTCCAAACAAAAGGCCGTTGCAATAAACGAGTCTAGAAATCACAAATACATGGATGATTAGATCTGCTTGCTTGCTGTTAATTACATCCCCAGAAATGCACTGCATGACGTCACGCTTAGCCCACTGCGCATGCGTGCACTTTTAATGAGTTGCTAGATTGCCATAGGAAAATGAATGGGTTCGCGATTCGTGGGTAATTCGTGACAATTGACAAACCAACGGCCTGATGCCGATAAACAGCAACGCTGTGCTATGCTTCAAGCAACTCCTGACCAAATATCGCTAGGGTTTTAAAAAAAATTCTGTTGTACACACGTACTAAGAAGTTTGCCGTGTATTGCCTAGCCTACCCTCAGCAAAACGCACATATTTTCAGAAATAGTTATTTTAGACGGTAGATTCACTCAGAAACAAAGGCAAACTCATTCGTTGCCGATAGCACCAGCAGATAGCAGCACCATGCAGAGTCTGATTAAAAACTTTCATGGCAATTGAAGAACTTTTACCACTGTACAATGGAGTCAAAAAAAAAAAAAAAAAAAAAAAAAAAAAAAAAAAAAAAAAAAAAAGCACTTGGCACAAATGTGAAACTGCCCAGTGCAAGGCCAAGAATTCAATCAGTATTTTCAATCATATTATCAGATTCTACATAAATTGAATGACAATATCACTACTCAGTATTTAACTAGTCTCTTAATCCAAAATTCCTATCATCATTTAATAATAATGCAAAATTCTTCTTTCAGATTGCTATTTATTTTAAATTTTAATGCTGCAACTGTTCCAAAATAATCTTGTAGTAAAGGAAAATGCAAATAAGAAGTGGAAGACCAATTTTACCCACATTATTCAATTACTTGAATATAAAAAGAATAAGATCACGATTTAACAAATTAAAATAATCTTTCATGAACTCTTTCATGAATAACATATTAAACAAAATTAAAGTTATAAATTAGTGGTAATGGCTTATTCTGGAATATATGACCTCTGCACATTATCAGTACCTGACTTGGTACAGTATAGTTACTACTTGGATACAGAGTTAGATTTAATAATGTAACAATAACAACAATATATATTACAATAAACTTCTCTGCACATGTCAGACGCTTGTTACCATTAACTAACACTACTTGACAATGGGCTGAGCACTTATCACAGAGTCTGTGTGCGATGCCATTGTTGTGCTGTGATTGGCTATTTGAGTCACGTGAAGCCCTACTGTAGCGCCCTCGCGTATCGCGTGAATGCTGCGCATTTCTGGCCATGAGGTGAAGCATCTTAGATATTCGTTGTAGACTAAATTATGATGATTAACACCCTTTGTAGTCATGTCACAATTAATTGTTGTTGAGAATTACATCCAGGTTTCTAACTTCTTTGCTTGTTGTGATAACAGAATTTCTAACTCTGATATTGTCCAATATTGTGCTGTCTCTGGAAAACTTAAGAGTTGAAATGGACCAACTCCGCTTATCTCTTTGGTCAGTAAGAATCTTGAGCACAATGTTCCCACAAAAACCACTGTGATGTATCAATCGTAATTCCCCAATTTATCAAAATGAATAAACACAGTCATATCAGCGACTTACTACGGTTGTGACGTTCTTATGTAACTAATAACTTTGTAAACTAAAGATATTCGAACAGATCTTTGACTCATTTTTAATACACACGTCTTTCAATAAAATTGATTACCAAAATTTTCATGCTATTACACGTACATTGGATGCACTTTTCCGATATCCTCCATGCCTTCAATATGCCTAGTCCAACACTACGTCCACCTGTATTAGTAAATGGGTGATGACCGTGATGTGACTGTGTATAGTCAGTTTGACAAAGTGCCCAACTTTCAAAAAGAATTTTCAGAGAAATCAACGGATCTAACGTAGTATCGGAAAAAAAATTCAGGGGAGATGCGCGAAATAAACATTATAAAGATCCGAAGAAAAAAATGAAAAATAAAAAGAAAGAAAACACTTTAAGCATGAAGTTTGGAGGCCAAAAGAGGCCAAAAGTGTTACAAGGGGTTTGCTACTTACGACGAAATCAATAATAATAATAATAATAATAAAATAAATAAAATTTTCATTTATTGAGTTATATAATTCTGATCTTAATGACAAGTGAATTGGACAGTGAATTTAGATAAATAAGTTATTTAGATAATGTACCAAAGCATACATGTACATGCATGGAAAAAACGAAATGGATGATAAAATAATCTAGCCATGTATTTAGATCGATCCAGTAATACAAATATGTTAATTATTAAAGGTGTAATTTTTAATCGTCTTATGTATGCTGAAAAGTATTCAATATATGGAAAACAGTTTATTTGAATGGAATTTGTCAATGGCTGAAAACTATAAAAATACGCTATGTCAAATAATGTGCCCTCTTTCTATAATTGTTTTTTGATCTGACGGTTTTGTTTCAGTTTGACAGAATTTTCACACTTGTCACTCCGTAGGTGTGATCTTTTTGCACCTGTCATTAAGTCTGTATATACACTAGTGTAGTACGTGGTAAGCAGTCTAATTGATGTCTAGGAGGGAGTCGAAAATACCTGTCTCACCTATTCAACATACAAAATTAGGTTATAATTACAGAGGAAAGACCATAGTTGTGCCACCCCCCTTAACCGAACATTTGAAAAAGTGGTACCTGATGCCTTATAAGGTACATGTACTAAATAATTTCATCAGTTATCCGACGTGCAGTCTGCGTCTCATGTAATAGTTTTTATTTAAAAAATCTAAATCTTTTAAGATAACCCTCAAACATGACATATAAAACCGTTATGAATTGATACTTCATGTAAATGTACACATGATAGTAGATGAACTGATAGCGCCACAGCTTGCATATACACATTTAATATTATGAAGACGTACCTGTCCACACACTAGAAAAAGCTATGTACAGTCTACTATAACGTGTCTATTTCACACATCTTTATTGTCGAACGCATTTAAAAGAACTCTGATGGTATAGTTCGTCATCACTGAAGAAAGTGCAGCCTAGGCGCGGACGCTTAGGTGAAGTCTTTTGCACAGCACGCCGTTATTAAACTGGGAAATTAAATATATTAAATGTTTTAATTAAAAGTAAAAATACTGGATTCACCCTCTAACTAATGTTTTCTTGCCTACAGATGACGCATTTAGAACTGTGTTTCAGCCACCTTTTTAGTTTTACACAGTGCACGCTTCAAACGGCCTTTTTATAAAGGCACCTAATTGGTTCATCATATTCACATAACAGTGCCAGGCTGGAAACAACAGAGGACTACAATGACCCCTGTGGCGCCCGGTTCCTGCCATGCACACTTTTTATCTCCGCAAAAGACGAAAAAGGTGAATTAATGCCACATATGCTTGGGCAGGTTTAATACCATGCAGAGCTTGAAGATGGTTGCTTCATCTTCGGAACATTGCGTTTTGTGCAACAAATACACTCACCAGACGAAAACTGTGAGCAAGTGCACTGTCACGCTGAAACCTGTCAATGTAGTATCCCTGTGGTCACCTCTTGCTAATTGAGAGAGGTGTCTGTTGAAAATGTCACGTGTGGAAGGAATTGATAGTTCTGTTCTATATGCTTTGCAAGAGTATAGTGTACTTTCGCTTGCGGTGTGTTTTTCACCCTTGTACCGAAAGCATATACGTAACTCACCAAAGGGTTATAAACGACAAATGTTTACAAAGTAATAATAAACCAAAAATACAAAGAAAAAAAAAACAAAATTAAGGCTTCTGTATATTTATTTCATAATAGCATATCTCGTTATCCAAGTCTTGTAATATTGACATTGAATATTTCAAAGATAATTCACAACACCAAATGAATAGGACTGTGTTTGTTAATATTACTCGCCATAAAACAAAGAACCATCATAACGGTTGCAGAAATAATCAACAGCGGCTGTAACAAACTCTTTTTTGTCGATGCTTCTACTTTGATTTTCGTCGACAAAACTAAATGACTTATAGAAGCCCTTGTGAACATTGGATGCTTGAAGGAAGGCTTTGTGCTCGAAAACGTTCAATTTTTCATCATCGTCTTCATCTGCTGCTCGAAATAAACCCTTTGCCCAATATTTGACCGACGGCTGAAACATGGTGGTGTTAAATACTGTCGCGTGAGCTGAGATGAAATCCAACACGTCAAAGCATTGTTGAAAGTCGTCTTCTGGGGTGGACCAAAATGAAGACCACGCTCTGGAGACAGTCTCGTTGAAAGCGTTGATCTTTTCTGGCGCAAAATATCCCATGGCTCTTTCAACAGACCCGTTGATATATTCATGTTTGTCCACAAAGCCGTCATTGTCAGCGTCCAATAAGTTAAAAAAGCGGACCCATTTATCACGCCGTTTATCACCCTCCTCCAGATCTTCCTGTAGTTTATAAAATGTGTCATAAAAACGTTAAATGCTATTTAAGATTATTCATATAAAACTATTTGTGGAAGATACACATACTATCTACCCTAAGCGTGAATTTACAACATACTGTTGCGTAAAAAGACACTGATTCCACCATCTGTTGCCCCTAACATTTTTGGTACCCATCATTTGAACGTGACCACTGGAAAATGGTGTAAAATTGATATGTAGAATTTAATCACACAAATATGGCCAACGACACCAAGATGAGGTTATTCCCCAGGATACACGGAGATATGTGCGTTTCTGCAACCAGTCTAAACTCTTTTATTCGTTGCTTATAATCAAAATATTTGGTCAAGTCATATTCAGGACTCTTAGCAGCCAACTGCATATTTACATTTATCTCATGGCAAGTTAGTTATATATGGTAAATTTCGTAATTATTCTACGTTCGGTATGGTATGACAAAAATCAGCCTTTATTGTCCTAATTTATATTAACCAACCTATATGTTTTGTTTTTGTAGTTGTTTTCATTTATGCATTAATGTGCTATGCGAAAGAGAATAGAATGGATATGTAAGCTCATGCCAGCATCATTTCAAAATGATACATCAATTAAAAAAAAACACCTTACCTTCTGACCATTCTGGTGTCCACTACATGACTTTCCCATTACATAATTCACAATCACCAACAGCAATAACCAGAGCAAACCTGAAAGAAACATGTTAATTGTATGCGTAGAAAGTTAATTGTTAATGGATCTGCGTTCTGTGCGAAAGTGTTACGTATTAACACAGCATTTTTACTTAAATAGGTTGTTTTCGGCTTAGTCAGAGGTGTATCTTACCAAATCGACTTTGAACACGTAGTAAATGGGGGCGGTCCAGGTTCATATACCAGAACAGTTATCCGTGCCCTCAATGTTATTGGGCTTTCTTCCTTACGGGTGACGACTTATTTTTTTTTTCATATTCACACAACATGCTATCTAAAAACTTATATACCTACCTGCTGTATTAAATTCCTGAATCATTTGGTTTAATATTTTCCATGGTGTTTTCATTGCCATACTGATGTAGAATGAGATATAATTCCGTCAGTTTTAAAACACAGCGAATGGTCTGGCAAGCACGTGCACACCGGCTTACCATAGAATTATAAAAATGAGCTATGATAAATGATTCCATTCAACACAATATTTAACAACCCATAAAACATGTTGATGCTGACCTTTGGTTGTGCGAATGCACAGAATGCTGAATAGATAAATGTAATTTTGCTTTCCAAAACATTTTACGCCTGAGGTAAACTTAATTCTCTACTGAATAATATAACAGACGGCTTTATTCACCAATCGACCCATTTACTCAGCTAGAATAACTGAATATTTTGATAAAATACAATCGCAATTTAACATACATTGCTGAAACGTGGTACGAATTTTTGTGGGCATTCTTTAACTGTTTATCTTCGTGCACAGTAAAAAGCCTGCAACCTTGCGATTCCCTGTGATAACGCAATGAAACGATAATAGACTGCATGTTATAGCCTTACGAAATCTAACCAAATATGGCGGACCCTACTTGAAGATATTATAAATGAATAATCCTTACTCAAATCCTAATAGAACTACCCCCCTTCACTGGTGACGAATGACCTAGACACGTGCATGATATTTATAACTTTCCAATTTACATAAAAAGGTATTGTTAATGACTATATCATTATATGTATGAGGAATTGTCAAAATATGTATCAAAACCTTCTGTTGCAACTTCGATGTTCATATTGATACCTTGACTTTATGTTCCGACACGTTTATAACATCAGAATTAAAACAAGAAGGAGATTAAGGCATTAATTGTAAATGATTAAAACATAAGAAGTGAAGTTTATTATTTTATATACTGCGTATTCCACATGAGTCTCAGTGCAGTAAAAATAGACGCCCGGCCCTGATATAGGCTGTGTGTCGGTATTTTCACCTTCCTGATGAGGATACAGCACAGCTGCCGCATAATGTGCTGACACCTACCAAACGATTAATACCTTTTATTGACACAGCAGTAACATTCCCCCTACAGGGTACTTCAGTCCATGCGTGCTGCTGTCAAAATGGGGGGAGTGGTGGAGGGGGGGGGGGCAGATGGTACCATTAATGAAGGACTGGCTGCTCCAAACGGAGCCGAGCCCACGTCCTCAGACTCTGGAACTGGGCACTCTGATCACAAGGCCATATTATAATATTGTAATATTATATGTTTATGTTGAACTGATACATTTTTGACTGAATGGGTCTCTTTCTAAACGCAATGTTTTGGAAATCAACAACAACTGTGTCTTTTATTCATTTTATTTAAACAACACATACACATCAGTACCAACATTATGTCATACCCGCAGATAGGTTGTTAAATATTGTGTTGGCAAGCATCTTTTCTCATAATTTCTATAACAGTTTGACAGTGAAAATGACTCGGAAAAAAAGAGAACAAATGTTTTTCGTGAATGTGGTACAAAATACTTGTTATTCGAGTTGCCAGACAAAAGTGTGGATAGAGAAAAACGTCGTCGCCTTGAGCTGAAAAGAAGGGAGCCCAGTAATTTCAGATACGTGTTCAAATACGATTGGGGTCGGTATACTTCTAGAAGTATCGAAAACAACTATATCTAAACGATTCACTATATTGAGACATACCACAATTGCACAAAACTCAGATATATTGACAGTTGACTTGCTTGGCACACACGAATGATGTTTTTACTTCCACGTCTGGTTTGGTTGCTGTTGTCGGTGATTGTTTATGATGTAACAAGAACATACTCGTCTGTAACTAAGAATTGTCCAAAGGTAAGACGCTCTCGTCGTTGTATTTAAAGCTCACTCAATGTCAATGTATTGTTTTGAATTACACATCAACATGTATACATGCATATCTGGACGTTATAACGTATATTGCCAAGGTAGCCTTACTTCGAAAGTAAATCTTGGAGGATATGCTTACGTATACTGTTACTGTGCTGCTTTGAACAGTTTAAATTTCTGCACACAATATTTTATTATTTGTGAATTTTGCAAAATGTCTTTTTAAAGCAATTGCACAATATGGACTCTTAAATATTTTTCCTTACTTCAGTCGGGTCTTCAGAAGTTAACTCTTGATTTCATGAACTGACAGCTGTCGCAGTAGAGTTGATTTTCACTGATTATGCCTAAACACACATTTTAGAGATCTCCATAACCCCTTTATATTCCCTATTTATATGCCAACGTATCTGTACCCGTCTGCACATCAGTATGCCAAAACCGGTTCGTTCCATCCATTTGAAATTGTAGTTTTAAAACAATGGGGCCGATTTGACGGCCATCCTTGCAGCATAAATATTGAACGAGTCATTCTAGTTTCAGTATCCACTAACTATGGGGTTAAAATAACAACTTAAAAATAAATAAAAAGGGGTTGGAAGCAACCTTCAAGAGCTAATATTTAATGCAATCATTTAATTCAATACTTTATAATTTTTTTTAATATAATATTGAAAAATAACTTATGATAATTAAACGCTTGTAAATATGACTGCTGACGTACCAACAGATAAGCATTTTATTTTATGCCTGATATAAACTAGAAATTATATAGACACACTATTTTATGGTACAATCTTTAAACTTCAGGAGCATGTGTCTGTAGGGAATGCATGGTATACCAAACTTCTTCACTATTTCACCTTATTGGATGTGGACAGTGACGGAATTTTGGACCGCCGTGACTATGTTGACAGGACTGTTGAAAGAGCTAGAATTTATTTTGTGGCCGACAAGATAAATGTTTTCAATGAGACTCTATCCAAAGGCTGGTTAACCTTCTGGTCCGTTCCAGAAGACAGATGCAGAAAAAACGTGGACATAGAGAACGCCATTTGGATACACCTGCGTGGATTAGAACGCAGGGAACTCGAAGAACCATCAAGCGTATTATGGAATAAGGGGGTATTTAAAGCAGCAGATGCCGATGAAGATGAAGGGATGAGTGTCAAAGAACACAAAGCGTTCTGTCAAGTATATAACGTACGAAAGGGCATCAACGAGTCTTTTAGTTACATCGATGAAAACCAAAATGGTTGCATCGACCAACATGAGTTCTCTAAAGCAGCCGATGATTTCTTTTACAACGCAAACAATGAGTCTTTGTTTTTTGGTGCTTGACAGCCACATAGAGAATCTTATTTATAATTGATTTTCAAGATCGTATTTGAGGGTTTTAATAATTTTCCAATAATAATAATAATAATAATAATAATAATAATAATTTACTCAGCTCAAAGAAATGGTTTACATTTCAGGCTCTCTAACTAATACAAACATTATAAGAATAATTTAAGTATTAAACTATGCTCATCCACGCAGGGATACACTATTATCATCACTTCTTAATAATTATACAGAAATGGAAATGATAACGTGGAATTGAATAAATATCCAGATGGCAACCAGAATTTTATTGCAATACTTGCCGTCCTATGACCCTTTGGTGATAGTATAGCGCACACGGGTACGATATATGAGTTAGGGACCATTCCCACAGATATTTGTATCGATCTATGTCACTGGGGAGTCTCACTAATTTGCTATGAACTAAACCGGTTTAAATGTCTGTCACACCTAGTTAAACTGGTAGGGGGTAATTATCTTTACCCGATAGCTGATTCGGTAGGCGTGACAGCTAAATGTTGAGAACCATATAATAAGCCACAAAGAAAATAACTTTCAAACATAAATTTGATGTGTTAATTTTCAAAAGTTTCTGATTTTTTAGATATTATGGGAATATATTTTAATGTTAAAATATAAGGATAACGCTTTATGAAAAAAAAAAAAAAAAACATTCACCGTGGTTGACAAAATATGAAACTGAACAATGCATCTGTTAACTTTTGCAATAACTGATATCTGTATGACATCCCTAAAATCTGAAAAATGTAATCATAGCATCAAAAATGTATCATTTACCTTGAATTCAGCCATTCTGGTCACCAGGTCTAGCCAAAGCTTTAAAAAAGTAACATAAAGTACTAAATTGAGTGTGGCAGCGAGTCCGAAAAAAAGAAACAACAACCTGGCACCATGTTGACAATGACAGCGGGGAGGAAGAGAACGTAACACCACAGAAAAAAATTGGTCACATTTACCATCGTTTATCATAGGTTATTTTCTATATTTTAATAAAAAAAATTATGAAGCATACTATAGCATGATACGTGGTTTTAAAGTTCAGCATGGTAATGCAATTCTGGTATTTTGTTAGGCCAGAGGCATGTTTTTGACAGAACTTCCACAAATTAAATAGACATTGGACAGAATATGTAAAAACGACTTTTGCATTACTCCCTGCTGAAAAAATTGAATATTTTATCATGGATGCAGCATTATGCAATATTGCATTTTCCATTTGCAGCAGATTGTGAAACGCCAGAATAATAAAAAACTATACATAAATAAAACTCGATCAAGGAAAAGCGGGCGTGTTCATAGATACATAGGTATATATATGGCTGCTGCATTACATTATTGACAAGAAAATCTATAGAAATCACACCCTGAACAATTGCCTGTTGCACCTTGCAAAGTTATCTCCAATTAAAATAAGTATTCACTCGCCTTTATGCTCACTATATTCAAGAAAGATGTGCATCTTATTTTATCATGTCACTGAGACCTACATGTATTTTCAGTCTGCATGTTATTGGAGTCTTGCTGTTTGTGTTTCGCTCCACATAATTATTTAAATCATAATCAGTGATCCTCATTTTCGTGAAAACGTTTTGGTGGGTCAGTGGGGAGGTCGGTTTTTATTTGTTTTAGGCCCTTAATCTATTTTCTCTGTATTTGAAAGCTGTTGTTCTCTAATATGTAGAGGTTCCTCCCTGAAATTTGACTTAATTCTCTTCATAACTTAAGTTTAACAGAAATTCATATGTAAAGTAAACATTATACATTCACATTATCAACATGAATACATTCATTTTTACTGTGCACTTAGGGCTACATATAGACAATACAACATACATTTCTATATGAGTGCTTCATATTTATCATCACAAATTTACCTATACATACCCCAGTACACAAACTAGAGGTCTTATGTTTTAGCTTAATGAACGCCACACATAACTCATATGCATCCAATTAAATTAAATGCACTTAAGGGATGATGGTATATTGGATAGTGTGTTCTGTCAATACGCAGCATTTTATGGATTACTGCATAAGATGACTGCTTGTTTTCGATAGGGGCAATCGTTACTCTCTTCCAGTCCAATACTTTTTGTTTTTGTACCTAGAAATTCATGTAGACGGATTCACAGATAATGTAATCGATCCTTCTGATCGAGCCTAATGTGCGTATTTGTAACTATGTTTGTCTTTTTCTTGCCACGTGTGATATTTGCGCTTCATGCATTGGCTTATTAAAGACAACATTGCATACATATATTCGATATACATACCTAGGGATGTTATATGACCGTGGCGATATGATGATCACTCAAGCCTGTCCATTTACAATGTAGGTAAGCTTCAGTGAAGATCGAGGGCAACCTCGAGCCGCTACCCAAAAATGTCTCGCTTCACTCGACATTTCTGCGTAGCGTCTCTCGGAAAACTCGGATTTAACCTCGATGTAGTCTAGAATTTCAAGACTACATCTTTGTTAAATCAGTCGAGGTCACTTAAATGCTGAAAGCCAAAGACAGTGATCATGTGACCTTTTTGGCATCAAGAGAATAGTGACGTTGCTTGCGTTATATACCTACCAGTAGACAAATTTAAAATCTCTCACGCTCTTAAAAAATTTGCATACTTTTCACGTTTAACAACTTTTCACGTTTAACAATTATTATTTATCACTTTATTACACTAAGTAATATCATGTGGGTATGGTTTGAAAACGGGAATTAGTTTATATTTAAGCCACACGTGCATACAAATTATTTGTAAATCTATAACTTTTTAACGAGGGTTGTGTTATTTACCTTTTGTTTTTAAGCTGTTCATTCTTCCTCTTTATCAGATATATCGGCAAATATCAAATGTATTCCCCCTTTGGACTTGTAATAACATGTAGCACATGAATCCTCTGAAAACCAGCACATGTATATTCCGAACCCGTCTCGTAGTAAAAAAATGTCACCAAAACGTAGAATTATTACTCCTGTGGACTTGAAATAAACATCCGTTTGATTTTGACTATATTCCGTAACCGCCTCGTCGTCAGAAATAACAATAAAAAACTAGAATTATTACTCCCGTGAACTTGTAATAAACATCCGTCGATTTTGAATATATTCCGAAACTGCCTCGTTGTCAGAAATATCACCAAAAAGTAAATTTCTTTCTCCTTTGCACCTGTGAAAATTAGTTTGACTATATACCGGTCCGACGCTCCTTATTTATCAGAAATGTCACTAAAAAGGAGAGGTTTTGCCTTGGGACCTTGTTTCCGCAGCAGTCCCAGCAAGGTGTGGCTCAGCTGAGACGTGCATGGTCAGTGTCGACGGTTGATTCAATACTTCTCAAGCCAGTTGAACGTCCACGACAAGTATTTAGCAAAAATTGACCAAATTGGTCAGACATTACGTAAGAATTTGGCGGGAGGTTACCAGCGCACGTGGACGAGTTTATTCCGTATAACATCTCTAGAGCGTGATATTTGGTCACTTTATTCGGTTTTAGGGGTGTTTTAGGATAATGGACTGTATTTTTTCTCGGTATGTATGTCAAATAATACCCTGTCACCCTCTCAAGATATATGCCATGAACACCTCTCGCTGACGCTCGAGGTGTTATGGCATATATCGCTCGGTATCTCACACATACAGGTATATTGCAACAAATAAATTTATTTCGAATGACAGTATGGAACTCACCAAATCAAGCTTCTAATATTGCCCCCTTCCCCAACTTCTTGGTAAAATCTTGTTTTTTCGCTAGTGATACATAATTATCTCGTGAGAAGTGTATTCTACAATTTTCGATTTTGACCCTTGTATTGCAACAAAACACATACTACCAGGGCCGTAGCCTCCGGGGGGCAGGGGGGGGGGCAGCTGCCCCCCCCCCCCTGGAATTTGGATTTTACACACCACACCCACCCCCCTCGGTAGCTTCGCCCCTTTGTGTCCGCTTACTGCCCCCCCTGGCATTTTGCTCAGGCTACGGCCCTGACTACACACACTGGACAATAGAAGTTAAACCCCTTGAATCAGAGTAATCAATGTTATAATGCCTGCTCTACTTATAATGTGACTAATGAGTATAAAACCGCTGTACCATGGAATTGTGCTGTTGATCTTTTTGTGAAATTTGATGTTAATAAAATAATACCAGGTGCATATCAGTCCACAGTCATTTATCTCCCCCAAAGTATTGGTTCAGAAAGGGCTACACTTGTATTGTCCAGTGTGTGTGTGTGTGTTCCCCAGTGATCACTTTAAAAAACTTGAACTGATGACCAGAAAACCTTTATTTTTTAATCAAAGCACCAAAAACAGTCCAAAGTTTCACACAGAAAATAAAAAATAAATGATAAATAAAATAAATTTAAAAAAAAATCAAAGTCAGTTCCCTGGCTTAATTGACTAGGATTTCCATGAGAGTTCTGCTACACTACTCCTGATATGGAAAAATATGCACATGTGACCATGTAATGTTTGTAAGTAGCCATAGAAACCCTGACTTATGTTTTTTTTTATTTATTTTTAATTTTTAATTATTTATTTATTTATTTATTTTTTGAAACCGGGGCTATGGTGGTACAGCGGGTGTCTGCGATTTCATTGTGCTGCATAGTTTTCCTCCCAAAATGTTCATGTAGTCCCGTTATACCTATCAGAAGTTCTTCATAATCCCCGAACACGCATTAAGAATGGGAAAGCAAGCCCGTATTGGTTGCGCTCCTTGTGTATTTATTCCCTCCCCCCCCCATTTCGTTCATACTCTGTACGCATATGGTTTTAAGGCAAATTTGATTGAGGTTTCAGTTCGTTGCTGCTCTGTGTAGATGAATTGCCACATTTAAACGTGAAGAATAAAACTCATCTCGAGTTTGGCGCCTTTTTCAAGACAAAAATAAATAAATAAATAAAATAAACTGCAAGATATCACCGGTATATTGGACGTTTGTCTGACGAATATGAGAGATGATCCACCGTTCGCGAGACTTAATTCAGCATGATACACCTCCTAGTCCTGTATTTACGAATGGAATGGATAATTTTTGCTGTGTTTTAGACTGAAAAATAAAGAACAGTATCAATTATACACATCCTGTTGTTAGATAGACATTTAGATCGAAATAGGTTACATTACCCCGTAACACTATTGGTACCAATAAATATCGCCCAAAAGTCTTTTTTTCAAGAACAAACCGAATTAACTTTAAAAGATAATAATGTTTCAGTCAAGTAATAAGTTTATTGTGTTAAATTAAACCGTTAAGTGATCTCTCCAGACACAATACCCTGAAGTTATGATTTAGTTTTTCAAGTATTGTATTAAACTTATCAACCGTTAACTGACCTCTCCAGCCACAATACCCTGAAGTTCTGGTTAAGTTTCTCAAGCTTTTTCATGTCATCTCCAGAGAGTTCGAAGTCAAATATCTGCGACAATAAATGAAAAAGTAATTATATAGATAATTGGTTGTTTGTGTGCGAAATTACACGCCTTCAACCACACAAAACCTTTTTAAAGTTGACTTTGCAATATTGGTGTTAAAGTATCTAAAGCAAGGAGACGTCAAAAAAGAGGGGGCTCGCTGAATGTAACCAGATTAACAGACAGATATGGTAATTGAGTTAATCTTGAGCCTATGTTGACCCAATTTTTATTAATCTAGTTTTTAGCTTTCACATAACTTGAGCCAAACTGGAAATATAAAATGAATTTACACAAAGACACCAAGCAAGCCTTAGACCCCATTTCCAGAGATTAGATCGATCTACTTTAGATCGACCTAACTCCCTGGGGGTTCACGCTAAATAGCTGTCAGCCGGGCGGACAAAAAATTTAATTACCCCTTACAGCTTGTAGTAGGCGGGACGGACATTTAAGCCGGATTATCTGACAGTATTCTAGTGAGACTCCCCGCGGGATAGATCGATCTAAAAGCTCTTGGAATACAGCCTTAATCTACAAGGACTTCATCCACAAGGACTTCTCAATCAAATAAAGAAAAGGACAAAAGGGTAAAAGAAAGCAAACCTCTATACAATACGTACATCTATATTTTCTTTCAGCCGTGACAAGGTCTTAGTTTTGGGCACAGGGCAAACCTGTCGCTGGACTTGGTACCGAAGCGCCACCTATAGGCAGACATGTGAATTACAATTAAACCCCCAAAACCCAATATAGAGGTGCAAATCAGGTCAAATGCTCTTAAAAACTTATGTTTGATTATTTTAGTGTCCTACACTGTTCATGATGAAGTTTGTATCAAAGTTTCACTCTCCTGTAACCATGAATAATAAAAAAAAAATGATTCTTCTTCTAAACCCAAAAAGGAATATACAGTGTACGTTACCGTAGGTTTTTGTTATGTACTTATATATGTTAAAATTAAAAAAAAAAAAAAAAACTTCATTAATTTTAAAGGTGTACAATGCATGCGAAATAGTAAATTCCAGGCACGCCAGTGAGGTATTGTCGTGTAGACTAAACGGGGTCTGTTTACCTGTGCAGGAGACTTGTTGTACTTCTTCCCAATGGTTGCTATGGTTTCGTTGGTGAAAATATCCGGGTCTCCTTCCGTTTTCCTAAAAATGAATAAATAAGTTCTAACTTGAATAACATAAAAATTAAACGTATGAGTTAAAACATATTGTGTCTTCAACAATGCATGTCGGTCTACATTTCACGTATAATTACGAGAATACACTTTCCGGGAGGACTTGAAATCCAGATATGGCAGAGCTCAAAATACAAAGATCTATTGTCTGAAGTCTATTAAAATAACAATAGAATAACACCTGTAAATAATTGGAGAATGGCCTTAACAACGGAGAGACTTGGCGTCTGTGATATTAATGTACAGTTATGAAGGTCCGGGACAAAAATTAAATGAGAAGTCGCCGATTAATAATGTGAACGTGCAATGCAACGAGCCGATTCTGAATGTTAATTCTACTAAATCTAACACAGCTTTGCTGGGCGATATAGGGCGTTTTCCAATTCATTTCGAAATGCGAATAAAAGCTATTAAATTGAGTTGTCCACTCTGTAAAAAAATCTCTATCACCCAGAGTCCTTTCTTTGAACAAAGTCCACTCGTGTCACCTACCAAGAGCGTCCGGGCTTCCCCAGGGGACTATACCCGATCACGGCTATCCCGTGCGTCTGACAGAAATCCACCAGTTCCTCATTGGCCATGAATGGGTGTGTTTCGATCTAAGAAAAAACCGAACGCCAAAATGATACCAAACACCAAAAATGTGTTTTAGACAAACTATCAACTTAGACAAACCGCAAGTTTATTTCCGCACGCACACACGCGGGCATACACACACGGATACTTTGAGAGAGTGAGAGAGAGAGAGAGAAAGAGAGAGAGAGAAGGAGAGAGAGAGAGAGAGAAAGTGGCTTCTGACAGAGAGAATACTGCATATGTTGACACATCTACCGATACATGCTTACGTAGGAAGCACCCGATTGCATAGTTTGAGACCGAGGGGAGGGAATAAAGCACATGCAGGCAAACAAATAACGGTATTTCCACGCGCACACGGACACGGACACGCATTCAAGATCGTCACGTAAGACGCGCGCGTGCATACATAGTCTGATTGGATAGTGGGAGAGAATAACGCACATGCAGACACACACTTAACGGTATTTCCACGCGCATACATATGCGTACTCTAAAATCGTCACAAACATGCCCACCTCTAAGACAGCTGGCTTTATCCTGCAATTCTCCACCTGTCGGCGCATTTGATCTATGTTATAATTGGAGACGCCGATAGCTTTGACTAACCCTGCTTCCAGTATGTCTTCCATATCCTGGAGTAAAAAATACAAAACAAGTTATATACAATTTCTTCTTTTTAGGCAATCTTATTCTCTGTAAATTCTAAGAATCCAAATGAGAGAGCGAGAGAGCAAATATCAATACATTTCAGTCGGGAGATATCGGGGGGGGGGGGGGGGGGGGGGGGGGGGGGGAGGGGTACTAACCTTCCATGTCTCAAGGTAATCATGTTCGTCATCGTCCGCAACGGCTATTTTCCCATCTGCGTCCTTGGGGTGGCATTCCTCGCCGCTCTGAACGTAAGTTAAAACGATGTATTTAGAATTTTTTTTAAAACGTTGAATTACTAAATTAATTACGAAATAGGAAGTGTGGAAGTAAGGCTGTGGCAACAACTTTTGTCCATACGGTCTGTTGTTTATCCTATTTTCTTACTATATTTCTGTGTACATAATTGCTTGTCTGACTGCTTGTTCTTTCCTGTGCTTGTCTAGCTTTCTGCCGATTTGTCCTTTCTTTTTTTTTCTTTCTTTCTCTATAGCGGCCTTTCTGACCATCTGTTTCTATGCTCTCTGTCTCTCTGTCTGTTAGTCGGTCTGTCTGTCTGTCTGTCAGTGTGTTTGTTAGCCAGTTTGTCTACCTGTCTGTCTGTCTCCCTGTAAATATAATTTGTCCATACCTTATAAGCCACCGGCCAGTGAACAAGGAAGAGGTCAATATACTCCATCCCCAGCGCCTGGAGACTCTTCTTTACTGCAACCTGGACATCTTCGCGGGCGTGAGCGTTGTTCCACAGCTGATTGTAAAACACAATATGAACAGATAGGGTGTACTGTGGGTGTTGTGAATGGAGGATAGTGGTAAGATGGGTGGGTGTAGTGTGGGTGTAGAGTGGGTGTTGTTAATCGGGGATGGTGGTTAGATGGGTGGGTGTAGAGTGGGTGTTGTGAATGGAGGATGGTGGTTAGATGGGTGGGTGTAGTGTGGGTGTAGAATGGGTGTTGTTAATCGGGGATGGTGGTTAGATGGGTGGGTGTAGTGTGGGTGTAGAGTGGGTGTTGTGAATGGAGGATGGTGGTTAGATGAGTGGGTGTTGTGTGGGTGTACTGTAGGTGCTTTGAATGGAGGATGGTGGTTAGATGAGTGGGTGTTGTGTGGGTGTACTGTAGGTGCTTTGAATGGAGGATGGTGGTTAGATGAGTGGGTGTAGTGTGGGTGTACTGTAGGTGTTTTGAATGGAGGATGGTGGTAATGCATAGAGGAATAATGGATAGAGGAAAAATATTACAACATATTCGTAAATACAGGGGTAGTTTATAGTTAGAGGTAGTATATATATATATATATATATACATTTTTTTTTTTTTTTGATAGGGGTACAGAGAGACGGTTACAGGACCAGAATACCCTAGGTTCTAGATTTCCAGCTCGATTTTGATTTAATATTGAACCCATATCGGCAATACGAAGCTATCCCGTAAAAAGGTTTGAATAGTTTACAATCTAGCTTCACAGTGCCCCTGGCAATAAGGTCAGACCAGACGGAATGCCTATTACATGTACCTGGGTATTGCTGGTTAATATAATAACAAAATACGGCCGTGAATCTAAAGAATGCTTGAGCTTCGAATTCCGCTTACCTTGGAGGTGATAAATACTTCATCTCGTGTCACAGCGCCCTCTTTAATCTTGTCATTGATGGCATGCCCGACAGGTTTTTCTGTATCATAGATAAAGGCTGTGTCTATGTGCCTATAGCTATCGTCTATTGCAGCCTTGGTTACTTCGACTACAGTATCGAAAGGGCTCTAGGGTGAAAGAATAAGGTGTATACTGTAAACGGAATGAACCTCCTCATCTATATTGGCTATTCAAATCTGAGTGTTTCAGATTACATGTATGTTATTTGCTATTAAAGCAAACCCAACCCTTATGAAATTTTCAGTAGAACATCCTAAAGGCCGTCTCTTAAGCACTATATGGAAATCCCACAGGAGTCTATGGATCTCTCTCTCTCTCTCTCTCTCACACACACACACACACACGCACACACACACACACACACACACACAATGACCCCATTCTAGCACATGTACGCACGTGCACACACACACACACGTAAGCACTCACTAAATTTCTTAATTGATCTATACTGTTTCTATATACTGTCCATGCACGTAACACACAGAGATCTTACAAAAGCGTACTCCCCCCCCCACTCCCACGTGACCCCCACCCCCACCCCCACACTCAAATATCGGCGGTACATTGTACGAACTCCAATCTACCTTGTAATCGTACGTTCCTTGGAAAGTTCCAAGTCCAATGATGGGCATTTTTACGCCATTATTTAGAGTAAGGGACGGTACGTTCTCCGCCATTATACCCTCCTTGATGGGAATGTGTTCCGACACTCAGCAACAGCTTGGGTTATGCATGGAATATCTCCCCCTTACGTTATGTATTCAAACGCCGTGTCAAGGACGTGTTAAGGTCGTGTTATCTATAGATTAAGCTCAAGTCTGCGCCTTGTAAGTAGGTCATAGCGCACATTGCACAGCTGGCGCACGTTGCTCAGGGTCAACATACTGTAATTCAGAATTTTACGGGTTATCGAGTGTTAGTAAATGTATATAGTGGCATTGGGAATTAAACTTATATGCTATATGCATCGCAACACCATATGCCGCAGTGTTTCTTTATACTGTATGGCAGGTAAACTGTTTAAGGCGCCTTCTCAGCATTGGTCTTCAAAGATCGACCCAACTGGGACTGAGGCGGACTGAGTGCTATGCGTTTCATAGATTAAACCGCCACCTCCTGACATTAAGTAAAGGATGATGATTACGTTGGTAACAAGTCATTCAGTTAAAGGAATAATAACTCTTCGTTTTGGCAAAAAAAAAAAGAACATCCCTGGAGTGAACTACAATTTTCTCATCCTTACCAATGTTTAATGAATTCCTTTTTACATTTAAAGTTAGTCCCTGTTTTTTTTTTCAATTTTTTTTTTGTTATAATCTTTTAAGATCGAGAGACAGTAAGAGATTATAACAGAGTATAGCCATCAATGGAGGTCACGTGATGTGATGACAAGCTCAGATATCAGAATAATAGCTATAACTGCCGTTTTTTGTGGTACAGCAGAATAAATCATATTCCTTTGAGTTGTTCACAATGTTTTAATTGTGAAATATAGATCTCATACGAAGAGCTATTATACCTTTAAGGTGATTATACTCAGAGATAGTCCCCGCAGAAGTGGAGCAATCTACATAGACTGACGGCCTCTATAGGTATGGAGTTTCAGTACATGATAATAGAAATACATATTTATACCATATAAGCACAGATATTATTGGAATACCCCTTCTGTTGTAGCAAGAGAGAAGTTTAACGGCTACGTTCTCACGTTTTAACACTATAAACCTGATGTATTGCCAGCCATGTAAATTTATTCGGTCCATAATGTGAATGAAAACCATCTTATTATGGTAGTACAGTCTTTAGGTTCATTTGCACAATTTTATCGCTGCATAAAACAATGTGCTACAGTATAATATATTTTAATAGAGAATTCCCAATGCGCATATTTGATTTTGTATCTCTTATTTTTCAGGAAAGGTAGAGGTAGCGATATTAATTCCTACGTTATACTTATCATATATTTCTTTTAACTTGTTAACTCTTCGCGTCCAAAACTGTCTGAAGAGGAGTAAAATTTAGATGTGCAAACCATGCAGCATTTTAAAATATATATGCTGCATCTAATTTACATTGTGGTGTGATCCTTATCTTCGTAACTAATCAAAGATCGACTTTTATTCTGAAAATTAAGATTAATTAATTTTATTAATACATTGATATTTTGCGGTTAAAGCGTTGTATCTTTGCCAACGTAATGCAAGGAAAGCATACTTGCAGACTTTCTTTAAAGTCCAATACCATAATGGATGAAAATGAAGAAACACGGTAAAAATGTTCGTGTTTTGGATTAAAGTATACACGATATTCATCCTGCATCTTATACTGTATATGAAGAACGAAGCTGAAGGAAAGACCCTTTCTGTATCTTGTTATGAATATTAAAGCCAAACAAAGAATGAAATTAAACCACTATGTTAATTCAAAATCCAATACATCAGATCGTCTGCTCAGATTTCATTTAATTAAATGATCAGTTAGCTAGATCTACAGATATTTCCAAAAAATTAAATTTAAAGAAACAGAAAAGGAAAAGGAACAGAACAAGTAACACTTTAAATGCAACACCCTTTGTCTACCAATTCATCTTTTTGAATACTTTTCACCACAATGCAATAATTCTCAAATTTATTGAATATTCTTTATCGTGGGTTTAAGATTAGGATTTCGGCGTAGAAGAAAACCTTGATATATATCAGGATAAAGTCCATTTGTAAAACAGTCCCATGGACTAACCACGACAGGGCACAGGGTTATCGCAAGCGTGCATGGTCTCTTGAATCTGCTTCGCGGTGAGCGCTTCACCAAACCACTGTACACACTTCATGGCTCCCTTGAAGTAGCGGACATCGCCAGACGATAGGTGGCGCGCTCCAATACGAACTGAACCGCTTGTAGCATGGATGTGTCGGCCCACATACGACTCCCCCAATTCAACGCCGTTCTTGTAAATATGGTACAGCCCGGTGGTATAGTCGTAGGAAACGGCAGCGTGAACCCAGGTAGAGCCTGAGAATACCGGAAGTGAATAGGAACTAGTTGACTTGTACGGCTGCGCAATCATCAACAGAACATAGAGTCTATTATGACCCAGAATCCAAACGTGGGTGCCATACTTACTGAAGACACCATTTTCGTCAATTTGAAAATTAAACAGGGGACTCTCATTCTTGGCATCTCCAGCGAAGATTCTCACAAAGGCGACGTACGTAAACGAGCGAGTCTCTAAACTGCCATCTTCATTCGGAATTGTAAGATAAGAAGAAGCTGTTCCTGCAAATTTTGCAGAGCTATAGGCGTCATCGTAGCTTTCTAGAAAATGAAACATTTGTTAAAAATGCTTAGTCGAATATTTTATACATTTGTCAATTAATAAGCTAGTCTATTAATCAAATATCCTAAAATTATATATCAACAAGATGTTCATTTTTGTCATCTGGCCTTACAGGAAGTGCAATTTAACTGCGGGACATTACATGCACGTAGCTTGCATATGTAAATAAACAGTAGCAGACAAAAATAAGCAATATTTTCAAATATAATATCAGCATATTCAATTATCATTATAATTGAAAAATAAATATTGTAAAAGCACTCCGAGAGCGCAGACCTCCGCCAAGGCAGCAATTTTTATTATTATTACTGATTGATTATTGATCCGGATCACCACCAAAAACTAATGTTCCTTGGCCCACTTCTGACAGTTCCCGAAAATTTCATCAAAATCGGTCTATAACTGTTTGAGTTATGTTGATGACAGACAGACAGACAGACAAACAAACAGACAAATAGGTAATAACTTACAAGACACGGAGTTAATAACTTACAAGCGAGCTGCTTTGATTTCGGGCATAATTTCAAATGCATAATACTGATAACTACATGCATTTTTGTTTGAAATGGACTTGTGCTTTATGGGCATTATTTGCTGGGTTAGTAAAACGTGTATTACGAATACTTCATGATACGCATAATTAAGAATTAAGAAAACAATGATGTTAGCGCCTTGTCCAACGGCATACAGCCAAGTAACCGAGTAATTGACTGCATAATTTGAAGTTCGCCATGCCAAATGTCAACCCAATTGATGAAAACTTTTTCACAACTTTCACTGTCTCTTACCTCGATTTAATGATAGTTCTTCATGCAAAAATCAACCCGTTTAATGAACACTTTTTCAAAACTTTTATTGGCTCTTACCACGATTAAATGATACACTGTGGACATCAGCGTTGTTGCCATGACCACTACAATCCCGTCCCTCAGTGGAGATTTGTAACGGCCAGAATCCAAGAGGTTCCGGTACTCTTGCTGGAATAAAGATGCACAGTTTCAATGTAAATATTTTTTTATTAACAAAATGAGAATTTGCTCAGTATGTCCCTTTAAAAGAGAATATCAAGAGCGTTGTGGAAGAGGGGCAGCGTATCACTGTTTTCATTTTCGTGATAAAATAGAGTATAGAACTATAGGCAAGATGGACTACATTCCATTTGTCACTGAACAAAATATAATCGGAACTGGCTAAAAAGATTATTGAAAGCAGTACTGGTTATAAACAAACTGACAAAAAGAAGGAATATGTATATGGTTCGAAGTACATTAAACATGGGATGTCATGTTTTTAAAAAGAAGGATGTTTTTCTGTATTCTGTGGGTAGATTAAAGTGTGTGTTCGAAGATATGTTATCACCCACTTGCAATTTAACCTCAAGTCACGAAATACCTCTCATATTACACATATCTAACCATGCTTCATTTTGGTTACTTTGGTTAATGACTACCATAATTTTTTTCAGTTCTTCGATACATGTTCTTCCAATGACTATAACCCCTCCTCCCCAAACCGATCCCTGTACTAAGAACTGGCGTGTCTGATAATAATGTGGTAACCAGCTGCCTTTGACCTCCCTTCGACCGCTACAACCATGCTAATTCAAGAGTTTGAAGACAACTTACCACAAGCTTGAGAGTTGCACACCCGCGTGACGATGCTGGTGTCACTACATCTTCTAGTCTGCAGGCCACCACCACAAGAAGCGGTGCAGGCGCTCCAGTCATATTCGCCTTGACAGCCACATGACTACAAATAAAAGATACTTGGCTACTGGCGTACTTTCATGTACAAAATCATATTTATACACACACAAACACACGCACACAAACATACACGGTACAGATGTATGTACAGACATACAGACAGACGTACAGACAACCACACATAGGTTTGCATATGCATATGCCTGTGCATACATATGTCTGTGCGTACATGCGTACGTAAATACATACTTACATACTTACATATTTATTTTTATTTCATTTTATTTTGAATTTTATTTATAAAGGGTAAACTATAATATATCTTCCATATGGCCCTCTGTTACCGGTCATTCAACACTGGCATTGTTCCCTACTTCAACCTATGCTGATTGCTAAGCAAGGAGACATTAGGTACCATTTTTATAATGGTCTTTGGTATGACCCAACCGGAGATTGTACCCGCGACCTACTGCACCGGAGGTGAGCACTCTACCATTTGAGCCATCCGGTCAGGCATACATACATACATACATACATACATACATACATAAAATCATATATATGTAAGTAGAAAACACCATGACCAATATCTGGTAAACATTGCCCACCTGATCTCCAGTACAGAAGGCAGCCATTGTAAGCAGAAAACACCAATATCTGGTAAGCATTGCCCACCTGATCTCCAGTACAAAACACAGCCATTGTAAGCAGAAAACAGTATGACCAATATCTGGTAAACATTCCCCACCTGATCTCCAGTACAGAAGACAGCCATTGTAAGCAGAAAACACCATGACCAATATCTGGTAAACATTGTGGTAAACAGTGTCCTTTGATTGTGAAAAAAAAAACTTATTTAATAAACTTAGGTTACTATGATGGGTGAAAATTTGCGATTCAGACTTTAAACAATGAACATTTATGAATTACAAACTTTAATACCAATTTTAATGAAACTTGAATCAAAATGTAAATTTTGAGTATAGGCACATCCCCACTGATTTATTGCATTTGTGGTTTACATTTAGCGTAAATGATTCTGGCTCGTGATAATATGTATAACTGCTAAATAACTTAAAGAAAACATGAAATTACGGCATGCATGTCAATTGTGAACATGTTACATTTTTGTGCAGTCTGGCCATCTACACCTCGCCAGTAAATTCTACGTGCTGAATCGAAAACCATTAATTGAGCGGCCGTGCTGCTCTTCTTCAAGGAAAATTTGAACTCATGAATGGCCTGAAGTAAGGAAGGGAATGTTTTACTCACAGTATCTTCTTTTGAACTTCAACAATATGTCTTTTACAATTCACTTTGCCAGCCGGCTGTGTTGCCTCTTCGTCCGTCTGTGCACAGAGCTACATGTACGTCCGGAATGAACCACGGGCGACCTACGTACAGGCCTACCCAACTGCCAGACTCGGCACCTAAGGATCCTGAATTAACCGGTATATCGGACCACGCTACCCGTTTTCAAGGTATGTGTCAGATCGCATTTCGGAGTATCATACCCCAGAACAAATTTTGTAGCACGACTGCGGGCTCATCCACGCTCGGCTGAACAACCTTAAACTGTACTCTTACTTTAGAGTACTCTATTTTATTGTCTCTATGGGGATATATGGGGACTTTACGACATTCGGTTTGAATGTTTTAACCACTTTTGATAGGGCTTTTTTGCATTGTATTAGATTAATGTGGCAGTCTAAGATTCATCTAGGTGGCTTTCAAATTTATGCACCCGGTTTTAAAATCATATAGCGATTTTACGACAATCGTTTACTATCCAATCAAGGTGACAGCCGAGCATGCCAGGGCTCATCCTGTCTGTGTTCTGGCTGATACTCCGAAATGCGATCTGACACACACCTTGAAAACGGGTAATGTGGTCCGATATACCGGTTAATTCAGGACCCTTAGGTGCCGAGTCTGGTAGTTGGGTAGGCCTGTATGTATTAACTTTTATACATGACGCAATGCTGAATGTCCTTGATATCCACAGTAATTGAGGAAATGAAACAATATCACCAGCAGCGACACAGCCAGGTCTGACTGCTAAGTAGGTTTTTGTACCTTACTAGTATGCAACAAATAATGCATTATGGTCAATTGGGGTTTTAGCCAGAACAAATCATTTCCTTGTTCAATCTTTCAAAATTGATTTGGGAAACTTAATGCACATCTTTTTCTCTGAACTTAGTTTAATTCCCGCACAATATGTAAAATATAAATAAAATAATAAATATAATATTTTTCCAGCAAATCTGAATGATGAGTAGGTTAAGTGTGACCTTTTATCCTCGCACGGCCTTATTGCTACCACGAACTGATATTCTGTTGAAATTTTCCAAGCATATCGATAGTGTAGCTAGTGTAGCTAGTGTTCTATCATATTAACACAATGACTGTGATATATAGGCCGCCACTTTCTCTGAGATATAATCCCATAACTGATGAAAATGAAGAGACGTGGTAAAAAAGTTCGTCCTTGGTTAAATTATTCACGGTGTTCATCCTGTACTTTTATGAAGAACCAACAGAAGGGGTGTTCCTTTCCGAATCTGGTGATGGAAGTTGAACAAAATGAAGAAAAAAAAAAATAAAGTTAACATGTTCATACAAAATTCAATACAATTAATCATCTGCTTAGAATTTATTCAGTTATTCAGTAAGCTAGATTCACAGATATTTCCAAAAGAAAAGACTTTAAATGATCAATAATGAATCAGAAAATGGTCACTCTAAATATAATACCAATTTCTCCATGAAGAGAATCCTTTCGAATGTTTTTCACCAAATGCAACTTTTCTGAAATAAATTGAAAATCTCAAATAAAAAAGCAAGCGATAAATCTAATCAGATTCTTCATAGACTGCTGCTCCTTTATTCTGGGACAATATTGAGAATTTGGTCTTAAAATAATTTAGATAGTATTTCAGTCTAAAGTCCACTTCCTTGAATTAATAGCTGCAGGGCACGGGGTTATCGCAAGCGTGCATGGTCTCCTGAATCTGCTTTGCGGTGAGTACCTCACCAAACCACTGTACGCACTTCATGGCTCCCTTGAAGTAGCGGGCATCGCCAGACGAAGCGTGGCGCGCGCCAATTCGAACTGGACCGCTTGTATTGTGGATGTGTCGGCCGACATACGCCTCCCCCAATTCAACGCCGTTCTTGTACATATGGTACAGCCCGGTGGTATAGTCGTAGGAAACGGCAGCGTGAACCCAGGTAGAGCCTGAGAATACCGGAATTGAATAGGCTCTAGTCGACTTGTACGGCTGGGCAATCATCAAAAGAACATAGAGTTTATTAGAACCCTGAATCCAAATATGGGTGCCGAAATTTATGAAAGCACCATTTTTTTCAATTTGGAAATTAAACAGGGGACTCTCATTCTTGGAGTCGTTAGCGACGATTCTCACAAAACCGACGTACGTAAACGAGCGAGTCTCCAATTTGGCACCTTCATTAGGAATTGTGAGATAGGACATGACCGTTCCCGCAAATTTTGCAGAACTGTAGGCGCCATCGTAGCTTTCTAGAAAATGAAACATAAAAGTATAACCTTATAAGTCGATCATCCAATCATATCTATTAAAATCTTTAATACATCAACGTACTTTTAGACCTGTTTTCCTGATGAGACAAGTAAATTCAAAGTGCAATTATATGTCGGGTAACTTTGCAGTTTATATTAAGACTTACAAAAAAATAAATAAATAAATAAATAAATAAATAAATAAATAAATAAAAAGAACTGGACGTAGCTTTATTAATTCAAAGTGAATAAAAGGAAACAGTGCCATAAGCGCCTCGTCCCTCCAAGTTCATAACCATTACTGACTCTTACCACGATGAAATGATACACCGTGCACGTCAGCGTGGTTGCCATGGAGACTACAATCCCGCCCTCTAGTGGAGCTCTGCAGCGGCCAGAAGCCGCGAGGTGGTGGTACTTTAACTGAAATAAGGAGTTTGGAGGACTTTGCTCACAATATTTGACATGGTTTGCACCGTTTGCTCCTCTTAATAATAATAATAATAATAATAATAATAATAATAATAATAATGATAATGATAATAATAATAATAATAATTTTATTTACGTCTAACGTTTAAAAATAAAAGCCAACCTTCTAAGTCCTATAGATTTTTTTTCTAGGACCCTATAAGATCCTATAGTACTTTTTCGTTAGGGCATCACCAACACCGCTACACCAACACATTTACCTATGTTATTTCAAGAGTTTGAAGATAACCTACCACAAGACTGAGAATTACACGCCCGCGCGACGATGCTGGTGTCACTACATCTTCTAGTTTGCAGACCGCCACCACAAGAAGCGGTGCAGGCGCTCCAATCAGATTTGCCCTTGGAGTCACATGACTACAAATGAACGGTATTGCAGGATATATTGCACTTGCTCTGACGTATCATTCACATTTAACAATTCTTATTTCTAACACATACACGGACACACACGCCAACATATACACACATGCACACACTCACACACATACATGCACATAGACCAAAAGCTAAACTCTATATTTGATTACCTTTGTCCGCAATATGGATCATTATTTTTTTTTCAAAAACGGACAGAGGACATAATTCACAAACCTAACCAGGCATTCGCACGGATGCTCTGTGCGTACGGTTTTTGGGGCCAACCATGATATTATTCCCAAAGATTAAATGTAATTTTCACAGAATATAATCGCAAATCCCCTAAAAGGATAACAACTGTTCATTTTGGCCAAAAATGAATTTTGTTGGGATAAACGGCAATTTCCCCATATTTACCAATGGTTAATGAATCCATTTCTACATTCAACTTAGTCCCTGTTTTTTTCTAAAAAGTTTTTTTTTGTAATTATCTTTAAGAGATAATTACAGAGTATAGCTTTCTACGGAGGTCACGTGGTCAGATGGCAAGCATATATTTCAGATTTATTGCTACAGCTGTCTTTTTTGTGGTAAAATGCTATTATAGATATACTATAATAGATTTATTTTATTTCTATGAGTTGTTTACAATGTACTTATTGTGAAATATAGATCTCATTCGAAGAGTTGTTTTCCCTTTAAAGTCACCTGAATGTACATGTACAAATCTCCTGTGTAAATTGTATACTACCACTGCTCTGACGCTCCATCTCGTTTGCTTTCACAGAACTGAAGTAAACGATACTAGTTACTTTCAGAAACCCTATCTTAATCCTTCATCTAGCTAGAACTTCCTTTACCACTTAATTGGAGGGTTAAGTGGCCTTCAACTTTCAGGTAGCCTTTGTCTTGAGTGTATCGAACGGACTCTCGATGGCGATATTTATTACAGGTAAAAATATGCATGTGCGTTATTTTCAAAGAGCAGCTCCAGCTGACCTGAGGGCACACTAGAAACATCTGGACATAGAGCTAAATAAGAAGCCAGAGAAACAAAATAAGATTTTCCTGCAAAGGTTCAAAGAATTTTGATCCAGCTCAGCCCTCTAAACTAACAGGTTGACATGGGCAATTTTCACAAATAAATAATTAAAATTTGATATACCAGAGCTTTATCCTGTAATATAATTGGTTGATTTGGGGAGCCACGTACCTGCATGTAAACTGGATGATACCATACAGGTAGATTTTAGGTGTACCTGGGAAATTTGAAAATCTGAGCGCAGTTTTTAAAGATCTGGCTACGTTACTGTTTAACCTACACACACGCACACATACATAGACACATACATACATACATACATGCATACATACATACAATGAACACCATGCTTATGTTTAATTCACAGATGTGACTCTTAATAAACTGTAGTTAAATTGTAGTTAAATGCCTACCTGACTTCCAGCACAGAAGACAGCCAATACAAACAGGAAACACCACGGCAAGTATTTTAATGACATTGTCAGTGTCTTTGCCTTTAAGAAAAAAAAAAAACAAAGTGTAGATAGACAGCATAAAATTTGGTAAATAAGGAACTGTGTAATATGTGAAAATTTGTCATTCATATGAGTGTACATGTAAGCTTCTCTTTGTGTTCACTTATGTGCGTACATGTACGTGTGTGTGTGTGTGTGTGTGTGTGTGTGTGTGTGTGTGTGTACGCGCGTGTCCATGCTATCGTACACATGCGAGTGTGTAAGTGTATTCCTAACAAGGCTTTGCATTTGTGCGAGTAGGCGTACGTACACAAGTGTGTGCATGTGTACGTGCGAGCGAATATAAATATCCATGTGCGTATGCATATGTGTGCGCGTTTGGATCAAGCGTGTATGCCTGGGTCTGTAAATATGTGAGCATCAGTTTTAGTTTGACAAGCGCTACATTCCTCCTAGAACTATAGAACTAGAACTTTTGATGTTAAAGGTGCAGCTCAAAGAGAAAAATCATGTAATCAAACTTTTTAAAACAATGTATTGCTTAAACTATCAAACTTCAGTACTAAGTGCATGGAAACGTGAAACAAAATGAATGTTTTAGCTGGTACTCATTTCTTCCACTGGTGTTTTTTTATATTAAAGAGATAATTAATTATACTCGATCTGTACCGTAAGTTTGTGTAATTGCTGAACGAACAAATAGAACAAGTCATCATTTAAATATGAAATAGTATATGTTCAGTCAAGCAACCACTTCATCAGGGCCAAATGTACAAATTATTATGCGCTCGTAAATTGTCGAAAAAACTTTCTGCGTTTGTCTGTGCGAATACTAGAAAATAGTTAACTATCAACATCATTTTAAAGTATAATGGTTTTACTCTTCAAAACTCAATTTAACTCTTATTCTAAATTATTACCTTACCTTCAATAAAACAACGATCTCGACAGTGAGCAGACGTGAGCCGTCAACGTGGTTTTATCAGTGAATGATGCATTTTTATAAGAATGCGTGAAATGGGAGAAATTGCGATACGAATCACAATCTGTGAGAAAAAAGATACCAAAACTTGAGCTCTGTAAACAATTGACTGCTATTTTTGAACGGCAAAGAAGAGGCTTCCTGAAACTGTAACTAAAGATCCGGACTCTTGTTTCTTTAAGCCCGATGCAAACACAGATTTCTCCTTACAGAAAATTTCATTCCCACCTGATATTGTTTTCTTACTACCTACAGCGTGTACTTTCATTGTGATTATAATTTAACAAGCTGTAAGCTCAAATTTTCGAAGGTTTTCGATTACTTTGACTAAGGCACTTCTAGCATATAGACAATTTGAATCGACACATAAGTTTTCATGCGACTGATTATTTTATAAACGAATCATCTCATAAGAATTTGATCACAGGGGCTTCAGAGAGAAAGCTCTCGTGCTCCGCACGATTCCCGAATGGTTTCCGTCTCTCGAAATACTATCGCCAATTTTGGTCATGTTTGATATCCTCACTTCGCTTGTTGAAACGTTCCCAAAAAAAGTTTGACTGATACACTGTGTCATAATAAACCATTCTTTATTTAGTTCTAAGCTACTGCTATTATGAGTTCATTATCTTTGTTCTACTGGTTAGCCTTTCTTTTCTTTTTGATTAAATAATTAGGCATTGTACAACTGTTACTTCTTCAATGGAAATTCAACAGTTTTTGATAGGATACCTTAAAGAATTTTATTTAAAAGAATATTCATGTGATGGAGCAAATAACCAGAGAGACCCATTCTTCACTTTCCGGATGTGGCTCAGTAGGGATATCGAACTGCATTGTGGGAAAATGTACGAGCAAACGTTGAGCTGGTAGTCCCGAACCAGCTCAGCTCTTACCAAACCAGCTAATTTGCCAATGCTGCTGTAACTGGTTAAGGTATACGTGTGGAAGCTACTCTTTAATCATTTATTTCGTCCAATATGACAACAATCTGAAGTGTTTCAAGCTCCAGAAATGATACATGGACGTAACTAGGCATACGCACGGATGCACTGTGCGTACAATTTTTTGAGCCAATCATGATATTATTCTCTATAAATTTAGTGTATTTTTCACGAAAAATAATCGAAAATCCACTTCGATTGCAAGTTAGAGTCACCTGAATGTACAAATCTTCTGTATGAATCGTATACGCACCATTGTTCTGACGCCCCCCGTCTCGTTTGCTTTCACAGAACTGAGGTAAATAAACAATACTAGCTACCTCCAGAAGTCCTATCTTAATCGTCCATCTAGCTGGAACTTCCTTTGCCTCTTAATTGGAGGTTTGAATGCCCTTCAACTCTCAGGTAGCCCTTGTCTTAAGTGTGTCGAATGCACACTCGCTGGCGAGATTTATCTCAGATAAAAATCTACCTGTGTTATTTTCAAAGAGCAGTTCCAGCAGACCTGGGGACACTAGATAAAATCTGGACAACGGGCTTTATAAGGAGCCAGAGAAACAAAAAAATATTTCCTGCAAAGCTCTAAAGAATTTTGACACGGACTTGACCCAGCTTAACCCTCTAAACTTACAGGGTGATATGGGCAATTTTTCACAAACAAACAGAGCTTTATCCTGTAATATAATTGTTTGATTTTGGATGATACCATATATAAGTTCAACTTTTAGAAGATTCATCATTAAGCTGACCATGCAGGGCCGTAGCCTGAGCAAAATGCCAGGGGGGGGGGGGGGGGGGCAGTAAGCGGACACGAGGGGGCGAAGCCCCCGAGGGGGGAGGGGGTGCCTCCCTCCCACGGTGTGGAAAATTTTCAAAAACTTAATGTATAATACTGCATTCTGGTGCATTTTAAATGTTATTTATTGGCCAATCAGAGGTCAGAAATTGTGGGTTCATTTTGCCATAAGTACAGTCATTTTTTCAACACAACACGGAGGGTGAGCTTTTTGGCATAAACTGAGTTGGCTAAAAACAGTACACCTTTGTAAACAGATTGTTGAATGATTGTCTAGTGGCCATGAGTGCCTTTTCTCACAGAATTAATACCAACTTTGCAATTATTTTTTTTTTACCTTTGCGATCATTTTTTTTGCACCCCAATTTCCAGGGGGGGGGGGCAGCTGCCCCCCCCTGCCTCCCCGGAGGCTACAGCCCTGCCATGGATAGCAAGAAGGTGTATGAATCCTACAACGATCAACTGTTCTTAAGATTATTTTCTGACAACTCGGGATAACCGCAACAAACCACATCGAACAAAGGAGCCTCACCGTTATTTAGAATTTAGCTTGATAAAGCGGGCATAATTTGCATATGTTTTCAAAGTTTGTGTCAGTAAGCCCCTAGTTCAATAAATATACCATTCTAAGCAAGGCTTTTTTCAGCGAGCCCTCCAGCTGCCAATTGAACGGCCGCTGTCATCACTGGACGGCCTATGTTTTCAAATTTAGAAGGCTGGATGGCTTACGATTAAAAAAGTCTTGACTTGTCGGGGTAGCTGTGGACGTCGTATGAAAATCCATTGCAGTAATTGGACGTATGAATATTATACTACTTTGTAGTGCACGCTGTTTTTCAGTCACGACGTAACTACTACCTAAAGCTTACAAAACACAATAAAATGTTTCCATTGACTTTAAAATATATAATGCAGAAGTGACAAGAATGATCTACATTCGGTACAAAACATGTGTAGGCCCTAAATGAAATATGACCTAACTTGCCGCCAAATTATGAAAGGGGACACCTTTCGGATCTTTATACGTATGGCACCTGACAAAGCTAATACATAACAAAGGCAATTTTTATATCTTCGGCGAGAGATTGTTCGCAGTCCGAAAGAGACGAGAAGGCAATTTTCATATTTGTTCAAGAGACTTCGTTAACCGAGGATCGGGAACAAGAGATAGTTACCGACCGCAGCGAGATGAGAAGCCAATTTTCGTATCTTCAGCAGGAGATCGAGCATGATCTAAGCGAAAAGAGAAAGCAATTTTCACATTCGTTCAATGAACTTCGTTCGCAGAAGATCGTCAGCCAGAGATCGTTCGCGATCCGAGCGAGACGAGAAGGCAATTTTTATATTCATACAAGGGCGTTCTTTCGTGGAAGAGCGTGACGGGAGATCGGTATCAATTATTTTTAACCCTCTTTCCCAATGAAATTTATTATTAAAAAAAGATTCCATTAATTTTTCCCCACCCCCACCCCCGCTCACGGCTTTTGGAAAAGTTTGAGGCCCTGACATTTTGAAGTAAGATACAGATGGCAATTATGCATGGCCTGTACCCCAATCCCAGAAAAAGCGTTGGTTCTGGGTGAAATAATTTACTGGAACTTAATTATATTGAGGGAATATTTTAAACTTTAAGTAATGATTTTATAAACGGTGAAAACTAAGCTATTATATTTGGCACATATAATTTAAACTGCCCTTCATCTTTTGCGTAAGTCGATCTACATTTAGCTATACCTGGGAATTTTAAAATTCTGTGCGTACAAATTTAAAAGGTCTGGTTACGCCCCTGCGATAGATGTCGGGGGGTTTACGACAACTATTTTACCGCTAATACAATCGGAGCGCATGCGCACTGTGGCTTTATAGGTATCTTCTGTGGTTTCTTCTGCTAAGTGTAGAATTACACTTGAAGTTGGAAAGTATATTCCTGCCGGCAAATCAGAATGACTAGAAGGTTAAATCCGGTGATTTTTTTTTTTCAAATTCGACCCATTTAATATTACAACAGTAATATTCTATTTGGATACTTCAAACATTTATCAAGAAATAGCTTTAAGTCAGGTTCCCTCATATTGACAGTATAAATGTGAAATACATGTTAAGACATCCCCTGTCTTTTAGGTTCAATCCCATAGTTGATGGAAATGAAGAGACACGGTAAAAATAATTCGTGTTTCGTGTTAAGGAATTCGCCATATTCATCCTGAATCTTGTACTTTACATGAAGAACGAAACTGAAGGAGAGACCTTTTCCACGTGTAGTTATCTAAATTAAAACTAAAGGAAAAAATGAAACCAACATTTCATTCAAAAACCAATACAAAAGATCGCCTGATCAGATTTCATTTAATTAAATGATCAGTTAGCTAGATCTACACATATGTCCAAAAATTAAATATGAAGAATCAGAAATGAAACAGAACAAGTACCTGTATCAATCAAAATGCAATATATTTTGATTGTCTGCCAATTCATCTTTTTGAATAGTTTTCATCACAATACAATTTTACTCAAATGTATTGAATATATAAAAGAAAAAAAAAAGAAAAAAGAAAAGCAATGTAATTAATTTCGATCTTCAAAGACTACAATTTCTTTATCGTGTTTCAAGAGAAGGACATCGGCGTAAAAGGAAAATAAATGAGTAATATTTTAGAAATAAGTCCATATTCTGGGAGAGGTCTGTGGACTAACCACGACAGGGCACAGGGTTATCGCAAGCATGCATGGTCTCCTGAATCTGCTTTGCGTTGAGCGCTTCACCAAACCACTGTACGCACTTCATGGCTCCCTTGAAGGAGCGGGTATCGCCAGACGATAGGTGGCGCGCGCCAATACGAACCGAACCGCTTGTAGCATGGATGTGTCGGCCGACATATGACTCCCCCAGTTCAACGCCGTTCTTGTAAATGTGGTACAACCCTGTGGTATAGTCGTAGGAAACGGCAACGTGAACCCAATTAGTGGAGCCTGAAAATACCGGACGTTTAAAGTGGCCGAGGTACTTATATGGCTGCGCGCTTGTCAATTCGACAAACAATCCATTAGAATGCGTAAACCAAATGTGGGTGCCGTACTTGCTGAAAACACCATTTTCGCCTATTTGGAAATTAAACAGGGGACCACTACGCCTGGGGCCTTCAAGGAAGATTCTCACAAAGGCGACGTACGTAAACGAGCGAGTCTCCAATGTGGCACCTTTATTAGGAATTGTCAGATAGGACCAGGTCGTTCCCGCAAATTTTGCAGAACTGTATGCGTCATCGTAGCTTTCTAGAAAATGAAACATAATTGTATAACCTGATGGGTCGATCATCCAATGATATGTGTTAATATCAAATACACCGAGGTACCTTTATAACTGTTTTCCTGATGTGAAAAGTACATTCGAAGTGCAATTGTATGTTGGGTAATTGTGTGCCTTATCTTAAGACTATACAGAGTAAGACGCAGGAATTATCAATATTCTGAAACATTTTCCCCGTGGTTTATGGTTATATTAGTATCATATGCTGAATTTAAATACCCCTATCATAACATATTTTCTTATGAAATAAGTAAAACGTTTAGAAAAAAATTAAACAATAAGACAATAATGTTAAGATACAAAAGAAAGCATAGAAAGTAAATACTATAGTGGCTCAGAAAAATAAAAAGAGTTACATTTGTAGAAAATAAATGGGATGGCAGCTTCATCTTTTAATTCAGACGGATAGATTGTTGACAATAATTTACTTATATTTTATCTAGGTTTTTTAGGTCCCCCCCCCCCCCCCCCCGGGGCTATTGTGAAAATTTCTTTTAAAATAAGTAGTCATCACTTTCTCACAGCATTTGTGAATTGTCATCTCTAGATGACAGTCTATTGATCATGATTAATCAGTGACATTTAGTTTTTTATGCTACTACGTATACAAAGTTATCATACCCCATTACTTCTTACCCCAGGGTTATATTACTCCCCCCAACCCCAAAAAATTCTTATAGTACCCCTTATCGACCATCGACTTACTCGTAACTGTGTGGGCCAGAAGACAAACTGTTAGCCATTAAAACTGAATCAAAATGGTTAACATATATATATTCAGTGCAAATATATCATGATACGTCTAGCTTTATTCAAAAGGGATAATTATAAGTAAGTGGCTTTCACTTGTAAAAACATAGTTAATAGTTTCTCTAACTAAGTGTCAGCTCAATTACTACACATACATACTCTTACCACGATGGAATGATACACCGTGAACGTGAGCATGGTTGCCATGGAGACTACAATCCCGACCCCTAGTGGAGCTCTGCAGCGGCCAGAAGCCTAGAGGTGGTGGCACTGAAATAAAGAGTTTTGCAGATTTTTACGAGCAATATTTGACATAGTTTGTACTGTTTGCTCCTTTTAATGGAAGCACCAAGAGCGAAACTCAACGGAACACCCTGTGTCGCCATTTTTACCAGGGATCGACAAGGCTTATTTCCGACTATTATATATTTGGCATATATTTTGTATACATAAGATCACCATAAAAAACATTGGGCTTTGTGGTTCTCTTACAATCAATATATTTACTTGAAAAAAAAAAAAAAGGGCAGCTTCTTCAGGCAACGCATCTTATAATTGTAGTATGTCCTAATGGACAAAGAGCCCGATGTCACTTTTGCGTCTTAAACGTTTCTCAGCATAGCTACATGTATTTCCTACAACCAGCACATATATCAGTACAGGGTCCCTTACCCTTCTCATTGTGCCCAGGACTGACATGTTTGAACATTGGGAGCAATGTCGACTATCGATCCCCCCACCCCAACCCCACACCCCACACCCTTACGAAAAAAGGACTTTGGGACTTTTTCGTTAGGACACCACAACACCGGAATCCCAACATCTTTACCTATCAGTATGTTATTTCAAGTGTTTGAAGGTAACCTACCACAAGGCTGAAGTTTACACACCAGCGTGACGACGCTGGTGTCGCTACATCTTCTCGTCTGCAGTCCACCACGGCAGGTGGCGCTGCAGGCGCTCCAATCAGATTTGCCCTTGGAGTCATGTGACTGAAAATGGAAGATATTGCAGGAAATATGACGCTTGTTTTGACAAATCATTCGCAAAACAATTCTTATTTCTAACACAAACATAGATACACACACAAACATACCGGCACATACATGTACACAGACGAAATGTTATACAGCTAAACTGTAAATTTGATTACCTTTGTCCGCAATATAGATCATCATTTTTGTTTGTTTTTTTTAACGTGCAGAAGACTTAACAGTACCTACATACATACAGACATACATGAAATCATATTTTCATGTATACATATATACAAATATACATGCACACACACACACACACACACACACACACACACACTTGACTTTTTATGTGAACGATTTTCTCCGTTTTTCGTCAGTTTTTTTAAACTATTTTGCTGACTGATAAATGAAAAAAAGGATTAAAATCGTGTCTTAATAACTTTTAATTGTCTCTTTGATGTCATTGTGACATCAGTTCATTAACTGTATTTGTCAGTGAAGCAAACAAAAATACATTGCCTATCTTATGTCATACGAAACCATTAAAAGAGATAATTTGGATCTCCATATTTTCCAAATTATCGTCTGTAAAAGAGTTACACGCTCCTCAAAGGACCCTCATGTCAGTCTAGTCACAGCAACGGTCGTTGGCATTCCCTGGGATACGTTTTTAGATTTCAATCTGAAAAACATTCCAGGCATCGGTCAAAACTTGTCTAATTTGGCCCAGTTTAGTTGTAGGACATGTAGGCCGTTGATTCGACGAGCAATGGCCTACCCTCACATTGTATATTTGGTTTAAATATGACAATTTTGATGACCAAGGTAGCTGCTCATTCCTTTGGTTCTGTAAGTTATCGACTATTAAAAGTGCTCTGTGTGAACCGGCAACCTCACCGTGCAACCTAAACTTGTTCCTAAGGTGCCCCCTATCAAATGATAGTCAAGTGGTTCCCGGATTAATTCTTTATTTGATCTGGTTCAGGTTTTCATCATTGATGTTTTGGCACCAATGTGGTATTCACTCCAAATATTGACGCTGTCAATGACCATAGTCACTTCGTCGTAGGCCTATTCTGGATGTATGTTAACTCTGTTTTGACTAGTTGAGCGGTACAGGTGAAATCTGACTTCAATAAAGAAAGCAGCGCGGTTTCAGTGTTATACCTAGAAACCGTCATGGTCCCCAATTCATTAGAGAAACAGGCGATGTTTTGATGTTTATAGTTCTTTTCACAGAGGTCGACTGGTATTCTAACCTGCTAAAACCAGTTTGGCGTTTGCTAAGGGCCTTGAAAAACGCATTTTTTCACTTATCCCTCATTCTGAACGGACTGGGTGGTTTTTGTTTAGTTGCAGCATCATATCCTGAAAGACAGTGGGTCCTGTAACCTGGTGGTAAGATTTCGATACATTGGGTGAGACCTCTGTGTAAGTACATCAGTTTGGGCATTACTCTATAAAACTGTGGGAAACCGTTCAGTTTGGCTCAATAATCTGGCTGGCAATATCTGTCTTTTTCGCGCCATTCTGCCACAGATAAACAATTTTATAAGCACTGCTTAGCTCATTTTACGCACTGCAAAACCGTCCGCTTGCATGCAGAATTTCAAACTATTCTATGCAGTAGTTGTCGACATACGGAAACTTTTTTGACAGAACCATACTTTGCCAAAGCCAAGCTTTGACCAACCCAAAGGAGCACTACCCAATTAAATTACCGCAGCAGCGCAGCGCAACAGACATGGTAGTTAATTGGTAGCGACACACCTGACTACACACTTCTCCATTCGTATATAAGATGCGAGTTTTATTTATTTATTTATTTATTTATTTATTTATTTATTTATTTATTTATTTGTTTTTTAAGAACACATTTTTACCTAGGCATATACCTTCAATACTGAAATATTCCATATAAAATGTCAAGTCTGTACATACAAAAATTCACGATAACGTTTAATCTACAGATCTAATCCACACTTTTTTCAAACTGTATAAATAAATTTCACAATGTCTACCTGATATCCAGCACAGAAGACAGCCACTGCAAGCAGAAAACACCATGGCAAGTATTTTACAGCCATTGTCAGTTTCCTTTCCTTTAAGAAGAAAAAATGTAGATAGATACATAGATAGATAGCATAAAATTTGGTAAATGATGAATTGTATAATACCGGTATGTTCAAATCTGTCATTCATATGTGTGTGAGCGTCTCTATGTGTTTACTTGTGTGCTTACACGTGTGTGTGTATTTGTGTGTGTGTGCGTGTGTGTGTGTGTGTGTGTTTGTGTACGTACGTGTGTGCATGCTAGTGTATATGTGTATATACAAAAGACTATGCATATGTGTGTGTGCAGGTGTACGCACATGTGTGTGCTTATGTGTACGTGCGATCGAACTTACATGTGCATGTGCGCATGCATATATGTGTGGATGGAGAGTGTATGTATTGGCCTGTGCATATGTGAGCATCTTGTTTCGTTTGACAATCCCTACATTCCTTCTAGAACGATAGAACTAGAACTTTTGATGTTTAAGGTGCAGCTCGAAGAGAATAATCATCTATTCGAACATTTCAAAACAATGCATTTCTTAATATAACTAACTTCAGTACGAAATTCATGGAAACGTGAAAGAAAATGAATGGTCATTTCTTCCACTTGCGTGTTTTTTTTTCTTTTTTTTTTTGTATTAAAGAAATAATAATCGTAAAGTGCTGAACGACAAAACAGAATAATTTCCAATTTTAAATAGGAAATAACATACAGTATCTACAGTCAAGCAACCACTTCATCAGGGCCAAATGTACAAATTATTATGCACTTTGATGTAAATGGTAGAAGAAGCTTACTTCAATTGTCTTTTCGAATACTAAAAAATAAAACAGAGTCAATAACTATCAACATTATTTTAAGTATAATGATTTTACTCTTCAAAACTCAATTAACCTCTTTTTCTAAATTATTACCTTACCTTCAATAAAACAACAATCACGACAGTATGCAGACGTGTTCTGTCAATATGGTTTTATCAGAGAATGATGCATTTTTTATAAGAGTGCCCTCAGACTAGAACAATTATGGATCGAAATTCGACCTAAATTGCACCTTTTTATTCTCTGTAACATGGAATCATGGAGTCGCTATGCTGACACTCCGCACGCCAGGTTTTCCCATTATTTCCCAACGTGCGATGATGCCTCAATCGGAAAGAAGCTCATGTCCGTCCATTCTTTCAGTGCATTTAGGACAGCGGACTAACAGACCCGCGGATCAAATATGGCGACCGCTTAATTCGCAGCGGGGATTACGCAACAAGCATTCAAGTGGGTCGGCCATCTTTGTTCCGCGGCAATCTTTGGTCTGTTAGTCCGCTATACTGAATGCGCTCTAAAATGTTGTCCCTCATTACTTTTTTGTCTACCTCTGCTCTTGCACCATCAGAGACCAAATGAGGAGCTGAATGCTAGAAGGAATTTCGGCCGTGTGATTAAAGCCATTATTGATATAGAGTGAACGAAGAAAAGCCAAGATGCAGCGTACACACGTGAAATCGGAGAAAATATGATACGATTCACCACCTGAGAGAAAGGAGACACGAAAACATGAGATCTGTATATAATGGACTGCTATTTTTAAGCGACATAGAAGAGGCTTCCACAAACTGTAACTTAAGACCTGGACTCTTGTTTCTTCAACCCGATGCAAACGATAGATTTCTCCTTACAGAAAATTTAATTCCCACCTGATATTGTTTTCCTACTACCTACAGCGTGTACTTTCATTGTGATTATAATTTAACAAGCTGTAAGCTCAAATTTTCGAAGGTCTTCGATTACTTTGACAAAGGCACTTCTAGTATATGGACAATTTGAATCGACACAGAAGTTTGCATGCGACTGATTTTTTTATAAACGAAGTCTGACTGATACACTGTGTCATATTGAACCATTCTTTATTTAGTTGTAAGCTACTGCTATTATGAGTTCATTATCTTTGTTCTAATTGTTAGCATTTCTTGTCTTTTTGATTAAACAATTAGGCATTGTACAACTGTTACTTCTTCAATTGAAATTCAACAGTTTTTGATAGGATACCTTAAAGTATTTTATTTAAAAGAATATTCATGTGATGGAGCAAATAACCAGAGAGACCCATTCTTCACTTTCCGGATGTGGCTCAGTAGGGATATCGAACTGCATTGTGGGAAAATGTGCGAGCAAACGTTGAGCTGGTAGTCCCGAACCAGCTCAGCTCTTACCAAACCAGCTAATTTGCCAATGCTGCTGTAACTGGGTAAGGCATACGTGTGAAAGCTACTCTTTAATCATTCATTTCGTCCAATATGACAACAATCTGAAGTGTTTCAAGCTCCAGAAATGATAGATGTCGGGGGGTTTACGACAACTATTTTACCGCTAATACAATAGGAGCGCATGCGCACTGAGGCTTTATAGGTTTCTTCTGTGGTTTCTTCTGCTAAGTAAAGAATTACACTTGAAGTTGGAAAGTATATTCCTGCCGGCAAATCAGAATGACTAGAAGGTTAAATCCGGCGATTTTTTTTTTTCAAATGAGACCCATTTAATATTACCACAGTAATATTCTATTTGGATACTTCAAACATTTATCAAGTAAATAGCTTTAAGTCAGGTTCCCTCATACTGACAGTATAAATATGACATACATGTTAAGACAGCCACTGTCTTTTAGGTTCAATCCCATAGTTGATGGAAATGAAGAGACACGGTAAAAATAATTCGTGTTTCGTGTTAAGGAATTCACCATATTCATCCTGAATCTTATACTATACATGAAGAACGAAATGAAGGAGAGACCTTTCCACGTGTAGTTATCTAAATTAAAACCAAAGAAAAAATGAAACCAACATATTCATTCAAAAACCAATACAAAAGATTGTCTGCTCAGAATTTATTAAATTAAGTGATCAGTTATCTAGATCTACTAGTACAGATATGTCCAAAAATTGAATATGAAGAATCAGAAATGAAACAGAACAAGTATCAAACAAAATGCAATAAACTTTGTCTGCCAATTCATCTTTTTGAATACTTTTCATCACAATGCAATTTTACTCAAATGTATTGAATACATAATAGAAAAAAAAGAAAAGCAATGTAATTAATTTCGATCTTCAAAGACTACAATTTCTTTATCGTGTTTCAAGATAAGGATATCGGCGTAAAAGAAAAACAAATGAATAATATTTTAGGAATAAGTCCATATTCTGGGAAAGGTCTGTGGACTAACCGCGACAGGGCACAGGGTTATCGCAAGCGTGCATGGTCTCCTGAATCTGCTTTGCTGTGAGCACCTCACCAAACCACTGCACGCACTTCATGGCTCCCCTGAAGTAGCGGTTATCGTTAGCAGACAGGTGGCGGGCGCCAATACGAACTGGACCGCTTGTAGCATGGATGTGACGGCCCACATATGACTCCCCCAATTCAACACCGTTCTTGTACATATGGTACAGCCCGGTGGTATAGTCATAGGAAACGGCAGCGTGAACCCAGGTGGATGCTGAGAATGCCGGGAGTGCAAAGTTGCCGAGGAACTTATACGGCTGCGCGATCATCAAACGAACAAAAAGTCTATTAGAACCATTAAGCGAAATGTGGGTGCCGTATTTACTGAAAGCGTCATTTTCTTCAATTTGGAAATTAAACAGTGGACCCGCATTATTGGTGTCATCAGCGAAGATTCTCACAAAGGCGACGTACGTAAACGAGCGAGTCTCTAATTTGGCACCTTCATTCGGAATTGTCAGATAGGACATGGCCGTTCCCGCAAATTTTGCAGAACTGTAGGCGCCATCGTAGCTTTCTAGTATATGAAACATATAAGTAAAACCTTATAAGTCGATCATCCAATCATATGTATCAAAACACAGGGTATTTAATACATCAACGTACTTTTAGACCTTTTTTCCTAATGAAACAAGTAAAGTGCAATTATATGTCGGGTAACTTTGTAGCTTATATTAAGACTGACAAAAAAATAATAAACGAATAAAAAGCACTGGACCTAGCTTTATTTATTCAAAGTGAACAAAAGGAAACAGTGCCATAAGCGCCTCGTCCCTCCACATGTGACCCACCACCACGTGACCCGGGTCACTAGTAAACACACGCTTCATAGTATCCACAGCCAATTCTCAACCCAATTGTTACATAAGTTCATAGCCATTACTGATTCTTACCACGATGAAATGATACACCGTGAACGTGAGCGTGGTTGCCATGGAGACTACAATCCCGCCCCCTAGTGGAGCTCTGAAGCGGCCAGAAGCCGCGAGGTGGTGGTACTTTAACTGAAATAAAGAGTTTGGAGGACTTTACTCACAATATTTGACATGGTTTGCACCCTTTGCTCCTCTTAATAATAATAATAATAATAATAATAATAATAATAATAATAATTTTATTTACGTCGCACGATTAAAAATAAAAGCCACCCTACTAAGTCCTATAGATTTTTTCAAGGATCCTATAAGATCGTACAGTACTTTTTCTTTAGGGCACTACCAACACCGCAATACCAACACCTTTACCTATGTTATTCCAAGAGTTTGCACAAGACTGAGGATTACACGCCCGCGCGACGATGCTGGTGTCACTACATCTTCTAGTTTGCAGTCCGCCACCACAAGAAGCGGTGCAGGCGCTCCAATCAGATTTGTCCTTGGAGTCACATGACTACAGATGAACGATATTACAGGATATATTGCACTTGCTTTGACGTATCATTCACATTTAAAGGGATAATAACTCTTCGTTTTGGCCAAAAAATGAATTTTCCTGGAGTAGACAACAATTTTCCCATACTTACCAATGGTTAATGAGTCCCTTTTTACATTCAATTTCTTCTTTTTTTTTTCTTAAAAGTTTGTTTTTTGTGTAATAATCTTTAAGATATTATTACAGAGTATATCTTTCTATGGAGGTCACGTGGTCAGATGGCAAGCACATATTTCAGATTTATTACTACAACTTTCTTTTTTGTGGTAAAATAGAATATATTTTATTTATATGAGTTGTTTACAATGTACTTATTGTGAAATATAGATTACATACGAAGTCACCTGAATGCACATGATTTTATTACTGGTGAAAACTAAGCTATGATATTTTGTACATGCATGTATAAATTAATCTGCCTTTTATCTGTTGCGTAAGTCTTCAATTTAGGTGTACCTGGGAAATTTGAAAATCTGTGCACATACATACATACATACATACATACAATAAACATAAGTTCATGTTTAAACACAGTTGCGACTCTTTCAAACTGTAGTTAAATCACTCAATGCCTACCTGACTTCCAGCACAGAAGACAGCCACTGCCAGCAGGAAACACCACGGCAAGTGTTTTGTACACATTGTCAGTGTCTTTGCCTTTAAGAAAAAAAAAAAAAACAGTGTAGATAGAGAGCATAAAATTTGGTTATTAAGAAATTGTGTAATATGCACAGTTGCCAACAGTGTCGTCGGCAAATTTATTTTTTGTTTTGTTTCGTTTGCTTGTGTTGTTTGTCTTGATTACTTTGTGTTGTCTCGTCTTGGTGTGAGTGGCGCCCTCATATGTTGGATGACTGATGTTCTGATGTGTGGTAATAAAACGTCACCATGTATTGTCATGGTTGGAACACGCCTAGTACTGTATGCTAAAGAATGGAGGCAGCATTGTTATGTACGTATTTTCAGTTATTTAATGTATGTGTTTTATTGTAATTTCTGCATTGAGATATTTGTATTAAGTTTAATTTCATATTTGTTTATTCTTTTACTCTCATTTGTTTCATTTGTTTCAATTATATTTCAGTTCACCGTCACCATATTGTGTCTAGACGAGTGTAAATAAATGTTTATTCCTCCACCGGAAATTTTTGTTTTGACATTCGCTACATGTGCAAATCTGTCATTCATTGAGTATGAGCGTCTCTTTGTGTTCACTTATGTGCGTACATGTACGTGTGTGTGTGTGTGTGTACTCGCGTGTGTGAATGATAGCGTACACATGCGAGTATGTAAGTGTATACCACACAAGGCTTTGTATTTGTGCGAGTAGGCGTACGCACAAGTGTGTGTATATGTGTACGTGCGAGCGAATATAAATATCCATGTGCGTATGCATATGTGTGCGCATGTGTGGATCGAGCGTGTATGCCTGCGTCTGTAAATATGTGAGCATCGGTTTTAGTTTGACAAGCGCTACATTCCTCCTAGAACTATAGAACTAGAACTTTTGATGTTAAAGGTGCAGCTCAAAGAGAAAAATCATTTTTAAAACAATGCATTGCTTAAACTAACAAACTTCAGTACTAAGTGCATGGAAACGTGAAACAAAATGAATGTTTTAGCTGGTACTCATTTCTTCCACTGATGTTTTTTATATTAAAGAGATAATTAATTATACTCGATCTGTACCGTAAGTTTGTGTAATTGCTGAACGAACAAATAGAACAAGTCATCATTTTAAATATGAAATAGTATATGTTCAGTCAAGCAACCACTTCATCAGGGCCAAATGTACAAATTATTATGCGCTCGAAAATTGTCGAAAAAAAATTCTGCGTTTGTCTGTGCGAATACTAGAAAATAGTTAACTATCAACATCATTTTAAAGTATAATGGTTTTACTCTTCAAAACTCATTTTAACTCTTATTCTAAATTTTATCCTTACCTTCAATAAAACAACGATCTCGACAGTATGCAGACGTGATCTGTCAATATGGTTTTAACAGTGAATGATGCATTTTTATAAGAATGCCCTCAGACTAGAACAATTATGGATCGAAATTCGACCTAAATTGCACTGTCTTAATCTCTGTAACATCGAATCATAATGGCGCTATGCTGACACTCCGCACGCCAAGTTTTCCCATTATTTTCCAACGTGCGATGATGCCTCAATCGGGAAGAAGCTCATGTCCGTCCATTCTTTCAGTGCATTTAGGACAGCGGACTAACGGATCCGCGGATCAAATATGGCGACCGCTTAATTCGCAGCAGGGATTACGCAACAAGCATTCAAGTGGGTCGGCCATCTTTGTTCCGCGGCCATCTTTGATCTGTTAGTCCGCTATTCTGAATGCGCTTTAAAATGTTGTCCCTCATTACTTTTTTGTCTACCTCTCCTCTTGCACCATCGGAGACCAAATGAGGAGCTGAATGCGAGACGGACTTTTGGTCGTGTTATAACAGCCATTATTGCTATAGAGTGAACGAAGAAAAGATTGTTCAAATCATAGCCAAGATGCAGCGTGTGCACGTGAAATCAGAGAAAATGCGATAGGAATCACCATCTGGGAGAAAGAAGACACGAACACTTGAGTTCTGTAAACAATTGACAGCTATTTTTAAACAGCAAAGAAGAGGCTTCCTCAGACTGTAACTAAAGACCTGGACTCTTGTTTCTTTAAGCCCGATGCAAACATAGATTTCTCCTTACAGAAAATATCATTCCCACCTGATATTGTTTTCCTACTACCTACAGCGTGTACTTTCATTGTGATTATAATTTAATAAACTGTTAGCTCAAAATTTGACTAAGTCACATCTAGCGTAGGGATAATTTGATTTGACGCATAAGTTTGCATGCGACTGGTTATTTTATAGAAGACTTCATAAAGAACTCATAAGAATTTAAATTATACAAATCACGGGAGTTTCAGAGAGAAAGCTCTCATCCTCCTCGGGATTTACGAATGGTTTCCGTCTCTTGAAGTACTGCCGCCTATTTTTGTCATGTTTGATATACTCGCTTAGCGTGGTGGAAGTTCCCCATGTGCAAAAACATATTTGCCAACAACTTTATTACTAAAGATAGGTTTTGTCTTTCTAATGTGACAAAATCGGACCTCAAAAACAGGGAGGAAAGATATGAATTTTAGGGTTAAACCTTGGGCAAGATAACCTCTCCGGCATAAACATAACAGCATGCATGCCCGTTTGCTTATTTTTCTTTACTTCTTTATCTTTTTCCGGGGTAAAGGATTTCAACCTGGGTAAAGAGTAGCACAATTCACAAAAAAAGAAAAAAAAAAAAAAAACTCACACAAAGACACACGCTCACAAACAAAAACACATACCCTGTATACACACACACGGTCAAACAAGCACACACACACATACACGCACACGCACCAACACACACACACATACACACACACACACATGCACACGCACACACACACACACACAAGAACAAACAATTAACATCTAGGTTATCAAGTACAAACACACCTGTCACCCCCCCCCCTCCTCCTCCTTACATCATTTCTGTTCTTATCAGACAACACGCCTTGGGGACCAGCACACATGCCAGTTCTACATGAAGAGTACTGGTTCTACCTGTGCGTCGACACAACTGTGCTTCATCCGTGGAACTCGTTAACCTCGTGAAAAGCTTAATTTGAAATGGGGGGGGGGGGAGATTACCATTTAATAATAATAATAATAATAATAATAATAATAATAACAAATAACTAACTAAATAACTAACTAACTAAATAAATAAATAAATAAATAAAATATCGACGGGATAGGGGCGGTTGGGCAGCTGTAAAATAATAATCCATACTCCGAGTCCTTACATCGTTTGACAGGGTCTACAGGGCTATGGTGTATTACTTTAGTGCCTTGTTTTAGTGCACAGTGCAATGAACGATAGAAACTTATTAAGTTCCTTGGTTCTATGTGCTAAGGGATGACGTGGTAAAAAATGGATGCTTTGGGAAGGTGCATGTACCAGTGCCTTCTGCCATGGGCGCGGATTAATCTTGTCAGATATTTTTTTTAGAATTTATATGTTTTTCTACGGCTTTTCTGCGCTGTCCAAAGGAAATTTTGCGAGGGAATTTTCACCCTGTCTATATACTACATGTACCCGATAGAAAAACTACAGAAGGAGTTAGAGAACCACATGGCACAGAGATTGGTGCCGATGACAGTGCGCAAATATTGTATCTGTATCATTCAAGGAGCCCGTGTAACGACAATGAGAGTCCGTGTAACAGAAAGTCCGCCCTCCACATAGTTATAATGGTTAGGGTTAATCTGACTTAAGGGGGTCAAAATCTAGGGCGAGGCTCACCTGTAAATGAATGGGAAGCGGACTCTCTATCATGGGGGACTCTGTGTCACGTTACAATGGTACGGTGTAACAGGAATGGTAGTCAGCAAGGAACCATTACTTAGTACAGCTGACATTCGTCCCATATACTAACACCAATACTCCGACTAACCCTGACCTGTACTATTCATATGGGACCCTGGACTTCTATTCCGTTCACACTGGTTCCGAGGAGAATTTAAGACCGGAAGTTGGTCTTAAATGTTAGACCAACATTTTAGTCTACTTCAGTTCAAGTTATTGTAAGTCCATAGGAGTTGTATGTTTAAAGCAAGCGAATTGTAAGCAAGTAGTGACATGGAACATTAACTAAACGCATTGATCTTTCCTGCGATAAAACAATCACAGGTTCATTTGGGTCAAGGTTGACAGCAATTTTGGTGTACACATTTACACCAGCATTTAGACTTAAGGTCATTTGAGAAACAGTTTAGGCCCAAGCGGTCCTGGTCTGTAAGTGTAAACGGGCCTCAGGAAACTGGCAGCTGTCGATCCGTATAAGTTTGCTTGGTTAGTGCAGTATAGACTATGATAGTGAACTCAGTACAATTTTGGTACAGTTAATTTACCATCAGGGTGCCATGAAATTTCTTGGAGTACTTTTGCTGATAGTTGTCATTTCCACAGGTATAGTGCGACACTTCTATTGTATGTTTTCTGAATAATTGGATTCTGTCTGTCTGTTTTCTGGCTTCTATCATCTACAGTATTAAAATTATTTTATTTATTTATCTATTTATCCATTTATCTGTTTGTATGGTTATCATTTTATTTTAATAAATTAATAATTTAAAATAAATTTAGTTATTTATTATATATAAGGTGCCCCACAAGCAATATCTTTAGACAGAAATGTCATTTTTATCTGAAAATGGCACGTTGAGCCGTTAGCTCCTTCTGGTCAGTATCCCAAGGACGTTCTTAAATGTATTTTTCTTCACACCTGGGTTCTTTTGTTGACCGTTTGTACCAAATTGTTGCTCGATTGTGACGTCAATGACAACAACCTGATATCAACTTCTAATAAGATAACTGCTAACAGGGCATGGTTATAATCAATCAATAATTTCAGTCCGTGCCTGTTACCTCGTATACTTTCCGGTGTGCGGGACAGACGGCAAAACGTACAGGAATGACTGCTACTTGAAAATTGCGTCTAACGCTGCAGATTTAATTGGTAAGATGCGCAATACAACAACAACAGGATCAACAACAACAACAGTAATAATAATAAGAAGAAGAAGAAGAAATTTAATTCTTTTGAAGAATTGTGTTTCATTTCCACATTTATATTATATTATATTATATTATATTATATTATATTATATTATATTATATTATATTATATTATATTATATTATCAGGTTTGGACCCAATACAGATCAAGTTTTATGGCACGTGCGAGAAGGGGCCTAGCAGACCCATATTCACTCTGCCACCGACGGCCTCAACGACCCCCAAGCCATGAACGCGAATGGATAAACTAGGACATATCTGATAATAGCTCTGGGTGTATCTTTAGAAGAAACATACAAGAAAATAAAAATGGTTTTCTGTACGTTTGTGCATTTTATTTTGGGTTATAAATATGGATCACATAATTTATTCGCGGGTATTTGTATTGTTTTACTTTATTTGTATTACTGTTTTGTATATGACAGACGATGAAAGCACCGAAAGCAATCAGTCTAAGAGATTAACAAGCCTCCTCCTTGGTGTTGCGTAAAATACAGAAAATATGACGATTGTACGAGTAGGATTGGGACAAGAGTAAGTGAGTTAATCTGTTCATGTGTTTGCATTCTGCGAGAGTCAAAGCATTGAACTACCTGCATACTATACACAATTACACTGACAGATAAGTTAAACGTAAGATAATATGTTAATCAAAGACAAAGCCTGGTGTAACAAAATTTTGGCTCAATATTAAAAGAAGAAAATGATAGTTTAATAGGAAAGATAAAATGATTACGTCATTTAAAACAAAAGACAACAAAGTCGATGGTTCTCCGAAAACACATAATTTATTCATCCGGCAAAATATATACATACGGTTTCAATTCAATACAAAAGGGATTGGACAGTAGCCTTGCGAGATGCCCGCAAAATGGAGCCACTATCAATATACACAGAGATGTTTACTTGTAATAAAAACAATAAATTAAACACACCGATATAACCCATTTATCTATAAATATAGTGAAGGTACTAGGAGAAGCGGTTCCAATTGCGACAGCCGTTTTAAACAGCTTGTCCTGTTTATATGAGGAATATCGTCTGGTTTGTAAGAGGACTGTGCCTAATTATAAGCTACAAATGAGTCTAAATATAATACAACTTATGCAGCTTGTCATGTTTGAATCACAAACACACATTACACAATTAAATACATAGGAGCAGATTCAGGATCACCTATGTGATTTTACTAGTGCCTAATGTCACTTATCAATCAACAACATCTCTAATCTGAAAAGCCAACCCCAACCCAAATTTGAAAAAAAGATATGTCAAAAATCCCATACCCCAAATTTGCATACGATTTCAACTCAGTATTTTCCCGTAGTTCTAGGGAAGTTATCATCATTCTTGACCAGACTGCATTTAGAGGATTTTCATTACACCATATCTTACTTGATAGAAAAAATATAGTTTTTAAGGAGACAAAACGTCTTTTCACCAAGGAGGCATGAGTCTTTAAATCCGCCCCCCCCCCAAAAAAAAAAATAAATAAGTAATAAATAAATAAGTAAGTAAATAAAAATCCACGACTAACCGTAACCTGTACTCTATGACTGTGTTTTCATGCCTAGATCGATCTATCTGGGTGTTCACGCTAAATTGCTATCAGCTGAGGAGACTTAAATGTCTGTCACGCCTACCGAATCAGCAAGGGAGGTAATTGACTTTCTTGCACGCTCGGCCTCGCCGATAGCAGATGGCAATTTAGTGAGACTACCCGTGGAGAAAAATGTATCAAATATCTGTGGAAATTGTCCCTATCATACATGGGACCTCGGACGTCCGTTCCTACAGGTGTAGGTATCCTATTCCTGTCACACCGGCATACACCGGGACGCGTAAAGCGGTCAACGACACAAGCTCCCTCTTACGTACAGTTTAAGTCTAGTTTTACTCGTACGTAGTTTAGGATTACTCGTACGTAGAGTGTACATGTAGGTTTAGTCTATTTAGAAAGAATAATATGCACTGCTATAGCCTTCCTCAAGAGACAATTAAAAACTAATTCCATTACATCTCACGCATCTCTCCAAGTTATTTTGAAATCTAAACAAAATATAGGTGTGCGTCATTTTGTCGTCTGCCTTACACGTACATTTCTGACAGTTAGGTGCAGTAGGTGCGACTAATGCAACACGTATATGTGCAAACCAGCCAATGTAGAATGTTCTCTACAAACGTACACTCTGCCGTGGAAGATGAAGCAAATGCTGCAACGCAGGAAGACAAAATACAGAAAACTTAATAAAAAAAAAACACGACACCCAACCATGTCTAAGTAAATATGTATACATTAAAATAGTCGTAAAAGATAAACTGTAACGTTTGAGCATTTCAACTTTTGGTATAAAACGTCCATACATACTGTAGCCTATACACATGTAAGTCTATATTTCCAATAGCATACTTCCTGCTATGTCTACATTAAAGAGTATGTCTTCATTGTTGAAAATGTACCTTTTAGGAATTGCTATTCTATAGCACGTTTACCATGTGTGCTGAGGGTAGTGCTCTGCGCCTTATGGCGGTCTTTATCCAACTCAGAATCAAATATGACCCGAAGCAATATTGCTCTGGGATATCAACTGAGTCAATTTCGCTAAAATTAAAAAAGAAATAGCTTGGTTCGAATTACAATGTATGCGTGGGTTGCGGACCCCCCAAATACCAATGTATTCCTTAAAAATGCTCGTTAGAAAGAACTAACATTAACTAAAGTCTAAGAAGGTTGCCTAAATTCTACATAAAAATTATTCAAAAAGTACCAAAAAAATTACACAAATCCGAAAATAAAAAATGCAAGAGCTTTTCTGTACCTTAGCTAAAAATGAAGGAATGGTATATTAAAGAAACTGCAAGTGCTGGTAACGCCACGTGAAAAAAAAAATTAGTGCATTTATACAATATGAGGAAAAAATATGAAAAAAGGAAATATGAATCTGACATATCATATCTCGTGGTATTAGATTAGCACACCGCTTGTTAACAAGGAAAAAACATAACATATAATTTGGTTCTGTGACGTGTGTGTTTGTTGTACATGTACGAAAGCGTCACAAGCTAGGACACCACTATAGCATTCAAAGTCAACAACATCAAAACTTGGATATTGTATCAGTATTAAAAATAACGACAGAGCACCCATCGTTAATGTACGCAAGTCTCTCATCGCATTATGTGTGTGTGCTGAATTCCTCTTTTTCGAGCATGCGCAATAAGTTACATGTAGCAGTCTTGAGAATGCAGCAGCATTTGTATTGGCATAACATCTGGAAACTCGTCGGCTCATAAAACAGACCAATCAGCAACCCTTTTTGCCACTCGCATATGCAAATGCGTCTCTCTCCCCCCCCCCCCCACCCCCCCAAAAAAATGAATTAAAATATAACTGCACCTTTAAATCCATACAGAGACGAAAGCATCCCATAAACCAAGTTGCATCCTGTCTGATGCGGTGGTTTTAACCAAAAATCCTTCGTGACGGTTGGTTATTTCCAATTCCTGCCATTGGCATTGTTATTATCATGTCATCTGGATTATGTAATCCCATTTTTTATCATAACTATCATTTCAAAATTAAAACTCTCTTTCAGTTTGTGCAAACCTCCGGGTTGTTCCTTCTCGTTGGTCCTATCGCAATAAGTGAAAGTCAAGAATGAATGGATTGCGTTTGTTGAGCAAGCTCTTGGCAATTGATTGCGTTTGTTGAGCAAGCTCTTGGCAATTGATTGCGTTTGATAAGCAAGCTCTTGGCAATTGATTGCGTTGCTCACTGCGCTTGGACATCAACAATACATGCACTTCATTTGTTAAGCTTCGACTCATGGTCACTCCTCTGTCCTTGGTCACACCTCGATCCTACGGCTCGTCCAGTTGTGCGTCCGGTAGCAGCGACAGCACCCTCTTTCGGTGGACTTTCAAAAGCCTCGGTACGCATGCGTCTTTGTTTCATACGACCATGAATCTCATTTGAACAGCATGTGCCTGAGGTATGTTTGAAGTGAACCACAGTATAACGCATCGGTTAGTTAAGAGCCATATACGGTATGTGTATAAATGAGAGAGGATGGATTAGATGCGATGATCTCTTGGCGATGTGGTGGTCTTCCACAGTAGTGGCCCAACATAAAATGGTGACCCAAGTGTGTTTGCGGCGTTGAGATATTTTATCATTTTTATCGCACGCCAAATACTGCCCTTTTTGTTGGATACAATTCTGTTAGCAGTGGTGAATGTCATTATATAGACGCTCTTTTCCGGGAGAGGTATTGGTAGGGGAATTGTAAAGACACATCGTCGGAACAACTGTGGAGATCTTGGTCTCGGTTTGAGTTCATTGACGTCATCTGCACGTGGTGAGCGCCTTTGCCGCCGCCTGGCGAGCGGGACAAGAGTCTGTGCTTTTTTTCAGACGCTCTGGCTCGGAGGTTGTAACACGTGCATGAGCAGACCGAGGCAAGGTCACTATACTCGGGGTTTTCCTGGGGTTGTCCTTGGATGACATTCCCGTTGGGAACAATAATGTCTCCTTCCAGTCGAACGGCTCCTCTTGCCGCGACCGCCGCCTCCAACTCCTCCCGCCTCTCGTCTTCTGTGTTTAAAGTCAAAAATCGCAGCACTAAGAGATTCATGTTGGCGGACAATACCGCCAGACCGGAGAGTATAAATATCAAACTGAATGCAACATAGTCTGGGCGACTTTGCAACGCCTTGCTCTTCTGTAAGGCTACAAAGTCCCCAAACCCTATAGTCGTAAGCGTTATAAAACAGTAATAAAAGGAATCTAAATACGGCCAATCTTCGTATATGGAAAACGCCGCCGCTCCCGATGTAAGGACTATTGTGCACATGTTCAGGCCGACCATGATCAAGTTTGTCTGGCTGACCTCGGTATTTTTCAATTTGAGGCATTTTTTGACGTGCTTGAGGATGAATGTGACGAAGGTATTGAGACGTTCACCGATACTCTGGAACATAACCAGGGTCATTGGGATGCCACAGAGAGCGTAGAACATACAGAAGATCTTGCCTCCGACGGTCTTCGGCGTGCTGTGGCCATAACCTGAAAATACACATTGAAAACCATAAGTTACAATGATATGTCTCCTTCTACATGTACTTTTATATATATACACGCCTGGGAATTAACAGTTCTTTTTGCCAGCAAAAGGTCTGCTCTGGGTAAAATGTGATCTATAGGTATACGAAGGTTTCATGGTAAAATATCCACTTTTCAGGACAAGTCCCCACCGCCTTTGGAATTGCTGGTTATGGGCCTGATATACACTCGAGCAAAAACTTTCGGAAACATTCTTATTTTGAATAGTTATAAAATAGCCATATAAGTCTAGGTAAATACTTAAACCAAATATTGATGGTTGATTCATACACCATTCGTTACTTTTTATACACACTGAAGAATTTCTCTTTACATTACGTAATATCTTAATTATTGAAAATCATTTTCCGAACTTTTTGGTCGAGTGTACATCAGTTTTGACGCCACATACAAAACATTAGTATGGATATATTGCAGCATAGAATATCAATATGTATATGTACTAGTACCCAGTAGAAAGAAACAAAAATGTATAAAAGATATAGCCTACTGTCGATAAACTTTGCAATACCACAAAAAAAAAAAAAAAAAAAAAACTCAGATAAAAAATCTAAATTATTTAAATAGGAACAAATTCAATTTAGACATTTTCCAAGAGTAGAGGAGTAGTTTATGAAATTGGATGCGGAAAACATAAGTAAAATATGACGTCTCCCTCAGCAGTTTTCTAGCACAGGGCAATCACAACCTCCATTGCACGAAGAGGGTAAAGATTAGAACGGTTGGTTCAGGTATATGTATATGCACTTTACACAGTGTAAAACCGGTGCATTAGACCACTGCACGCATCCGCACTACAGTGCACCGTGTGGACCCCAACCCCTCCAAAAAAGAAAAAAAAAGAAGAAGAAGTAAGAAAAAGAGTAAGAAAAAGGCAAAATTCAGTGCTTTTTTATTCCCGCAAACACCGGGGAGTAACAAACCCGCGCAGGTACGTACAAACGTTGATAGGAATCACTGCGATCTCCAACGGCGCCCCAAAGGTCAAGTGGATCCTGTCAATTTATTTTCTGGCGGTTCTCTCTAGAGAATTGTTATTCCAGGGAATTAAGTCTAATTGGTAGAAATAAGTCAGGTGTTCGCGACGCGCCGCGTGTTACACCTTAGGGAAGTGTGTACTGCATTTTGCTTCTAGGGTCCTAGCTGTTTTACAAAATAAATTTAGCCAGATAATTGCTTTAACTAAACTTTTACGCCGTAAATTTGGTCTAACTAAATTTAAAGACCGTAAATTTGGTCTTACTAAACTTGAAGACATTCACATTCGCAGATACATCTCTTTGATTTTCTCCACTTCATTTTGCGATAATATCTTAGTGTTAAAACTCATAATAAATATGAGGAACAAAAGTCACACGTTCCTTGCTGTAAAATGGGTGTGATGCATTTCATTAAATTGTAGTACTGCACGTTTCTTTTGATTCAAACTAGCTTTCAGTTTAACCTCAAGTTTAGAGCAATTTTCAGCCTAAAGCTTCTTTGAGAATCCGACTACTTAATAACTTTACATCTGTGACTAAGTCCTTGTTGAAAACGGTATTAAAAAAACAATGCATTTTAAACGTATGTGACAAGCCATTGTAATTGACTCTAATCCCTCTGTAATGACAAACGGATTGACAGTTATAGAAAATCGTGTCATGAATATCACTTATATCCAATAATACACCGGCTAGAGGAAAAAGCTAGTTGACTAATTGATTGCAATCCATCAGTATTCAAGTCAACCATGGCTTGGATTAGTGTGAATATGTGTGAGATCTAATATAAAAACATTATGCAAGATGAACAGGTTGCACCAGTATACGCCAGCGAATGCTCCCTGTGCACACTGCGCAAGCGCAACTGTACACACATGTATATGTCCATCTTTATGGCTGCTCATTCTAGTACTACACATTTCTTTTTATTTTACATATGTCAAAACACGTTTAAACGTTAATATGTACACAGTTCAACTTCTGCATGTGAGTTTTGACCTTTCACGGGACAGAAACCTTCACCGACCACAGAGGAAAAAGAGTATCAATCACCCTCTCTTAGGAACTACTTAGGCAATCAGGAATGCATCAAAGGCTCATTTTGAGCAAAGGTCAGCCAGAGAACTCATCGGAAATACTTTTTCCCAAGCGAGGAGCGGTGATTAGCGAAAGGGGCCCTCGTGACTTGCTTCGTATAGACCCCCCCCCCCCCCCCCAACGTGACTTGGTCTGTGTAACGATCCCCTGTGAATTGGTCCGTGTACTAATCTCCATGACAAGGTCCGTGTATTAATCGCCCCGTATTGGTCCGTGTACACCCCTCCCCAACTTGGTCCGTAGGCCTTTAAACGTGAAGGCCTACGTATATATGTTTACCGATCGAAGCAACTATTTTTATTTCCATACACAAAGTTAACATTTACAACAAAATGAGAGACAAAGACACCTTCCACACGCCATTCACACAATAAGATTAAAAGTTCTTGCAAACAAACTTGAATGTTTTTTTCTACACCTTCCCATTTTTCTCTAGATCTGCTGCCTTGAAAATACCCAGTAGATATAAATACTGAAAATCTATTTTCTTTTGCTTTTCCAAATACTTTTGCAGGCATCCCAGAGCGGTTTAATTTTAATCTGTCTGCACAGAGTGAGATGTTTCTTAATGTGAAGAAGTAGATTTAGACCCATGCAATGGCTGTTGTCTAAGAATCCAAATAGAAACAAAAATTTTCGTTCTAATGCAACAGAGTACTGTGTACTTTGGTTCTGAATGAAACACGTCCAAATAGCTTGGACATATGTACAACCCCAGAAAATATGTAATAAAGTTACTTTTGGGGCATTACAGAAAGTGCATTGTTCATGGTCTATCAGAAAATAAGTTAAAGAGCATCTAATTCGTGAAATAAAGTCTATGTAAAATTTTGAATTGCAATGTGAGTAGTTTATGATCATATTTTTTCTCGAAAGGGCAAAGCACGAAGTAACTTCCATTTTTCAATTGGAAAATCAATGTTCACATTGCACACCGCTATATGTAGTGCTAAGGACGTCGTTTGTCACTCGACTCTTTTTGTTAATGCCATCTTATTACTAGGGGACGAAGTTGAGTAGCAATAACAATAACAATTATTTACAACAATTGCGATTATTATGATGATGACGATTAAAATAATAATAATAATAATAATAATAGTAAACTACTGGCAATACACTAAGGATAAGGAGATAATTAGTATTTTAATTAATTTATTTTGTATAAAAAAATCGTGCGTTGTCAAAGAAAACTACCAACAAGGCAATATGTCGCAAGAGAATATTAATAATCGTATCATGTTGGTTAATAATCCGTATACACTTTGAGTTGTTTTATATTGTTATTAGTAATAATTGTTATTTTAACTAAATATATCCAAGATATTGAGCAAATTTTACAACATATTCCGCCCATGCGTATTTTGTTTATCGACATTTCATTCTGTTGAAACGATTCTTCCTACCCCACGCTATTTTACCTTGACCTGCTTTACACATGCTATATACACATGCACTGGGATCTTATTGTAAATGCTGATTGTGTCGCTGACGTGAACGGTTAATTTCGACACAATTTTGTAAAGAAACGATGCTATTGCATGTTACACCCGGTGCGCTGTTTTAAAACCAAGGTGCATGTTTATGTTCAGTGCGTGTGTATTTGAGTGTATTTATGTGTGTGTGTCACTATGTACGCGCGTGTCAATGCGTGTGTGTATGTTTGTGCGTGGGTGTGGGTGTCAATGTGCGTGTGTGCGTGTGTGCGTGCGTGCATGTGTATATGTTTGTCAGAAACAGTACACGGAATAGTTTGCAGTGCAATTTAAGTTTATAATTGATGCTTTCTTGTATAATTGATATCATTTTACATAAGGTTTAAAGCTCGGCACTCAAACACACTTACAAACCCCACAAACAAACACGCAAAAACGCACTTGCACTCTCACAAACACACATAAATAACGCCAATTTCATAACTAGTTCCAAACATTGCATGCGAAAAAGAAATGAGCAAGTCGGTACCGTTTAAGGACACAAAAACCAATCAATAACAAGCAAATAAAGCGTCCGTTGACATTTTATGATCACTATCGTTAATCGTGCTAACGGCTGTTATCGACCGAATAGCTGATATAATACTGAGTTTACTTCCTGTAGCGGCCATATTGACAAGGTTTGCCCAAGCGATACAAAAGTCTTGCTCAAAGAAAGACCATTTCCCATTGAACGGTAGGTCTGAGCGATATATACAGCTACTCTGGTATATTTTGAACGATTGGCAACCTGCTAGCCCCCTAGGCTCATTTTCATTAACACTGGATATCGCTATCATAAGGAAAACACTATCCTTTGGATAAAATTTCTATCCTCTGGAAAGTTATCCTGAAGACAGCAGCCTTTTTTAACCACTGGAAAGCAAGTATCTACATAGTGTTTAGTAAACATCACTTTACCCATAATTGCCCAGAGGATAGCAATTTTATCTAATGGATAATGTTGTCCGGAGTTGCCTAAACGGTCAGCGTTAATTCTGCCTCAAAGGAATGATGCTTTAAGTGGACTAATGAAGAACTTGAAAGGGTGTACACTTTCTTGTAGCTCAATTTACATGTGGGAGAGTCTCAATGTTTGCCGGTGCAGTTGCGTCACTAAAATATAGCGCGCGAAGTGAAAAGCCAGTCAACTTGAAACAACATGTTTTGTAACGACAAAAATTTTATTTATTTTTGTCACTATTTACATCTGAAGGCCGGTGTAACGTGACAGAGCCCCCCCCCCCCCCCCCCCCCAAATGATAGACGGTCCGCTTCCTATTTATTTGTACAGGTAAACCTAGCTCTAGATTTTGACCTGCTTAGGTCAGACTAACCCTTACCCTTATAAACAAATGGAGGGCGGACTTACTGTTACACAGTCCCTCAATTTCGTTACACCAGGACAGCTCAAATATATCTACACACAATGGGCAATCGAATTGTCACCCCCTGAATCAGAACAATCAATAGGTAGATCTTGAGTAGTGATAATGCCTGGTCTACTTATAATGTGACTAGTGAGTATAAAACCGCTGTACCATGGAATTGTCTGGTTGGTCTTTTTGTGAATTTGATGTTAAAAAAATGATACCAGGAGCATATCATTCCACAGTCATTTATCTCCCCCAAAGTATTGGTTCAGTAGGGGTGATACTTCTATTGTCCAGTGTGTGTATTTTTGAATTTCAACAGCTGGCTCGCGACGTTAGTGAAACTCTATTGTTGTAATACATGTGTACCTGGGCGCTGTTTTGTGAAGATAAAAGTACATTGTACATTGCGTGTCGCGCTAATAACTCTTTATCTTCAAAGTAATTACATGGTTTGGGCAACCACGCAAATAAGACCTGTCGTTATCTCGTAGAGTAATTGCCGCGGTGGCACGCGAACGCGGAGAAGGATCGATTGAGCATTTTGTTTGGTTAAAGAAGACGGGCGGTGAAGAGGGGGCAATCTTGTGCGTCTTCACGAAAGAACTGGGCACGAACGATCGTGCATTGCATGAAACGAAGCATAGATCTGAGAAAGAAACTAAAGACCCGAAGCAAAAAACTGATGGCCCGTAGAGTAGGAGTCCGACCTCAGTTGGATTCAAGCAGGTTAGGGTTAGCGTGACGAACGTCACGTTAGTGGGTCAAAATCTAGCACGGGGATTACCTGCACACATTAATGCGACCCTGACCTTGTACAAATGATTGCAAACCTGACCTTGTACAAATGATTGCGAACCTGACCTTGTACAAATGATTGCGAACCTGACCTTGTACAAATGATTGCGAACCTGACCTTGTAATTTGTAGTACCCTATATATTCATGTATATACGTCTTGGTCTACTAGCCATAATTTGAATAAAAAAGTATGATGTGAAACATAAGCCTTGCCTGTCACATATATCCAACTGAACTGCAAATGAATTGTCCTGGAACACTACAGATTCTCACCGTTTTGTTTCTATTTTTGGTCTTTTGAATGTATATGGTGTCATTTTGTATATTTGCCAGTTTGCCGTGGTTCTATAAGGTAGTACAGTCCATTATCGGGATCATGATCACCAGTTATTTCTATCAGTTATCAGTAAACATTTGTTTCCATGTGTTGAACCCTAGCATTATCCATAATATACCCTATCCAGTGTTGATCAAACCGATCCGCTGCTGTTCAAGTGCATGCCTGCGGTATTTTGTTTTTACCAAAAAACAGGAGCAGAAACAATACGGTGAACTATCGGGCGAGATACACCTTTTGCTAGTTGGATGAATTAATTGAGCAAGCTGAGTTTTCAAACTGTGCCATGACAGGAATGCCCTGTACTGTTACTGTCGTGTTCATGTTATTCATTGTTTTATAAGTTATCTCTTTGTACATATGTCACAAACCATACCGGTTATCCTTATTGTATATTTTGATGCACACTTGATGTAAAATCTACTGCTTTTATATTACACATACCGGCATATTGTCACTATAGCTCATGCTGCTCTAACGGGTTATATAAGAATAAATATATCAGATATACGCTGTTGCCCTTCAATACCTTGGTTCTGCTCAATGATCGACCGCTAATTATTTCATTATTGCTGTATCATATCATTAAACCACACATCGGTTACATTTAATGTAGAGTGAAAGTGGTTACAAAACCTGCGTTGGGGAAACTAAGGCCTGCATTTAGTTAGATAATTGCACAATGCTTAATTGCAGAAATGCCCGATGCTTCAACTCGCACTTCTGCGTGGTTCACTTGGCTTGGCACTCATATATATAAGAAAAGCACAAATGGGATTAACAGCACTGAGAATATGCATGTAACTGGTAGCTTCACTCGATCCAGCTTTGTTGGGTCAAATAAGATACATCAACAGCTCGGCCAGTTTTATACTGTAAATAATTCATTTGGCGAAATTGAACCTAACTCGAAGACCAAAAAATATGGCCCATGTCAAGATAAACCCAATGTTGTACACTTAAATAAAATAACTGTGGGTCCATAGAATTACGGATGTATTTGTTATAGAACAGGCGCAACACATCATTTTATTCCTTTTTTTTTTTTGTTTTATTATTTGCACTAACTGCCGGGTATCCATCTCGAGGCAAAGCATAATTTACACAAGTCTAGAACTTTAGACCAAATATCGGACAAAAAAAGGTTATTTCTGAAACATCCTCCTCTAAGTTCCCATTACCCCGTGCAGAAAACACATCAGTTTTGGTGATCTATCTCCATTCAACTCTTAAGTGATAAGCTGCCAATGCACCCCAGTCACGGTAACACTAATGAAAGTCCGGATATTGCCTGCCGGATATTACGTCATTAACGATACATCACATACAAACTACCGTGCTCTCCTGCAGCCAATATAATAAGCTGACGTCGCCTTAAGTCACCTGATTGTTCACACATTAGAGCGCATTCGGAACAGCGGTCCAACAGATCTGTGGATCAAATATGGTGACCCAGTGAAAAGCTTGCCGCTTAATTCCCGATTAGACACTGAATAGATTCCCTGTAGGGATTACCCAACAACCATTCAAGTGGGTCGGCCATATTTGATCCACGGATCTGTTAGTCCGCTGTTCTGAATGCGCTCTAACAGGTAGTCCGTGTTTTTGTTTTATTATTTGTTATGATGATGGCTTTTAGCATACTGATTTGCTGTACGTTTATATACATTGTTGTATTACTCATAGTTGGTGCACATTTTCACCCATATGACCAGACCGTTACGGAATAATAATAATAATAATAATAATAATAATATTAATGATTTTGTATTATTTACATATTAGTTTAGCTAAAAACATATCCGTTTTCCAACCCATGCTCACAAGTGTGACTCCTGTTTTCATCGCCATGTCTGCACCCAATTACAAAAATAAGCAAATCGTTTTAATTTCCAATAAAATATTAAATACAAATATATGTACACGCATGGCTTAGAGCAAAGCTGTGGCAGGTTCCTTTGAGGGTTCGGTTCAAGGGTCCCTTATCACACAGCGGACAGCTTGCTCGCAGGCCTGGTGACTCGCAATTATCAATCCTTACAAATATTAGGACAAAATGTTGGTAGACAACTCTTAATGGTTCATTCATCAATGACAACACTTGTTGGAAAGCTCCCTGTGACAGGAATGAAGACCCAGGATTGCATTTTGATTATTTAATGTTTGGGTAAGCCGAACTACAGGGTTATTGGGTATAGGGATATAGGGCGAATGTTATTTGTTTATCTGTGTTATATGAATTAAACGAAAACGTAATATTTCTTTAAACGGACTATGAATTTTGATTTACCATTTTATATTTAGCATAAATCCATGGTAGCATTAGTGAGACGTCTTCATCTATTATCTATCCTGAACGATAAGCCCATATAATGGATGGGTTATATTCATAGGAACAAATTATTCGCCCTCCGGCCATTATCTGTCATTTGTCATAATATCCTTTTGTGCGTGTCATCGTATCGCACAGCATTCGTGCTTACTCTAATGTGGATTAAACATTGTGCTCTCTCTCCTAACATAGTCGAAACCATGAAGCCTTTGCAATCGAGCTACTCAATGTCACCAAAAGCAAGCGAGACCTTCATATAGCAAGAGCAACAATTTTAAAAAACGTTTTTGGATATGTAGAAAATCCTCCTGTTGTCATCAATCTACCGCAATCCAATGTCGCAGAGAAAAAGTAGACTTTCAAACCCGCATTCGATTTCTAAATGTCTTTTTTACTCTTCTCGTATAAAGATCGACAGTATCTATCTATCTCTATTACTATATATTAATTCAAAACCAACATGCAGAGGTCACCAACGTCTATATAAGCATCGCAGTTCAGAAAACACTTTTGCATTGTACATTTTTTAGCGATTATGAGAAAAAGTGTTGACATTATATATAATTTTTGAAGCCTTTTTTGTCTATGACTTAACGTTCATTTTGTGTTTTTTTTTATATGTTCAGATTTCAGCAGTTGGAAAATTGCGTGACAATAAGCCGAGCATTGCCTTCGTAAGTCCTTAGGGGAAAGACGATAAGCAAATGAAGTGATAGCACTCTCGATTTGTCACAGATATGACTGTCGCATGACTAAATTGGGTTGTTCATAGTGTGTGCTTATTGCATGTAAGTGTCTCCTTTTTTGCAGTCAACACTGAGCCTGTTTCAGGCCATTAAAACCCTCAATGATAATAAGCCTAGGATCTTTACTCAAAATTCCCAATAGAAATGGCAAACGTCTTTATTTATGAAAATAACTGAGATACGACTTCACATAGCCTCTAATTAAGTCCAGAAATGTTCAAAAGTGGTGGTTTCAGTTTTCGGGAAATTTTAGTCGAACAGAGGGTGTGGATTAACTCCCACCAAAATTACCGGTAGTTCAATCTGGTGTTTTTTTTTTCAGAGCATTTTAAATGAACTTACGTCCAATGCAAAGAAGCATTTTGCCATCAGGTTGTAAAGCTAAAGCACAATTTTCTACGAAAAGGAATTATTCGATGGAAGCACAGCTTCCAGAAGTGTTATAGCTTTACGATTGTCACAAGCTCGGACTTTTTAAGGACTCGTCTTGGAACTTCTTGTCTACAATCGCGCATACATCCATGAGTATATACTGCCACTGCATTCCCTTCCACAACTCAGATTTCAAACCTACGGCCTTTACACATGGATACTGGATCAGTCGGCAAAGAGAGAAAGAGAGATGAGGGTGCAGAGATGAATTACGATGAATTGATAGATCTTTTTTGATGATACACTGTATTACACATTGGCAGAGGCAGGGTTTGCAGGAACGAGGTGAAATGGTATTCAAACTCGAGACACGTCTGCAACATTGTTTTCTTTCGTTCCCGGTGTAATTATTCATAGCGAATTCAAGAAAAACACAACGCTGCCAAAAAGAAACATAGCTGGCATTCAATATCTGCTAATCACGCATAGACGATTGTCACTTAGTTCCGACTCTCAACTCATATCTCCCACAGTAAGACTCTATTCACAACCAAAGTTGAAACGCAGATAAAATACGGCCCACCACTTGATATATCACCACGTTATCCCCGCCAGGAATCTGTTCAGTGTCTTTTAGGGGATTATGCGCCAAGCTTTCAAGTGAGTCGGCCATATTTGATCAAGGGAACTGTTTGTCCGCGGATCAATTTGTTCTGAATGCGGCCTAAGATGAATCCTCTCGGGACAACACACAGATCATTCTTACGAAATAAGAAGTCATGAATAGAACATCAGGCGAAAATGAAGACATCGAATGCGCATATTGACATTTTGTTTCTAAGATGATGTTTTGGTGAAAAGGGCAGGCGTTGCGTTAGAGAATATTCTATATGTATTGACGTTTCAACGTTTTCGCGTCAGATAGCGTCAATTTACAGACCTCAACGATCCGATATCTTGTCAACCTTTTTGTCGCATTAGCACTGTGGTATTGTCATCGGCATTGGGTGTTTGTTTCATGGACAAGATATTTGCAAAGATCCTTTGCAAATATTGATTTCTCTTTCTTTTCTTTTATTTTCAGATGGGCACTCATTTACGAGGGAAAGGTGATGACAATTTCAATTACTTTCAAGTGAATCAGGGTCCCCTTATATAATAATTTTATATAATTTCATTCCATACTTTTTAAATACATTTCAATATATTTTGTTTTATTTTATCATTTCGATATATATATTTGCTTTGTCAAATCTCTGAAATTCTCTAGTTTCAATTCACGTACATGTATTCTGCCATCAACATCGGAAATCTGACCTGACTACCGAACGTTTGATCGGTCGCTGGGCATCTTAAATTTTGAAACCCAGTGCGAAAAGAATAAATATCCACTGTGTAGCATTATTACAGCATTAACATTCTCGCTTCAGTTGACCCATTTCTACAGTGAAAACGGCCTTCCAGGTGATACAACCATTCCCGACCCTTAAGCTTAAAATAGCAAAATCTATACCCTGATCCGTTTCCCTGGAGGGAGAGAGGGGGGATTCAACTGTCTGGCAGACCACTTAGGCCGCCAGGTTGAATAAACCGCTATATATATATATATATATATCCCAGAGGCGTCCACTGCCAAAAGCCAGCTTATTGGCACGGTGTCATCCAGACAAAACAGAAGTCTTCTGGGATAAAATTTGATTATACTCTGTAAGTAAGCATGCACTTTGTATTGCTATTAACCGGGGCGAATGGGTTTTTGATTGGTGAAATGTTAAGACTTAGAATGCAATCGGTGTATGATAAAAATCAAGCTTGATTAATAGCACCGATTCCATAAACAACGACATGTATTTTCATATAAACAAAGCCCGCATAACGCAACTCTTAGACATATAATGGGGGGGGGGGGGGGGTAGGGTGCAATTTACGAAGAAACGAGTTAACCAACGGAAGATAGACGTTACCTAGATGTATACTTAATCTATTAAGGGCTTTAACCATCAACTATAAACTTGTTAAGGTATATATAGAACAGCATTAAATAGGTGCAAGTAGACAAAATTTACATTTAAACTGGCGAATCAGGCGAGGAGGGAGGGAAGGCACTGCTGTCTGGCAAATGTACGGTAAAAATAGCCGTGGTTTCGTCACTGGTTAACCTCAAGCGCGTCTAAAGTACTGTAAAACTCAAACACAAGAAATTTCACCTTGCGCTCTTTGTAAGTACAAAAACTACAACGTGAACATTATTTGGGACAATTCGCATAGGGGGGAGAGAGAGCGGGGAAACTGGAACCCACAGCAAAAACGTCAATCTTCTCTCCTCGGTTTTTTCAATAATTTTTCATCATTTCAATCATTCATCAACCTGCTGGCTAAAATATTCAGTTTTCTGTAAGCTGACACTAATAAAGACCGCTTTCGCTGCGATAGCATGCAAAACTTTCATTACAGCACTTACAAATAATGCAATCCTCAACCGGCCCGAGATAAATAAATATGACAAATATGTCTATTTTGATATTCATCTTCGGATCCACACCAGCCACATAAGGTAACATTACACATGTCATTATAAAAAAACATATCTGTAAAAGAACATGAAAAAGGGACAAAGAAAAAAAGTACATTTTCCAGAAGAGGCTAAGACAGGTGCTCACTTCTTCAAGACACAACAAACACGCCAAACATGTAAACATCTACAGCGAGTGTATCTATTACTAGCGCTAACAGCTGCCGGGTACTTAACCCTCAAATCAAATAACGTGTTGCCCATAAAAGTGTCAGATTGTGTTCCTGTAATGTCAAACATCTGTAGGAGGATCGGGTCTGGTTTATGTAGAGAGAGAGAGAGAGAGAGAGAGAGAGAGAGAGAGAGAGAGAGAGAGAGAGAGAGAGAGAGAGAGAGGCTATATTCTTCGTTCGAACGAGAGAGAGATCAGAAACGATGCAAAATTAAGCGTACGTAATACAAATTTCCTCTACTGCTCTCGACCTGGCTGAATTCTATACAGTATACAACAGATCAAATAATCTACGACAAAAACCAAATTTTTTATAATAAAAAATCTGAAACTCATCCAGGATAATAACCATAACCCACGTAATGTCAACAGCGCTGATAATGAGCTCCCCCTCCCTTAAAATTAAAGAATACATTCATCAAAGTTTAAGGTTAGAACTTAAAGTCGTGTGTCATGATGTCAATGCTATGCCCATAGGTCCCCGTCTAGTTTGCCGAGTACAGTTTTAATACATTAAGTTTGAATGACGCAATCCCTTGAGAAAATCTGACTATTTCAACGTTAATCCTAAGCTGAATAATACCACCATGACGTCACGACTACTAGAAGTTCTCACTGCGTGTCCCAAACTAATTCAGATTTCAGGATTCTAATTTTGAATCTGATCTCTGTAATCTTGTCCTGATTTGACAAGATAAGAATAGATTTCCCCTGAGGTCGAGCTGAACCCTTGAAGCACCGTTCACCTTGGCTGCATATTTTAGAGCGAATTTACCCCGATTAAGGTTAGGAATAATATTTTTTTTTTTTTCAATTTGAGGGGAAGTGTGATAAAGGCGTTTGATCTACAGTAAAAAAGCGCCTATTTATGATTATGGTTGTTCAAAGTGATGAAGGGACATATTGCATGCTTAATAACTATCGTGATAAGATGCCATCTTCCGGGATAAACTCAAATGAAATCTCAGGACGCGCTTGACCTATCAGTTTATCGCTGGCTAACGCCAATTTTAGACGGCTTTTGGAATAAATAAGCCACCAAAACACCCTTTCACCTTCGCAGTGCGAGCTTAACATGGATCTGGCTGCCGTAGAAAAGCTGATCGATATTTGGAAACCTTAATCGGGAAAAAAGATTAGCTTTAATATGATTTCCTAAACGGTTTTGATTATTTTTGATCTGCTGTAATTGTCGTTTTGTGCGACTGACGTCTTATTTTATAAATGGAGATGGCTCGTGGTGCCGCCGCCGTGAGTGATGAATGGTTATTCTGGGTACTAGAATTACAGCTTAGGGACCATACCCACAGATATTTGGATCGATCTTTCTCCCTGGAGAGTCTCAATAAATTGCTATGAAACTGACCGGTATAAATGTCTGTCACGCCTAGTAAAGTTATTAGGGGATAATAATATCTTTACCCCTAGCTGATTCGGCAGGAGTGACAGACATTTAAGCCTCTTCAGGTCATAGCAATTTAGCGTGAAACCCCAGGCAGTTAGGTAGATCCAGATGGATCGATCTAAGTATGGGAACCCATTCTTAGGCTACATTCACTACAGAGGACTCACAGATCCCCGAGTCAAATAAGTCGACATAGTTAAAAGCTTGCCGCGTAAACCCTTCATTATAATAGACACTGAACAGATTCCCTGGGGGATTATGCAACACGCATTCAAGTGGGTCAGCCATATTTGATCCGAGGATCTGTTAGTTCACTGTTGTGAATGCAACCTTAGACGCGCTGCAGTGTCATATCTATTTTTGGGTCTACGTCGGTTTTTCTAGAAACCGATTTCGAGAGGCGCTTCTTTACCCGAGACACAGTCAAGTGGGCCAATATGTAGGAAAATATTCCCTCTTTTTTTAAATTTAATCAGTTACTCCTCTTCTTTTACTAGCCTTTTTATTCTTTATTCACATTGCATTGAAAAGTCAACTGAGCAAAGTGGATTTCAGAGTAAATAATAATAATACTAATAATAATAATTATAATTATTATTATTATTATTATTATTATTATTGCCAGCATCATCATATTCATCATCATCATCAAATTATTATCAGTTTCCTAATCTTAATCTTGTGAACGAGGCTGTGAACGAGGCTGAAAAATGGATAAACCCTCGTTATGGCGCAGAAGGGTTTTCTGCACTTTTTTGTGTACATGTCTGACTTAACCAATTAGCATCAAGTAAGCACCTAGACGATCGAGACAGAGTGATCCGTAACAGCCCAATAATCAACGACCTTATCCTTCCCCTCCTGAACCGTGTCGGGGGATGTTTTCCATAATGTTGCGTGTATTTACGCCGGCTAGAGGCGGCTGGAAGGTTACCGAAGTTATCGTTTCGCTAAATTGAACCTTGACGCATTTGCAGGTGGGATGACGCGAGGTTCATTTTACACTGTCGGCTTCAATCTCGTCAAACGAACGCGCTTTGCGTTATTGGGGAATAATTTTGATAAAAGTACATCAAATGATAGAGTTGATGGTATCATTTATTGGAAATGATACGCGTTGTTTGGAATGGATTGGAACGTACACTACGGACCGATTTCACGAAACTAAAACTTGAGTAGAGACCAGGTCTTAAAATCAAGAAGAGAAAATTTGACCTGTTCAGTTCAAGTTAACATAATTGAACATAATGGATGCCTTTCACCAAAGGAAACAGGACATTGCCTTGTAGGACACACAGGCTTATTCCGGGTCAAACCAGACTCAATATTTCGGACTATCATTTGGACCTAGATGAGATAAAAATCGGTTTGTAAAATAGGTCCCATATCTTGAACAACTGCCAATTATATAGGGCATAAAAATAGCACTAAACGTATCCCAGCACGTGCTTCTGCGGCAAGAGGTTTTCATGCCCAAAGAAAACCAGTGAAAAAAATCATAACAGGCTGTCATAATTCGAATATACGAAAAAGAAAATGACCTGATTCTTCGAGCGTTCTGGCTGTTACAACATGCTAATATATTGCGCTGTCAATTACGACCTAACCAAAAACAGTTCTTAGACAACCCATGCTAGGTATTCTTAACATCACCAATTAGATGAGCCGAGAAGCGCTAGCCGTGTCATTATCTTAACGCCTGCTCATCAATATCGGTTTCCCCTGCGGGACCTAACAACTACTTAGAATTACTGTCGTATTTACACTCCATCAGCGCCTGTCTTAGCAATGAGAATAATGTCCTCGTCGCTTTTTGTGTTGATTCGCACTATGTGCTATAAGGGGAATGATATGTTACCTTTTAACAGCGATTTGTTTAATCCCACTTCGGTAATAAAGGCGAAATGAAAAGTGCACGTTTGGCATCGTGTTGTAAGTGGTTTCGGCCTTCGTTTCGCAAAATTCCCAACGCTATAATTATCAGCTTCATCAGTTAGGTTTGCTTTCTGCAAGAACGCACTGGGGGATCTTACCATCCGAAGAAAACGCTTTAACTATTTATTTATCTGTTTATTTATTTATTCAATGACCTAGTCTGTAGCAAGTATAACAAAGGGTGGGACTGATTCTGAACAACTGGTTCTCTTTACATCCCTCCCTAACTTGAAAAATGGCATAAAGTCGATGTCAAGCGTTGCTTCAGAGCGTTGCTTTCCCTATTCTGAGCTGATATACAACAAAACATCTCAAAAAAAGGAACCTGATGTCGGTATTTCCTTCTTAAGGGTAGAGGACGAAATGGCATCTAAAATGTCGAAGGCAATTTTTAGGAAAAAGTATAATTAATTTAAAATGGCACCAAACATTAAACCCATGTAGAACCCACCTTTTTCTTTCACACCCAAGACCCCAGACCCACCCCCACCCCACATCTCCGTCTACTCGCCCGAAATTGTACTAATGAAACAAGTTATGTGACGGTGTATACTGGTAAATCAGCAAATACAAGCTATTGGATAGACTACAAATACATAATTGACATGGGGACAATCAGGTTATGGTGTAATGGAGCCTTCGGTTTATTATATTGGATGCAACAAGGACTTTGCTGTAGCAGTATTCTTTTTTGGCCTGTTTTGTTTGCCACATTCCAGTTGTTCTTCACACAATGACATTGTTTTGAAACATGAAAAAATATATCCCATTACCGAGTAATAAAAACAAGAAAGTTTTTTCCACAACAAAGCACCAAAATAAAAGTGCACAAAATAATGTACTGGTACTACAAGTAAAACAAGACAGTTTGGCAGGAGCAAAATGCTCGATAAGGCCTCCAGTACACGTATATTCAACCAGACACTGACTTAAAAAAGAGACATCAGATGGACTGAGGAAATGGAAAGAACAAACACATTATAATGATCCAATAAGTATTTTCAAGAATACCCGTAGGCAACTGCACCCTCTCCCAAAATGCATCTCACCACCCCTTTGTATTATATTTGTTGCAATTGCTTGCACATGATGGCCTTTTTAAAGAAACTGTTCCCCATGAAGAGAGTTTTGAACGTGCTAACAAACAACAAGCACATGTCTTTTTTATTGGTAAGATGAAATGTAATTTTAAGAATGGATCATTATTTCAAGGTAAAACCCCACAGACAAAATTGGTTTGTGCAAAATTGGCTTTTTAACATTTGTACATCACTTTTACGCATTAGCAAGAAGGAACCCAAACTGAGCATGAAGTTACCTGAGAAAGAGGTTAACATTTAGATTGTTTCTGTATATCTACACATTCACACAGGTGAACATTATATAAGCAAGGCGTCTCAATTCTAGATCCAGTTTGATGTCAAAGACTAAAATTAAGCCAATAGCTACTGTCAATGAAGAATACATCTATATGTATAATCTATAATTTACTGGCTTAAATTACTCTGTCAAGAAGTTCTTAACTAAAACGTCTTCAAATGATACCATATAAATCTTATGATATCGTATTTGTTTGACCACTGATAAAAATATATCACGCAGCCAATACACAAATATTCTCCAAATAAAAACCCTTGTAGGAAAGGAAGTCAAATCCTGCAGACATTACCCGTGTCCTGGTACGCCTGTTACTATCCATAATTTCATCTTATCTAGCTAAGTCTAATATAATTAGTCATGTTGTTTGGACTTGTTACCATTGCAACCCGTGACATTTCGATCTTGAAGAACACTGAAGGAACACGCACGGTGGCTGGAAACTGGACGACTACGTCTAATGGAACGCCTCTGCTCAAAGGAATTTCTTATCTCCACTTCGATCGCACCATTTATGTCATAGTGTGTCTCTTAAAGGTGTACCTTCCGCGTCTAAAAATTCTGAAAATATCATTGAGTCATCTTTTTCATGTCTACTTATCCTGAAAAAATTGCTACTTATCTTTCCCTATTCTGAGCTGATATACAACAAAACATCTCAAATAAAGGAACCTTATGTCGATATTTCCTTCTGAAGTGTAGAGAACGAAATTGCGTCTAAAATTCCGAAGGACATTTTTAGGAAAAAGGTATTATTAATTTAAAATGGCATCAAACATCCAACCCATGTAGATTGACGGGTCTCTCACTGATTTGCGAGTAGGAAAAGGGTCTTTTTCCCAAGGCAAAAATATGACTGTCGAAAACATTCCGGACAGGATACTTTTTTTAATTTCTGAAGCAGTATAACCCATTGAGAGCAGAAAAGTATGTCTTAGTTACATCAAAAAAATATGTCCAATGGTCCCCAAGCACAAAATGGAAGGTGCAGCTCGAATACATTAGGATAATTTAAACTGGCCAAACAAAATTAGAACTAGATAATACTTTGACAAAAAAAGAATAGGCAAAGTAAGCTTCCCATATTGCTTTAGACCATCCATTAGCTTCAAGGCATAGTCCTTAATTCCAATATCGATTTTTGTCAATTTCACTTAGTGGTCAAACTGGAACAAACGCGTATCAAATGTCAAGAGAGTTTAACGAACTTTCCTGGTCGCATTCTACCTAGCTTGTTCTTAGTTCACCCGCTGTCGGTCTTATTAACATGCAGCTGTTACCGACTGCTCTGTAATGGTTTCTATCACCCCATTTCCATAGATTAGATCGACCTACTTTAGATCGACCTAACTCGCTGGGGGTTCACGCTAAATAGCTGTCAGCCGGGCGGACACGAAAGTTAATTACCCCCTTACTGCTTGTAGTAGGCGGGACGGACATTTAAGTCGGATTATCTGAAAGTAATCTAGCGAGACTCCCCGCGGGGATAGATCGATCTAAAATCTATGGGAATAGAGCCTATGGAATTGGAATTACCGCATGGCCTCTCCTGCACTTGTGAATTATCTTGAACAAAGCAAGTTAGGGCTACCTTTATATGGACAGACAAAAATAAACCTTTCCGGAAATGTCAACGTTTTGTCTCACCAAGGTACATTCTATTTCCAGAACTGGAGAGATGATAGCTTGTTTTTGAGTTCTAGATGCCTACTACCAACGTTACTAGAGAAATCTACGAATTCCCACATTTGTTTTACGAGGTATTAAAAATTGGAAACGTAAGACACAAAAAAGGGTACGTATACAGTGATTTTGTGGACAGGGTTATATACGGGCTCATTGGTGATGAGAGGACAAAGTGTTGCTTTTTCATGGAAATTTCACTTTTTGTTTTACAGGCAAATAAATATCTGCTGCGCTTTGTATGTCTATTACCGTCTTTACGTGCACATTATTTTGTGCCATTGTGTTTTGTGTATCTTGTACAGAATAGAGCCTTGGGTTGCCCGCGGAAGTACCCTGAAATCGCGATAACTTCGGTAACTCACTTCTCTACTATCAGTATGTCTCTGTTGTTTGGCCTATCACCCCGAGTTTCAAATTTTTTTTGAAAACTCTAATGACATCCATTATAAACATGCCATTGCCGTTTCCAGTAATGGAACAAACAAGCTGAAAAATAAAATAGTGTTCCGAGTTGTGTCTGAAACTCAGGTGTAACAGGAATAGAAGTCCTAGGAATGGATGGAAGTCCGGGTTTCCATACGATAAGTACAGGTTAGGGTTATAGTAGTTGGAGTATTGGGTTTGTATATGGGACGCATGTCACCTGTATAAAGTAAAGGGGAGCGAACTACGGTTCCTGGCGGTTCCTAGCATCTCTGTTACACCTGGTGTTTCTAGAAACAGCAGAGGCGTGGTGAAAGTAAAGAGGCGAGTTTTCCCAGTATTTCCTGTGCTTGAAAGTACAAATGTGTCCGATACTTCTTTAGATAACTGTCATTACAGTCGTTATTATTGCCACTCTACACGCACTTCTCGGTCTGTCAATGACATTTTATGTTGTTCTTAAATACACATTCATCCATGTAAACTTTCGATTAATATCCTCACTTCCAAGAAACGATCGTCGATATATCCAGATAAAAACACTTCAACTGTCAACGCAGATAACTCGTAAGTGTATATCTCGGCAAGTGCACATGAAGTGGTGTACTGCTGCAAAATTGGTGCTTTGTACTTTATGCTTTGTCCTCTACCAACATGAAAAAAACATACAGATGATAGACAGATAAGCAAATAAAATATAATCTTTACAATTAATACTTTGGCATAAATAAAATTAAAAAGGATATAAACAAAGAATACAAAATAACATAAATGAAAATTGAATAAAAAAATGAAATCAACTATCTAAATGTTTTAATAATCTATACAACAGACAAAGAAAAGGGCATTGAACTAAATATCAGCATGAATATTTTCATATTTTTTTTACAAATATGAAAGTATCATTAGCAGATCTAGTCAGAGTTGACGCAACCTGTTGTTTCTTTAGGGAAATATATCAATTTTGATCGTCTCAATTACAAATGGGATTCCTAGAAAATGAAGTGTAACAATTGATTTGTTGCCTTTCTTGAGTGGATCGCTATTATAAAGAATAAACACTGTGTTTGGACAGATAGCGTTATTGAAGGAGAGATATATGAGATAGTTTTCAATGAAGCATCGATATCGTAAAGCATCATGAGTGTTCTAGGAATGACTACGAGGACGATAACCTGGTTATTTCTAGGAAATGATGAGCATCATGTATCAGATACTTAGATGGGCTCTTTGACGTATGATAAAGGGGAAGCTGTTTAAGCATTCTGCGTCTTATATCTTGCTAGTTTCATTTCATTTCCATTATGTTTTATTGTTATAATTAGACAGCCATAAAACAATGGTATTAATACTAGCGTCCTGGTCCACATAATTGTATTCAGTGCGATGTCAAAATACTAGAAACACATAAGACAGTTTAATCGGCTTATGACAAATGGAAATAAAATAAACTGGAGTGGATGGCACGGTATGTATTCTATATATATAGACAAAATTTAAAACAGGTTTTGTGTTTATCTTAACTTTGTATGGAGATAGGCTGTCTTTATATTTAACCTTTGATCATCCCATTATTCTCAGCTCTATTATTCCCTTTTAGTCACACGCTTCCCCAAGCGTCGTCCCTGCGGGGGCACAGTCATTAAATCTCGGCTCCATTGGGACGACACATGGAAAGGCGTGTGAGAGGCGGAGAGACTATTAAAATATTAGGCGGTTTTCCTTTCATGCACGTCCGCCATATTTAGGTCGTGGCTTTGTAGAGCCATGGCTCAACTTGATGTGAACGCGGCCTTAGTCCGCCGATCAACTCTTTCTGAATGCTCCCTGAATTCTCAATGGACTTCCGGCTGTCACTATACCAGAAACACAGCTCCGCATTAATCCCTGCCCTGTCGCTGCTTATAACGAGAAAAGCGTCTCATTTCACTTTGTTAACGGCTCCCTTGTAACCATGCCAAAACGCCGACCCAGTGGCCCTTGAGCGTGTGAAACTGTGAAATGCTGATGAAAAATCGATTCTGCATGGATTATCCGATTATCCGAGACCAGCTATCTCCGTCACATCTTGGCATATTCTGATATTGATCTGTGACTATTGTCTTAAGTCTATGCAAAGCGACCGTTACTCAGTAGAACCACAAGGGCGATTAAACGCACGGCTGTCCAGGGTCCTTTGCGTTGTTAAACAGGCAATGTTTTAGGAATATTTAACACATGGTCATGACATGATGATGTAAGCTAGAAAACTGGTCAGTTAAATGCACGACTGTCGAAGGTGCTTCGCTTTGCTAAATATGCAATAATAAAGAAATACTAAACACACGGTCATGACAAAACGATTTAGGAAGAAAGCAGGCGTAAGCGAAAGATGGACGTGTGACTGCCCTTGTGTTTGTCATACACAATGTCTAAGAAATGTTCATGACATGCCCATTGCAAGTGAAATGAACGGCATTTATGCACACAACCGTTTCAGCGTCCTTCATGTTGCAAAATTAACTCAAGAAGGCAGCTTGACAATAAAACCGTAACAGCAAAAATCTGACCATTTGACTATTTCAAAAAGGCCAGTGTAGCATACGATTATATATATATATATATATATATATATATATATATATATATATATATATATATATATATATGTACCGGTTTGTTCATTTCAAGAATATTTATGTTTAAGTTATGTTTGGCCATTTCTAAGGACACGCTTTACATACAACTATAACAAGCTAGACAAACTTGCAACATGGCCATCACTTGACGACAGGTTTAACCTCATACGATAATTACAAGACGACAATTTTAACACATGGACCGTTAAAAGAAGACAAGTTAAACTCAAACAAGTTTAGCGAACTGACTTTCTGTGTTTTTAATTATTGGTCTGAAGGAGACACCTTGCACACACAGCCGCAGTGTGTCCTTGAGCTTGTTGCAGTATTAGGCCTACAGAACAGTTCAACACGTAACCGTACATTGTTTCTATTCTTTTAGTAGGTTTCTTTTGAGACATAACTTATTCATGCTACCGCCAGTTTACATTCGTTCTGTCATTCACAAAGATATCCATAATTAACGCCAAAAGCCATTGCGTACAATGTTCGACCTGCGCTGTCTTAATGAACTGAATGGAACAGAGTTCGAATTTTTGAAATATACTATTGAAATTCAAGGACCATTTGGATGTCGCCGTGGAAGGCATGAACGTACGTTAGTTTGCCTTCGAAACCAACGGCCTACCACAAATATACACATCCACACATACTGTCATGCACACCAAATACGCACGCGAGGACTTACTCACATACACGTGCACACACATTTAAAGGCATTCATGCACGAACTCTATTTATAGTTGAAGTTCCTAGTTTCGTATAAATGTATCTCACTCATTATCAACCTGTCGGTGGCATTGACACCGATTACCAATACCACGTTGGGGAATGAAACCGCAGTTGAACTGCAAACGGGAAATAAAGGCAATACAATCCGTAAGACTTATTCCACGAAATAATAATAATAATAATAATAATAATAAAACACGAGGTAATTTTACTTGTCATAAATGTATACTAACAATGATTGATAATAAGGTTCTCTATGCCAAACACTAGAGAAGGAAATTGTCGATTAAAACGTGCTATAAAAGGAAACGATCCACCTTAGACCATGATGCAGTGATCTCTCCTGAAAGGGAATGCGACAAAAATGGAAGAAGGTACATGGACCAACCACCCACCATATACAGTGTATAACTTCATAATCAGACAGACAGGGGAAGGCAGAAGATCTCTAGTCCCCGCCACAAAATAATATCACCATCATTCTTCACAGCGACCAAAACTGGGTGAAGGATGAAATATCTTGGAGTTTGTTAGATGAATTTGAATCGTTAGCACTGGTTTCGGGGGCGTCTCGATAGTCCGAAGGTTCATTGGTACCATTTTCAGTTTTTTTTTTTTTTAATAAAGGGTTCATTGGTCCAAAGGTTCTGTAGTGAACATTCGGACCAATGAACCTTTGAACCTTCGGACTTTTGCTACGGTCCCCTACGGTGGTTTCGAAACGTTCAAAACTTGTTCGCCAGTTTTAAGTACCATAATTGAGAAAACAACTCTCATCAGTTTTTATTTCAACAAGGTACTCCAACCTTGAGATGCGAAGACTACATGGCTCGTTTTGCAGTACAAGCTTTTTTAATTATATTGCGCAAACATCAATGTAACAATCAACGTTTATGCAAACAGATTAAACGAAGTGGGGCCGCACTTCAAGAGGAGCTTAAGTTCATTAATTTTCCCCATCATGAAACATCCCTTTGGAAATAAAAGTCGATTTGAAGTGGCAAAATCAGATAATCCCCAATCCACGGCGCTTAATTGTCATCAAAACCGTGACCGGAGTCGATAACACCTGCGAGGATCCCACGTGATCAATAACAATTAGTCGATAGATGTCGCTTTTACTGCCAATCATCTGCCATAGAGTATACATACATCAGAGAGATACCAATGACACACGACCAGTCATTTAATGTGTCCAGTATGTTTTGTAACATTTATCAATTTCTTATATCACCCCGCAAGAAAATGCAGTAGTATCGAAGTAGCAAAGAAGCATTAACGCAGTAGTGGTGTGGAGCATATTTGCAGTAGAAATGCAGTATAGCCTACTGCAATTCTACTTCAAAAATTACATAGGGTTGTACAGAGGAGGAGCATAAATGCAGTAGATTAGCAGCATGATAGAAGCATGTTTCATATGCTAATTAGCTCCCACTTCGAAGCAGATTTGAAGCATGTTTGCAGTATGATTGCAGTAGTCTACTGCGCTGGAGTATCTACTTCATTTTCGTGCGGGACGTGCCATTATAAGGGGTCTCATAACTGGATAAGGACGTAGACCCTACGTGTCACTCCCTTAACTATTAGCTGATATAATTCCTATTTACCTTCTCCTAACCCTCACCCCCCCCCCCCCCAACCCATAGAAAAATCACCAGTATAACGGGGCAAGATCAAACACGTTTCCATCACCATGTCCTAAAAATGTAAAATATATCTTTGTATGTACTAGTTTTATATTGACGTAGCGAAGAGAGTTTTTATTTATTTATTTTTTTTTCACACAGCTCCTAGCAAGTCTCCGTGGACCCGTCAATATTTCAATGCATTATCACCAGTATTGGTTTCCTCTCAGTTGAATAGATAAGAGGCGTCTGCGTATCCGTATTGGAGAAAATATCGTATCTTAACCCAGCAATGAACAGAGGTTCGTATTTTTGTCAATATCAGTGACAAACGTATCGCGTCTAGACATCTTAATCCATGCAAGTCATATTTGAAAACCATACTTTACAATTACAGGCATATGGAGCTGTGCCAAAATCACATATTTATTTTGAAATGTGATGCACATCAATATATCCTCTCCAGTCCAGGCCTAAAAATGGTTCCAAGAGACTCAAATAGCATTGCGCGATGCCGATATTTCTTTCGGCACCGCAAGGAAGGGACAGCGGCTTCAACGTATCAGGATACCCAGAAGTTGCTAATACCCCCGTCACACAAGAGGCGGAATGAACAAGAATGCCGTCGGAAAGACAAATCTTCGTGCGTTCCTGGATATTCGAAGAGCATTCTAAAAATTCCAAATATTGTAACCCATTCTTGTGGCCGGCCCGAATGTTTTGCTTATGTTAAAATTTGCATTCCAAGTGAAAAATTATCGAATGGCATTTGAATAGTATTCTTACTCCACTATGACTGCATTCTAAATATTCTCACGGCATTCCAACAGCATTCGAAACATTCTGATCACATTCGAGGGAGAACCGAAATGGCAAGACACTTCAAATCCTGCTAGAATGAGCCAGAATACAAAGTGAATGCATCTCGATCCTATTTCACCCAGCAATCGAACTACACTCGTACGGCATTCGAAGTGTATTCTAAATATTCTGACTGTATTCTGACAGCATTATTGAGATTCCTAGTTTTCCAACTACATTCGAGCTGCATTTGAGAGCTAATACAGGCAAAATGTGCACGAATCATTCCAGGCGGATTCAAGCGCATTCTGAGTATTCCAACGGCATTCTTACAAGAATTTAGGTCAATTTGATATTTCTTCCCGAATGTAGTACGGGTTTTTAAATTTAATCATTCCGGCTGGTTCTGCTTGATTCCTGCTGTTTCCGAATAAGAGTGACGGGGACCTAAAGTAGATATGACACAAAACGCCCAATCCAAGGACGAGCATCAAATTATGAGAAGAAAATTTATTTTTTTCGGTGACATTTTATATTTTTTTATCTGCCGCGAAAATACCGTATTGAGTAACTTCACAAGTAATCTTCGTTGTGATTTTTGTGATACAAATTACATCGTTTAAGAGAGTCGTGGAGGCAACAATAACTAGAAGACTCAGTAGTCACTCCATCTCGTGCACCTGATCCCAGGCTTTATTCTTATCAATCTTTTTTTTTTTCATTCATCAACAAATAGTATTGGCGTTGTAGTTTACATCCAATATTTTAATCAGTATTAATCACGTCGATGTATCGGGGGTGGACAGCAAACCCAATACAAGTTGTTGATTGAAGAAATATCACTGCTTTATTCCTAGTGCAAAAACACAATTAAGTTATGAAATCCTTTACTGGTGTAAAGTAAGCAGTGAACCTGTGCCAAACAGCAATCAAGCAAAACAATCTGCGGATATTTATACGAAATGGACTTTTTTCTTAGCATTAAGTTAATACCTATTTTTAAATCGCGAACACGAATGCCACACACATCCGTTCTAAAATTGTTTCAACGAAGACGTACACAAGTTCACGAGACTATACAAAATCAATAGAAGCAATTCGAAAGAGTGTTAGCTACTTCTATTATTGGATCCTTAAGCCTAATATATATCTGACCAGGCACAATCATTATATATATGAGCAGAGCAACAACAGAATACGGAATCAATTGGGCTGTTTTAAAGTATTAATTACGTCCATCTATTAGACGTCTAAGTGTCTCAACCATGTACGTCTATCTATTTTGACTAGAATAAACCCAGTTCAACCGACTTATAAGATCAGTACATGCGTTTTAGGAGTGTTCGGGAGTGTTCACTGCTTCTAAATATAGAACGCTGGGGACGAAAATAGAAAGCAAATAACTAACGACACGCAGTAATTCTAATACAGTGACGTAAAGTGCAGAAAGAAGAGCAGACGAACCCGGAAAGATGATGGCAAAGATAAAACGGGGTCCGAGATTCGATAAAAAAGCCTACAAATAGACTTATCGGCGATTAAAGTCGATTGTGAATAATTGGTGAACCATATAGGGTTCATTCCTCGTTGAATACGTACATACAGATCTACCTAACTCCGCAAGCGCTCTTGCTGAATGCAATCAGCTTAACAGATGTTTTAATCTGTTTTAATATGCTGTCTTCTCCAGGCGTTAAGTTAAATATAGAAAAAAAATGTGATTATACGAGTACGTCGGAAACTAAAGGAGGTCTATTAATCTGATCCTCTGGTTGCATTAAGCGAGAGTCCCCGAGGAGTTGGATCGATCTACATAGAACAATAGTTTTGTTGGGGATGTGCCCACAGAAGATATTTATTTATTTATTTATTTATTTACATATACAAACACCTTTAAAAGATAAATGTAAAAAAAATTTGTTTCAATCACTAATATTATTACAAACATACATGCATACTAGTATATGGGGTCCACGCCCGTTTGTAACCGTTTACTGGTGACGACCCTGATTTGATTTTGCGTTCAGTTCAAAAGAATTAGTCCATGAGCCAAATTGAAAAAAGGCCTTATTTAAGGATTTGGCTGCACCCCCCGTCAGGCAAAGGTTTTATGATTGATTCTTGTAGTTTAGAACCTGAATTTTTCATTTCTGCTTGTTTCCGGCTTGAAAAAGTGTCCGTTTGTACCGGAAACAGGCCAAATCCAAGATGGCCACCAGTAAATTCATGTGTCAACTGTAAATACAAAAATTGATTTAAAAGTTACTTAACAACTTAATATTTTCAAAATTTGCACTGATCACAAGTACTTTGGCCTTCTTTGATTTTTCAGGCACTTTACATTTTTCAAGATGGCGACTGAATCCAAGATGGCGGCCATTTCCTTACTTTTTGTGAAAAAAATACAAATACCTAAATTTGAAATTTTTTTTTATTAACCAAAAATTAGGAATATTTAACATGTTTTGATGTATTTGAATAAGTTGAAGTCTATATTTTTAATTTTTACCAGTTAATTTATCACATAATTGTACATTTGAACACAGATGGCTCTAATCCAAGATGGCCACCACATAAAATGGGCTTTTTGTTTTGATATGTCAACAAGCCTTTCTTAGTATAAAACATCTCAGACTACTTAATGGAGGAATTATTGCACAGGTCATGGTATGAAATGTATGACTGAATAATTTAAATTGTTTTGAGATTTTGTTCAGGGTATAAAAATCCAAAATGGCCGCCAATTTCTGGATTCAAAACGTACATTATTTTGATTTGTATGTTAAAAAACATTAACTGAATAATAAGTAAATTAAAAACATTTATTTTTTGATAAATTTATCTGTATTGCAATGTCATTTTGCTTCTTAGACACTTTATTCTGTCAAAAAGTGGTTAATTTTTCTTCATTTATCATGATTCCAAGTTTGCCATTGATAAAAATGAACTGCACGCTACCCGTATGGACAATACCACATGTTGTGAGCCTTACTTAAAAGGCTATTTCTGAGCTTTATTGTTCAAGTAATGGAATGGAATATATAACTGAATGATTCAAAATGGTTTTAGGCTTATAGTTTAGGGTTGAAAAGTCCAAAATGGCCGTCAATTTCTGGATCCAAAACATACATTATTTTGATTTGCATGTTGAAAAACATCAAATTGAATAATTAGCAAATTAAAGATATTTATTTTTTGATAAATTTATTTGTATTGCAATCTCATTTTGTTTCTTGGAGACTTCATTCTGTCAAAAAGTGATTATTTTTGCTTCATTTATCATGATTCCAAGTTGGCCATTGTTGAAAATGAACTGCAACTACCTGTATGGACAATACCACGTTGAGAGCCTTACTAAACTGCGTACACAGTATTTCTGTACTTTTTTGAACTCATTTTTAAATTACTTTTTATCCTAAATAACTTTTTCTTTGAATTATTTCAAAGAAACTTTCTCAGATTTTAACATTGCAATTAATATTCAAGATGGCTGCTATTACGTACATTAAATATGCTAATTTATCTGATTCATTACTAATAATATATATATATAGAGAGAGAGAAATTAAAGAAACATTATTTTAAAACCACTGTGACATATATCTTTAATGTATCTTTAACATCCAGGCCTTTCTTGCTACTTTGACCATTCATATCCTTAAATTCATCATATTTTACTTGATTGCCATAAATCAATGACGGCTACCAATGAAAAAGAGTTGATTATAGTGAGTTGATTATGAACGAAAGCTTTATGTCTTTCTAGATTTCAAATTGAATGTCTTTTTCATGCAATAATTCATCTACAGTATTGTTTAATACAGTTCAAATTCTTGGAAGGCTACATTGAACAAATGATCCCTTCTGATTTTTTGCCCATAAATTCTCTGTACGTAATGAGAAAAAATCAAACTGCATTGAAAATGAATATAAAAGGCGTAATGTACATGTTTTTGATAAAACTGTATATATTGCAGACTCCTTTTTCCTATTTTGGTATGATTTCGAAGCTTTCTCTTTTTAAAATATTTCAAATGTTTCAAATATGACAGGATATCCAAGATGGCAACCATACTACTATTAACTGTGAATTCTTACCTTAAGCCATTCATGTAAATAAAAAAGTAAAAATAATCGAAATCAAATGTTAATTCTAAAAAGTTATACATTTAATTAATTTGATTGAATTCCAGTCTCCTTTTGCTAGTAAGTAATGGTCAAAAACATCAATAAAGTCAAGATGGGCTGCCACTGCAAATGATTTTCAAATAATGGGGCTAGGACAATCATTACATCAAGTATTTCTTGAATACATCATTTTAAAAAGTTAAGCCTTTATTAAGAAGTTTAATTTTTTTATATTTTAAACCAGTTTCATGTCTACAATATTCAATATGGTCACCACTCAAGTTAAGAGTCTTATGCAGCAATGTATGTCTCAATTTGGCATCCATAGTCTTCTAAAGTCGGATTCTCTCATGGCTCATCTTTTCCATGTTTTATAAGCAAGTTCTGTTTTAGAATCTACAAGCAAGGGAGGTGTTACAGGGTTTATGTCAGTATTTCATGGTGATTTTGCTTCAAAAGTCTATTCATTTTGCTGTAGCAAGTTGTTGACTTCTTTTAGTCTTTCTTTGAGAGACAGATTTATTCTACTTTGCTCTAGATAATGTTTACTCCTTTGCCAGCGTGTCACTGTGTGGAATTACGGTAAACAGGCTGCTTTTGCAAGTTTCAGTCCTTAAGTCTCATGGTCTTCCTCTGAGATTGCTACCCAAAACCAATTGGTCAAATAGTACAGGTGACAGCTGTTTTGGGATTTTGCTATGCAACATTCATCTAGTTCACATGTCCAAGTCTACTTAGTCTTCTTTAGCACAGAAATGCCTGTTTAAAACTTCTGTAATAGTTACTCTGGCTTGCCTGATGATGCCAAAGGTTGTGTGCAAACACCTCAAAAACTTCAGGATAGACTTAAATGAAGTGTTCAGGATAGGTCATTTTTTAGGCTAAAAGTAAGTAGATTTTGGTGGTGATCTATTTGTTAATTAGTTTATTAAGAAAGTTTGTTTTAGTCTGTGTTTCTCCAATGTTTGGATCTCCAAATATTTTTCCTCAGAATAATGTTGGATTTTAAAAGAATTCATGGAACATATTGAGCAGTACCTATCCGTGAAGTGCAAGAATTACCTGCACCTATATATACATTGTATCATAAACATCATTTGTCATGTTGTGCTTGAACTCCTTCATCGTCACTTACATGTGCCATACATCATTCACCATCAATGTACTTCACTTTGCAGCACCACTTCATGAGTTCCCTGAATGTATTAATTATTATCCAGCACTGTTTTCTAAAGAGACAAAAGATGTTCTTGGAGATCCAGACATTTTCTTGCAACTTCTTTGCTGGTCTTACACCCCATTTCCAAAGATTTTTAGATCGATCTATCCCTGTGGGGAGTTTCACTAGATTACTGTCAGCTTGGCTGGCTTAAGCGTCTGTCCCGCCTACTAAAAGCTGTAAGGGGGTAATTAATTATAGTGCCCGCTCGGCTGACTGCAATTTAGCGTGAACCCCCAGGGAGTTAGTTCGATCTAAATCTTAATCTCTAGATCAATCTAAATCTCTGGGAAAGCACCCTTAGTTTATGATAATGATTGCTTCCCGGATTTATACATGTAGAATAATGCTACAGCTGCATGTTATCCATCCCTTTTTTTCAGATAAATTAAATATTTTACCTTTTGGTTGCTTGAGGTTAGGATAATTCTGATTCTTCTTTACGATCAACACCTAGCAGAATGTGAGAAATCTTATCACTACTACCAGTAAGTCCCTTTTTTGACTGAGATCCTGGCTGTTTCATCAAGCTTGACAGGGAACTTTCAACAAGCAATGTACCAGTAACCCAAGTCCATTTGAAATGTAACAATAGAAGTGCTAAATTAAATTTTACAGCCCACCCCCCATATAACAAACTATTGATCCTTAAGTTGTAAATGATGTACGTCACTTTTGTCAGGGCGTTTTGGGCATGCATTTTGTCTGCAATATTGAAAATTGTCATTTTACTAACCTATATAGTTGCTGCTGAAAAAAATTGCTGTCCCTTGTGTGTTATGCATCAATTTCTGTTCAAGAAAACGGCAAAGCATTTGAGATTCACTCAACCTTATTAAGTACAGGCATGTATAAAATTACGACTCAACAGTGTGTTTTCATCCATGTTTACATAAAATTCATTTTTTGTTGGTGGCCATCTTGGATATTTTTGATGATTGGAGCTTTGATAATTACTTTTTGGAAAAATTAGATTCTAAACAGCAAAAGGACACTGCAGTTTATCAAAATATAATCATTTGCCAATCATTCAGTTTGATGCTTTTCAACATGCAAATCAAAATGTCGTTTGTTTTGAATCCAGAAATTGACGGCCATTTTGGACTTTTCAACCCTAAACTACTAGTACAAGCCTAAAAGCATTTTGAATCATTCAGTTATATATTCCATTCCATTACTTGAACAATAAAGCTCAGAAATAGCCTTTTAAGTAAGGCTCATAACATATGGTATTGTCCATACGGGTAGCGTGCAGTTCATTTTTATGAATGGCAAACTTGGAATCATGATTAATGAAGAAAAATTAACCACTTTTTGACAGAATGAAGTGTCCAAGAAGCAAAATGAGATTGCAATACAGATAAATTTATCAAAAAATAAATATTTTTAATTTGCTAATTATTCAATTTAATGTTTTTTAACATGCAAATCAAAATAATGTACGTTTTGAATCCAGAAATTGGCGGCCATTTTGGATTTTTATACCCTGAACAAAATCTCAAAACAATTTAAATTATTCAGTCATACATTTCATACCATGACCTGTGCAATAAATCCTCCATTAAGTTGTCTGAGATGTTTTATACTAAGAAAGGCTTGTTGACATATCAAAACAAAAAGCCCATTTTATGTGGTGGCCATCTTGGATTAGAGCCATCTGTGTTCAAATGTACAATTTTGTGATAAATTAACTGGTAAAAATTAAAAATATAGACTTCAAATTATTCAAATACATCAAAACATGTTAAATATTCCTAATTTTTGGTTAATAAAAAAAATTCAAATTTAGGTATTTGTATTTTTTCACAAAAAGTAAGGAAAATGGCCGCCATCTTGGATTCAGTCGCCATCTTGAAAAATGTAAAGTGCCTGAAAAATCAAAGAAGGCCAAAGTACTTGTGATCAGTGCAAATTTTGATAATATTAAGTTGTTAAGTAACTTTTAAATCAATTTTTGTATTTACAGTTGACACATGAATTTACTGGCGGCCATCTTGGATTTGGCCTGTTTCCGGTACAAACAGACACTTTTTCAAGCCGGAAACAAGCAGAAATGAAAAATTCAGGTTCTAAACTACAAGAATCAATCATAAAACCTTTGCCTGACGGGGGGTGCAGCCAAATTGGATTTTTTGGCCTTTGGCTCATGGACTAAATAGAAGTTTCAATATGAATTAATTATACGTCTGTGTGCTCATGTATGTTTTACTAGGGCATTGAACTCCAAAGTCGGAAGTACGTTCAGTGGATATATGATACTGCCAATTTACACCCCATTTTCATAGATTTTTAGATCGATCTATCCCTGTGGGGAGTCTCACTAGATAACTGTCAGCTTGGCCGGCTTAAGCGTCTGTCCCGCCTACTAAAAGCTGTAAGGGGGTAATTAACTATGGTGCCCGCTCGGAAAAGCACCCTTAGTCTCTTTAACACATAATTTATATACATAGATAATATGTACAAGGAGTAACTGCACATACCTTGGCTTTTTACGCTACATATGTGGCCATGATATATAGTAGTTGATATATACTACATGTGATTAGCTAAAGCCTTGGTCCCAACCGAACCTACGGGCTGCTACGTATGTCTACGGCCAAAAAAATGGGGAAAAGTTCGTGCGTGAGGAGCACGTTCATCGTGCGATTTTTGGGGGACGCAAACAGCACGTAGAAACTTTTCGACATGATCAACACCAATTACTTGATTCCGTACCTGCAATCTAGCTACGTCCTATCCGGACGCAAGGAACCTAAAAACCGTGCGTCCAAAACGTTATTGGGACCTAGGCTTAACTCATATCGAATTTTACCAAAAGTCTCAGAACCGTAGACGAGGCTGGGGATAAGTTTGCCACCAGTACAATATTATACATGCAATACTAATGATTACAAAATTAATTCTCATTTATTCAGCCTATGTATACATGTACATTATACACAGGGCTGGACACACGCTATACCACTGCATATAAGAAGTGGATAATATTAACAAAACCGTTCCTGTAGTGTACAGAATGTGTTTAATGGAAAATCGAATGCAATTCATCAAAAGCAAGTCGTATTTTCTCCACAGGGCATTCAATTATTCAATTCCCATAAGGGTATTCGTCCTGCGCGTATGTTTTGCTTTTCACATTTTTCCCTATGTCACGTGAATCCACTTTTCCATTCAACCCCCCCCCCTCCAAAAAAAAAAAAAACATAATAACTCCATTAATTTTACATAGAAATACATTAAGTCCGTTTCACTGGCGGTACCGACCGATGCCACTTAACATGTCATCAAAAACAGACGCCACTATGAGACGAGAACCAGCGATTTTACCCAGTGATTAACAATATTAAAGAGATTATCTACCTTAAGGTCCTTATAGGGAAGGTCAATAAAAGTTCAAATGATAATACGCTTCAAACCCATTGATTTCCTCTAATTCTTTTGCCTCCAGCTCTGCATTGCGTCACCAAAACACAAATCCAAAATGATCGCCAAGAAAGCACGCTACATCTACTATTAAAGCCAATGTACTCCATCCCCATCGATTTGTACAGGTAAGCCCCGTCCTAGATTTTGACTCACGTTTCATCACGCTAACCTTATCCAATACGAATGAAATGAATGGCTGACTCTCTGTTTAATGCACCTTTGGTAAATTTACGCCACTGCTTCGTGGCGTCAACCCCCCCCCCACCCCCCACCCTCTCAAAAACATGATATTTAAATGAAGTCCCAATAAACTGCATCGGCAGTATAATCTGTGACACGTGAGGACGACGACCCCTAATCGATTCACGGGGTTAATGGCCTATGGTGACTGGGAATCTACGTACATAACACTATTAACCAAATCTTCTTGTCGATTTAATATTGAGAAATTCTATTTGACCTGAAACTCGGTGTGAACTTAATAGTACCTCAGAAGAATAGACAAGTTATTATCAACCTAGGTATCTGCGTTGGTAACTCAAATGACTCTTCAAGGAATAGATAAGACGTCACGTTTTCGATCTGAAGTTGGACAAATTATACCGATAGCCTGAAAATTGCAGTGCTCTTAAAGAAACTTGAAAAATATCAACGTTTTTATCAGCCTTGATATCAGGTATCTGCGTACGAGGAGTCGTCCTATCTCCACAAGAAATAAACAGGATGTTATCGAGAACTCGCCATCGATCGATTTGATGGAGAAGCCGCAACCAAAATGTCAACGTTTTCCGGCGCTGGGAAACCGCCATGGAATTACCCTCGCTTTAACCTTTATGACCTGACCAGTTGGATCTAACTTGATAGCTCCCTTGGTTTTAAAAAGGAAAAAGCTCGTTGTATTAGAAGCTAAACTAGGTTATTTAAACGTCCTTGTCCTTGTCCTTGTCAACTCTTAGGCCAACTTTCTTGAGCATACAATTACTTTCACTGGTGGTTATAGAGGGAAAAGGGGGGGGGGGATCTTCCCTTTCCAAACCAAACGGTGATGCTGCTTGCCCACGCATTAACTATTGGAAATTCTTATTATTATTATTATTATTATTATTATTATTATTATTATTATTATTATTATTATTATTATTATTATTGTCAAATCTGCAACCCCGAGGGCTGGATAAATACTTTGATTGTAACGTACTTGAATAAAATCCCTAATGAATAAAAATAAAAGAATGTTAAAAGACATATGTGAACAAACTTTTAAAAAAAAATAACAAGGTCAAAGATGAAATAATAATCTATAAGTCAATTTTGGAACTTGTATATCGCACTTGTTAAAAAGTCACTCAATGATAGTTTGGTTTTAATTTTAGATTTTATGCATACACCAGTATTTTAAACTAGAGAGTGGGGAAAAGTAATTTTATTATTTTTTTTTTACTCTTTAAAAAGGTTGAATTCGGACCACGTCCCTATTCAAAGGGCTGGTAGCATGCATGTACTGTACATGTATCTATCACCCCATTTCCATAGATTAGATCGACCTACTTTAGATCGACCTAACTCCCGGGGGGTTCACGCTAAATAGCTGTCAGCCGGGCGGACACGAAAGTTAAAGGCTCATTACAGCTTGTAGTAGGCGGGACGGACATTTAAGTCGGATTATCTGAAAGTAATCTAGTAAGACTCCCCGCGGGGATAGATCGATCTAAAATCTATGGGAATAGAGCCTATCTCTGACTCGGATACATTTATTACTATGCATAAAGGGCGATGTGGATAATAAAAGACCAATTACCAGCACATACGTCAATGTACAAGTCATGGACACAAAACAAAACACCATTTCAAGAAAATGACACAATGCTCAGCTGGGGATCGAAATTTTAAAAGAAATCTTAGAATTGGCATTTCCATCTGCATTTTTGTTGTCATTATTGGCAGAAAAAATTGCCATTGAGGCTCCCACCCACATGTGCATGCAGCTCTTCTCTACCATAGAATATAATACTTTGAAGAATTACAAAAGTCAAAGAGAATTTTGTGTTGGAGTTTTAGTAAAAAAAAAAATACAGGGGTCAAAAATGTCCCGTCGGAGACCGACCTTTAAGTGATTGTCATTCCCACAGTTATTTCAATACAAATTAGTTGCTTGTTTTATATAATCCTTTATGGTCCAGCTCAATAGAAATGTATTTAAAAGTAACCGTGTGGATCATTTTACTAACTGTAATATTAAAAGTTGTCTCTAAAATGTCCCGTCAGAGACATTTCAAATACCATGTTTTGACCCTTCAGCATTTTATGTAATAATGTGTCATGATTGCATGCGTTCTAAATGGTGCCCTCTGGAATTTTGCAACATCAAATGCTATTTGTAATAATACCACAATTAATAATAATGACTCAATTTGTTGTAATAACGCAATTCATAGTAATGATGTAATCACCGAGTACTGGTTCATGTATACCATATGTTCGGATGGCTTATAAATGATTTATTAACAAACAAACACATGCGTTTCTTTTGACATGGTATATAACGATTGATGACTTTATAAACTGATGTTTTATTATGTGTGCAGTACATATGTGTGCACGTACTAGTACAGTACTTAAAACTTAGGATATTGTATTTTAATTTATTTATATATTTTTATTTATTTATTTATTTATTTATTTATTTATTTATTTATTTATTTTCTTTTTTTTTTCTTTTTTGATAGATGGTTGGGTAGTCAGGAATATACAGTAAGTGCAAAATTTCACACTACCTTTTCCTACCTTTTCATACTCTAATTTACACCAATACGTATCTGCAAATGCTGTGTTAATGGGAGTTATACAACATACATCTCGTTTTCCACTTTATATTACACTAGTTTTGGGAGGGACAAGAGATAAAGAGGGAACCCCCCAAGTTAAGGGGCGGGGGGGGGGGGGGGCATATACCCAATGGGCCCTCTCCACTATCCGCCATTGCGGAGTAAACACCTTAAAGATATCCAAGCTTGCAATAACGCGCCATTATATGGTTTTTATTGGGTTTTCTCTCAACTGATCGCCAGTGTCAATCGATGAAAGAATTACGGACAGAGAGAAAAGACAGAGATACAAAGAAAGGAGAGTCGTGATGAACGAAGTGGTTCTTAAAACATTAACCACAGCGATGGACGCCAGCGAGTACCCTCCCGGTGTGATAGGAATGGTAGTCCTAGGAATAGAAGTCCTAGGGGTAATATATAATTTGTACAGGTTAGGGCTAGACGGAGTATTGGGGGTAATAAATGGGACGAATCCCACCTTTGCAAAGTAATGGGGAACGGACTACGGTTCCTAGCGGACTACCATTCCTGCCACAATAAATAAATTAATAAAAGCTGAGGCGGAAGATTTTACGGTAACATATTGATCTTTGCAAAATTCCGATTTAATATTGGCACGGTGCATTCTCACCCTAGTAGGCGATTGCTGGAGGACATAATATGTATTTATGCAAGTCATTCTTCATTCAAAATAACATTCAAGTTAAAGCATAAAGCTGTTTGATTTCGTTTATCGTGGATAATCAGGCTTTGAAAATAAAACATTTACTTTTACATTGAAAACACACACAGGAGAGATGTATACTTCGTAAAAAGGCGGATAGGCTCGTTCTAAGTTAAAACTTCTCAGCATGACTGGAAATCTTTCCTAGGAAAAAAAATCTCATATTTCAATCCCACTGTGTTTCATCTCGTGTGCTCCGTGTGCAGTGTGTTGATTTTACTTTCCAAGTATTGCTGAGCGCAGCTGTTCCGGCCACGACTCGCAAACACAACCAGTGTGCAAATTACCGAGATTATTCTAGAATTAATGTACATTGGCGACTTGAGGATTTTGATAATATGGAAGTGGGAGGGAGGGGGCAAGGGATAAACTTGACAAACACAAAGAAAAATAGCAGAGAAGGACAATTCCTTAACAATATGAAACACTTGCAGCAGAAACTGTTTGCAGGTTGTTGCAAAAAAAAAAAAATTGCTGCAAAATTGCAAGAGCATCGAAAGTTACATGTAGCAGCAAATTTGCAAAAAGTATTCGAATCTTTTCAAACTTAAAACAGTACATGCATGGTTAAATTCCTTCTTGCAAATGTGCAGCAAATTTGTGCTAACAATTTGCAATAAGTCTAATAACTGTAATATATAAGCTACGTACAGGGATCCCCATATTTTTTTGGTTTAGACTCGCTTTGCTTGTTAGTTGTTGTTTTTTTTTTCTTTTGGAGGCGCGGAGAAGAGGGAAAGGCTCATTTTGCCCTCTCCCCTCCCCCCCCCCCCCCCCCCCCCCCCCCCCCCCCCCCCCCCCCCCCCCCGCTCTTGAATCCTTCATTTCTGACGTCATTCCGGTGGCTACCAGTATATATAATGTTTATATCCGAGGTAGAAATGACGATTAAAACGGATATGTACATGACATCATGTTATCATTCCAGTTTGGTATCTTTAATAAAAACCCATATATGCACGTCTGTTACACGTCTGTCTGTCTGTTCGTCCGTCTGCCTGTCTGTCTGTCTGTCTGTCTTTCCGTGATAATTTATAATGTGACATTTAGTAAAATCAGTAAGTTTTACAGAAAGATCTACCACTTTCAAATATCGCTTTGGGACCATCTTTTCTTAAATAATACTCGAAACAGGAAATTGCGGGTTATGCTAGGCACATATTCTGTGCTAGTGTTGGTATTCCGATTCAGTCAAGATTTACGTACGTGGGTCGGTGACTGAACAGCTAGGTTCGCGTTCTTGAACCTGAGAAATGAGGGCAATTGCAAAGCAGATACGAGGCGTTTTTTTATGTTTTCATGATGTGTTTTCTTATGTTCTCCCACGTTCACAACTTTTATTGCTGTGTTTACAAGGTTAATTATACAGCACGCAACGGATAATTTCACGCGGGCGTTATTGGAATAATAATTTAGTTGAATTATCTTGAATACCTAGGGCGGTTGTCATTACTGTGAGATATTCCGGAAATTGCGGTTCACTTCTTTTCTGGATAAATCAGAAATAAACTGTTAAAATAACCAATACCACAATTAGACAAAAATACTTGTCATTACTTTGTTTTCAAAATTTACATGTGATTTTCGCAGGTTCATTTATCTAAAGTCACAGTAGATTATACATTTTTGGTCTGAGAATTTAGACTAAATTCCTGTCTTAGTGTACCTGTTTCATAGAAAGACTAAATCGCTTTAAGCCCATGGCCTCCGTTTCACAAAACAATATTAAATCTTTTGTTGACTTGGATGTGTGCATGTGTCCATGAGATTACTAGTGCTGTGGCACTGTTCCTGCTGGGGTAAGGCCGCATTCAGAACCGAGGACTAACTACTCCGAGGATCAAATATGGCCGATCCAATTGAATAGTTTCCCACGGGGAATCTATTCAGTGTTTATTAGCGGATTAGACGTCAAGGTTTTTAGTGGGTCGCCATATTTGACCCTCAGACTGGTTAGTCCATTGTTATTCTGTTGTTCTCAGGTATGACAAATTTCACATCCTTTGTGGTTGGGACGCTCTTGTACCTTTATTGTCGTAAGCGACTTTAATTTTTTTTAATTTTTTTAATTTGTAATCTTTCCTTAAAATGACACCTAGGTGAAATAGTCTGCATGGAATAAAGTCGACTTAGAGGAATACATTTTATGGGGCTTCAATAAATACGTGTATTAGGAAATAAAACAATTCTTGTCGTTCGTCCGCAGGCTGTTCCGCGTACATGTGCCGCTGTCAAGCTGATTTCGGTATCAAGGTTGTAAGATCCTTGTTTAAGGGTTTAGGGTTTTGTTCAGACGCTTAAAAATTATGCAAGATGTACAGTGAAACGCTTTTCCGGGAGACGCAATAATGCCGACCACAATTCTCAGTAGAGATGGGCTAAGAGAGTTTTTGTATTATAAAGAGTGCACTAACACTATTTAGGGCTTATTACATCCACCGACAACACTCTCTCTATGCATAATTGCATAAAATGCGTCATCAGTGTTGGGAAAAAAACAATATGAACTTCAATATGATTGGAAAGCTTCCAATTATCTCTGCATTATAACACATTCATTGTCTTCAGAATATGCTACAGATATCCCCTGAGTGAATAGTATTCATGTTCTGCTTCAATGCTGTCACTGAGGAACACGAAGTAACTGTATATATATATGTACACGCAGAAATAACGTTTCGTTTTGATCCCCTGTCTAACCATATATCTATTTATTGTTTTCGACATGACAGTGAACCTAAAAATCAGCCCAAAAACCGCACGATATATTTCAAGATATTAGTTTTACCATTTTAGAACAAATAAAAGATTTCATTTTGCAGTCCATTGCAACGCCACTCGACAATGCCAAGGATCTGATAATTCAGGTAAGCATTCCTTATCATATATCCTTCCAAAAGGTCAGCACATTTCAGTGTTCTCATTCCAATTACCTTCATCTTAGATCGAATAATTTTTCTTCAGTCACGCACAGTACATTTCTTTTTTTTTCATTTATTCTAGTTATGAATAGTCATTTCTCTTTTTTCGCCATATTTTAACGCAGTGTGTAGATATATTCATCAGTGTCATTGTTTATGAATGATATTAAGAGAATATACTTCATACTTGTACTAGGTACACCGTTGATAAGCCTAAACCCAGATGTTTATTCGGTATCACGTCTTCCCGTCGACTGTGTAAAATGCTGAAGATCTCTATGGTACGGTAGTTTTTCGCTAAATTCGAACAGAACTATTTGGTAGTAATACGCCTACCTAAAGCATCACTCTGTCCTTAGTTTGTTTGTTGTTTTTTTTTATTGTATTTAATTTGGTAAAATCTGCAAAAATAAATTTAAAGGTATTGAAAGTAGGTCGGTATCTTTCAGAATGAAAGTGACTGTTTAAACTGCAACTACAAGCGGAACCGGAAGTGAGAGGGGCGTGGCTTAATTGACGCACGTGTCGCGTAACATTACAGAATGTCCCACATTTCTTAACTACGGGAGGTGAGAAACATAAGGGGAAATAGCCTCGATTCTTCTTGGCGTCCTGTCGTCAAAGAGTGAATGTTTTGTACTATTTCGTTTAATACCTGTGGCTCAGCATTTTTCATAACTATTTTCGATGAAATCGAACACCTTTCTGTGCGTTAACCCAGCAGCGATCGCGATATAGAAGGGAAAATGATAAGTGCGGCTTGTTTGTGTTTCATTATATTTGTTAATTATATCTCTGGGGTTCATCACTTCATGGCGAAAACGTGATAACTTTGGCGCACACCTGCGAAAATACCTGTTAGATGATATCGAACATGTAAAAATAAGTATACATGGTGTAGCCTGTGTGTGTGTGTGTTTGTGTGTGTGTGTGTGAGAGAGAGAGAGAGTTTCAATTAAATTTCAATTAAGTAAAATACACATCAATTGCCGTGGTTCTAATTTGCCCATGTACATTCAATTCTGCATACGACCCCTATGAGCTTACGAAACACACGTGTACTTGCAGATATGAATTATTTTATTACGTGAATAGCCAATTTGTGCAGAACGCATGGGAAACACTTGTTTACTGTGGCACAAATTACGTTTTTTCAGCTGTAATACACAAGTTGTTGTGTCTGTACCTGTAACTGCACGAAAAACAGCTCCTTTGTCAAAATGGCTGACTTTTTTTTTATCAATTCACCACCTTATATACGCGCCAGTGATCGTGATGATCGTTGTTTCTATATGCCTAAATAACCTTCGTGCTAATAACTTGATAATTGCAAAAATTGTTATATTTCTGAATATTCATGCCCGCTGTGGAAGAGATGTTTTCATATATTTCTTTTTTAATAAGACCAACGTGGTAGTTAATTGGAAAAGGTTGTCGTCGTCTTTTTGCCGAACTGTTATTGACTCAAGTATACATATAACGTACAAGCATGGAACCTTTTATTTGTAAAACTCGCTTCTCCTTCTCTCTCTCCAACTTTCGACACACAAACACACACACACACACACACACACACACACACACACACACAGAGAGAGAGAGAGAGAGAGAGAGAGAGAGAGAGAGAGAGAGAGAGAGAAAAAAAAGAGAGAGAGAGAGAGTATCCGACTACAATAAAACCTTCAGTCGATGAAAATTAACCTAGTCGATAATTTTCCTCGATAATCTCAACTGTCCATTATTTACCCACTTTAGTTTAACCATTAAAATCAAATCAATGAATATTTGAATTGGGATGGATCCTGCCATTACCAAATATGCTTCTATAATTTACAACAACTGCTCATGCGGGCGTTCTGTAATGTATATATTGACCATACTGATAAACGGAACAACAAATTTCTCTGTGATTCAACATTCTGGACCAATGATTTCTGAATTTTCCTCTGTGGCCTATTTCACATGATGTCTTTTGACTGAAAACTGGTCTAAACATTTAGACCAAACTTTAGTCGACTTTGGCCCTAGACAAATCTGTATCGGTATAATTAAATGGCATATTGCATTTTTTACAAAAAAAAATTCCTTGTTAAATATTTCAGGCCAGTGCGTGTTTTATTCAAGAGGACTACACTTGGGTTAACTCCAACGAAAGTTGGCCATATTTTGGGTTAAAGTTCAGATCAATTGACGGGCTAAAGTCATTCTGTGGCAACTGCCACTGACCCTGATCTATAGCACATTGATAAATAGTTGAATAAGACGTGTTATTTGTATGTCTAAATATCAGTGACAAAAACAAGACTCTTAATTACCTTATTACGCATTTTACTATATTATTTGAGCTTTGGCATTCAAATTTATCCGTTGCAGGTGTGACACATATTTCAACGTATTTTTCATATGCAGTGCATTGAACCCTTGCATTGCATCATTTATTTAGAGTGACAAAACAATATCAGCGTTCTAAATTATACATATTTCAATTAAGTACTGCATGGATCACTCGTTCAAGCGTCCAAAAAGGCAATCATAAATGAAATATCAACACCGCCATATTGATGCGTGATTTCTGTGGTCAAATGATCGTGTGTTGCTTGCATATCTAAACGGCAAACGCGTTCCAATTATCACGCTATACGACTAAGAAGCACGACATTTCAAATCCCATCGCTTCGATCATTTACGTGTTCGAGATGCTCCTAAAAGCAATAACACACCTGCCTAGCATGTTACATAATGGGGCAGAATTTTCAATACAAGATAATATACTGGTAAAAAAAAAGACCTAATAGAATTTGTCATGCTAAGGCGGTACACGAAAAGCAGTGCTCTCACATTAAGGCTTTTTTTTTTAATAAAAGGCAACGCTACATACATGAGTAGTTATTGTGATAAGTTGATAACACTTAATGGTCTTCATAACTGGGATAGGTTTATCGTTTAATCTCTTGTAAAGGTGATAAAAAATAAAGTAAATCGTTTTTGAAGAAAAAAAACATGTTTTCTACCTATAAGACCATTTGGTAAAGGTTTAAATGGAACGTTTTGTCTCTTATACGTGTATGTATATAGCACGTTTCGTCTATTTAAAAACGATCTTCTGACGTAATTATTATTATCTCAAAATATTATTTTAGTTACGGTGCTGTATATGACAGAAACATGAAAGAGGACAATCTTACAAATGGGAAACACGGGACTAACTTAACAGACCACTCATAGTTTTTTTCCTGGTTACAAAAACCATTTTAGCTGCATCACACTTGTAATTGCACGAAGAAGAATACCATGTCTATACACCGGATACGGGTCGCCATGTAGAGGCGTACGTTTGTTGTGCTGAATTAAAATCTTACAAAAAAACGCATCTCTTTTCCAAAATCGGAGCGTTATGCGGATAAGAGAACAACAGCTTCTCCTGTTAGAGAACATGCAATCTTCTGAGTTCTGCTTATCAATTTAGAGACAAAAAAATTGCAATATGTACACACAATTTCCTTTTCATTCTGCCTGGTTTGTTACGAGGTCCTAAATTGAGATCTATTTATTTTGACATTCAAAAGAAATATGATTAAACTGGGACATTTGTGATTCTGACAGTCAGTAGTAGATTACGCCACAGACAAATTCTTCCTACATAAATTTAAGGGCTAACAACTCTTCATTTTGGCGAGAAAAGTGCCAGTAAACGAATTTTCCTGGAAGTGAACGGTAATTCCCCTATACTTGCCAAAGGTTTTGTGAATTCATTCCGACATTCCAAGTTAATTGATTATTATTTTTAAAAAAGAGTTTGCTTTTAGTTATAATCTCTGTGTTAATTGTTAAATTTTGAATCTGATACGAAGAGTTGTTGTCTCTTTATTAAGTCACGGCTCGATATAAATTAGATGCGATATTTTGACCTATTTGCAAGAATGCAAAGCGCTATCCTAACTCACTTGTAAACCTAGCCATTTCAATATGACTGACCGTTTTTTTTTTTTTTTTTTTTTTTTTTCTTTTTGCAAAGTGCACTGCAATCGATTGGAACAAATGAGCAAATTTGCATCTTATTAGAGCACCGCAAAGAATATACAATAAAAAACAGTGCCCGCTGCGATGTTTTGAAGCAAACCGCGCGGCCGCTTACTGTTACTGCTTCCACACTAGCAAAGAACAGAGGCAGGTGTAATGGATACCCCGGAGTGAAAAAAAACGATGACAGAAAGGAAAACGAATCCTGTTCTGACATACTGTCTATTACAATATACTGACAAAGCTAACACGAGAAGTTGAGGAAGAATATTCGACATGAAAAATAAAAGACTACCCTTTTTTATTTATTTTCATTTATTATTATTTTTGATTTTTTTTTTTATATCTCGTATTCTTGTAGGACCATTTACGTCGTCAGTCTTTTCGCTCTGTTAATTCTCACGCGCAGAAACCACACGCTCTTGTTTGCAATACAAGCACATCCCAACCACTGACACGCGAAGTTGAAGAACAATAATCGCCACAAAAAATAATAAAAAGAATATCGTTTTGTATACCTATCACTTTTTCTTGTATATCTTGGCCCGTGCTCATGGGTTGAAACCATATGCTCTTGTTTGCAAATCAGAGCATATGTTGCCGAGAGATAAAGAGCTACTGCAAATTGCTTCAAGTGGAAGGTTATTTATAGAAACGCGTTGTGCGGTCGTTAAAAACCCACGCTTGTTTATTCTCTCTCTCTCTCTCTCTCTCTCTCTCTCTCTCTCTCTCTCTCTCTCTCTCTCTCTCTCTCTCCAATAAAAGGGAATAAAGTAAAATAGGGAAAAAACTACCGTAATTCAGAACAAGATAATAGCAAATTTACTTCAATTTAGAGACCAACTATTATTGCTCGATATTAAAACGGGTATCGCCGTATCATTAGCAAGAACGCATGGCTTGCGATCAACTTCAAATTACAGTTACAGTAGAAGACGCGTGCGTGCGTGTGTGCGTACGTGCGTCCCATTCGTGAGAGTGCATAGATCTATGCGTTTGCCACATCTACGCTACGAATTATGCCTATCACGTTCACTTTCTCCTTGAGATTCATTTCAAGTTTTCCAATTCATTAATTAATTAATTAATTTATTTATTTATAAACGTACTTATTTATTTATCTATATATTCAAGTACCTATTTATCCCCTTATTCTTTCTTACCAAGCCTTTTACCCGTAAAACACATGCAGGAAATGGTGGCACCTAATAAATTGTACTTTCAAGCACAAGCAAAACTTTATGTAATCCAAGCTTCTGAAACGTCACTAAAGACGTCATCGATTTCCTCTTTTGTCATCCACACTTAAGAACAAATCCGACATTATTCTCTACTGTTATTCATAATTAACATACGACGTGATTTTTCGTTGTGCCAAGAAAGAGAGAGAGAGAGAGAGAGAGAGAGAGAGACGGTCTACTACATGCTTCAAGCAATTATTCTGAAAATCTAACTGTCAATACAGCAAAAGTTTCAACTAGCCTATAGCCTAATCCAATTAAGCAAAACCATCACTGTAGGCTGCACGAGCTGCGTGTGCGCGCGCGTGTGTACCGGTATGTGCATGCAATACTGCCTGAACGCCTCACTTGACCTTAAATCTATATAAACACCACTTTCACGCCAACCTCATCTCTGCACTTTTCAGTTCATCACAAACCCTCCGTACACGCGCTCCAACGAGATATTTACCATTCTCAAGTTTCCTGTTTTGTCGGGTAAAATTCGCCTCGTGGTATTTATATTTAAGGACCCGTTGATTGAGCGATCTTCTCGCCCGATAGGTGGGGTGACGACCCCAGTTCGAGTTCAACATCGATTGAGCCTTACTGAGGAGTTTCGGCAGCGTCCAGTGTGTAATTTCAGTAGAAATGAAGGAAACTCTTTAGTCAATAGCTTGTCAAAAAAAAAAAAAAAAAAAAACTAGCTGGTATTCTTACAGCTTGACTACCCCAGGGAATTGTGGGGCAGATATGTAATGACAGATGCAACATCCCATCATTCTCTGTTGTGCTCAATTAACCCCCCTCCTCCCACGCCCCCACCCCACCCCCCAGAGAAGTATTTTAGGGGCGGATCCAGAGAAATTTTCTGACGGTCTTTCAAAGGGTCTTTGTTGATCCAGCATCCATTGTTGACCTTGAGGAAAAAAAAACAGACAATCGTCAATGTAAACTTGAAAATCTGACCGTCTTCCAGAAGATCCAGAAGACGACCTTAATCTGTCCCGGATTCTGGTTATATATCTAGTTTATCTATTGAAGGCAGATATATGGCAAATTTAAATTGTATCTTCCCCATAGCCTTCAGTAAGAGACTGGATTGGTCGGTTCGGTAATTCTGGGGGCAGATTTGCCTTTCAGATTTGATCGAGTGATGATTTCACCCCTACAGCTACATGTATATCATTGCGCCTGTCCTGGACTAGTTATTTGCACGTTTTAAGTGCTTTTGGCGCGTTGTTAAACAGTAGCGATGATAGGGGTTAAGCGTTGATTTAGCTGCGCAGAGATGATTTATCTAACGTCTATATCAATTCCACGTTCTGTCTAACTTTGTTTGTTCGTGTTTTTTTTTTTCTTATTAATGGCTGGTAAAAAAAATCATTCCATCTATGGCATAGGGAATAGTGATGACGATGCGATGTTCAGAATTTGAATTATCAAAATACGTGTCTGCAAAATAGTAGTCTTTTCCTTCAAAGGTGGTTGCTTTTTAATTCGCTTGATTTAATATTGGCTACGCATGAAATGATACCGAAACTGGGTCGCCTAGATACAATGATAAGTGATATAGTCTATGTGTATTCTGGCCATACTTAACAGGCGTTAGCTTTTATAACATCAGTTTACTTTTATCATCAACTTTATCGGCTGTCACTCATTAAGAGTATGCCCTAAAGAACATTACTTTTATACGTTTTTGTATAAGTCATCACATCTGTATATTTTCATCAGATTTACCGGCTGTGTTGGTTAAGAAATAAATCTGTAATACACGTACATAGCGCACACAAACTAAAACTTTACGTAAGTCGAGCATCTGAAACGTCACTAAACACGTCATCGATTTCCTCTTTCGCCATCCACACTATGGAACAGCTCCGGTAGTATTTTCTACTTTTAATCCTATTTAGGATATGACGTGTGGGTTTTTCGTTGTGTAGAGAGAGAGAGAGAGAGATGGTGTACAGAGTCTACAGAGATTGCCACGCCTAAGGCTATATCTAAATGTGGCGTGTGTAAACCCCTTTAAAAAACACACAACATGACTCTAGTAAAATGCCTCCTAGTAGGGTGTCAGATTAACGCTTCACACCCAATTACTCCTTACACTTGCGTCTCGTTTTCCTTTTCAAAACTTCACAGCTTAAACCTGATGGAATTTTGCCTCTAGTAAAGAACCACAACATCGCATCACGTAGGTGGTCGTCATTATTCTAGAAGACAGTCCGCCCCTTAAGTGTTTTACAATTCAGCTACTACACGCGCGATTAAACTTCCTTTCTGCTTTTTTGGAGCAGAGAATAGATTCACAAGTGTATTTAAAGTGTATTTTCTCTTCGCGTTTACAAGCACATCGGTTTATTTATTGATTTATATATTTTTCGTGTTAATGAGCGATTGAAGTGCACATATGAACAAAAAACATGCATGGTCACGTTATGAATATGTGAATTGCGCCTTCAACGGCTGAGTCGGTGGGAAAACACAGCTTCTCGTTCTCCCCCCCCCCCCTCCAAAAAAGGGGGGGGGTGTTACCTAGCGAAACGATAGGAAGGAAACACCAGACACCAAGCAATTTTCCATTTCTCTGTCTTCAATCTTAGTGTTAAACCGTCTATTATCGTATAAAAAGCAATGGTCATTTGTCAAACCTACGCCATGTTAACAGTGAAACTGAGACCTAGAATATTTAATAGAGTCATCCCTTAACTTCCCAATACATATCTTTTACTGTTTCGCTGTTTTCTAATCATAACATATTTCACCCCTGACATCGCCGATCCAACTAGAAACGGTCCATGATTTACTCAGAGCATATTATTATTTTCATTCCATCTACACATATCAAAAGCTTCAAATGTGTCCGCTGTTATATTTCCATTTCATTACTATTGTTGCAGTCGAAATTACTCTCTGCATCATTACAGGGTCTTGTTATTATTCAAAATTACTTTCATTATACCGTCGGTGGGCGTGATTCTTAAAAACACGGTCCCCTATGACGATTTAGAGCACCAAGGCGGTATATTGTTACTTAATGTTTTTGTTATGCTTACAGGAATGTGAAAACGAAAACGGTAAGGTACCACGTATTATGTGATACTCCAATGTCACCTTCGTCGGGTGATGTGTTTTCGATTTTGGAACTACGTGTATTAATTTAGGGCTCATTTGACGAGTTTTACACAGAGACTTAAGCGTCAGGTGCTTAAAGGGATAATAACTCTTCTTTTTGGCCAAAAAAAATGAATTTTCCTGGAGTAAACAACAATTTTCCCGTACTTATCAATGGTAAATGAATCCATTTTTACATTCAAAGTTAGTCCCTGTTTTTTTCTAAAAAGTTTGTTTTTTGTTATAATTTCTTAAGAGATTATAACAGAGTATAGCCATCAGTGGAGGTCACGTGGTCTAAAGGCAAGCTCAAATATCAGAATAACAGCTATAACTGCCGTTTTTCTTGTACAACAGAATATATTATATTTCTATGAGTTGTTCACAATGTTTTTATTGTGAAATATAGATTTCATACGAAGAGTTATTATCCCTTTAAATGTCGTTAATATTCCACAAGTCAGTTGTGAACCCTGTGAAAATTTGTCTCATTTAATGCTCACTTATTGTTCTCAATCTGTCCTAGAATATAGTGTTTTTTTTCTTATTTAATGAAGAATGTTCTTTGTCTGTTCTAAGACATTCTAAAGGACTTCCCAAAAACAGTTCTCAAACTGTTACATTCATTACAGAACAACATTAAAACTGTAAAAAAAAAAACCCACCTATTATAGAATAGGTTGAGAACCGTAAGTGAACGATTCTTCGCAAGGGGAGAGAGGCGACCACACCCACCACATAAAAGAGGTGGGAATGGGGGGTAGCTTACAAACAAGACGTAAACCATATGCATGCACATAAGAACGAAAAGACCGCTATTTTGATCATCTAAAGAGAGACAAGTTGATCCCAAATTTGGCAAAATACGTCATTCCAACTTATTTCTAATCTAAGCGTTCCAGATAAATGGATGCCTCAGTTATAGTCTCCAAGCATCCAAGACTAATTACAATTATCAGTGGCCGGAAAGTGCATTTCCCGATTAATAAATTGCATTATTAATTCATAACTTCGGAATGAGGCTCTTTTTCGCAATTTTAGAATGATGTCAAGGTTATCAAAAGGAAGACAACTGCATCAATAATAATAATAATAATAATAATAATAATAATAATAATAATAGCATCAACGAGTAAAAAACCCATAATAATCAGAAACAAGCCACAGGTAACGATAAAAATGAAACAAAGATGTAATCCGCTGCAAATCGCACACGTGTAACACAACAATGTCAATAATGTTAGTATACAAGTAATTGCGATGCGTATAAATTATTCAGACGATAATGACTTGTAGTATTCGATCTATTGCAAGGTGTTTAGGTCGAGCGAGTTCAGAGGATAATGGGACTATTCTGCTGTTATTTGCCCTCTCTAATTAAATGTAACAGGACGGCTGAAGATACAACAATACAAGCCGGGTCTGTTTGCTTTCGATATCTATGACAAACGTTTGTTTGCGTGGTCGTGTTGATGTTTGTGTGTGTGCGTGTGTGTGTGTGTGTGTGTGTGTGTGTGTGCAGGTGTGTTCCTGCATGTGTATGTGCGAGCGCGTTTGTTGTCTGTATATGTGCGTGTGTGTACCTGTATATGTGTGTATACGTGTGCGTGTGTGTGTGTGTGTGTGTGTGAGAGAGAGAGAGAGAGAGAGTGTGTGTGTTTTGAATCCTTGCAACCTCGCCAAAAAAAAAGGGTGCAACTGTTGATGAACCATCTTACGGGTCGATATAATTATTACGCTAACGCACAGGAGATTAAAACAATGCGTGTTTATGCGCGTGTTTTTGCACGTGCAGGCGTGTTTCTTGTGCGTACGTACATGTACTCATATGGAGTGCATTTCTTATAATAGATCAATATCTTGTCGGAGAGAAGATGAAAAGCCAGTAATAAGTCCACTATACGCCTACGCTGACGGACTTGTGACGCAAGGCAGTGGTACACTGTGGTAATGTTACAAGTAATCAGTTACTTGTAGTACGTACTTTACACTGAGAGAGAGAGAGAGAGAGAGAGAGAGAGAGGCTTAACTATATTCTTCACTCGAACGAGAGAGAGAGAGAGAGAAAGAGAGAGAGAGAGAGACTCAGAAACATTCCCCACTCGAGCTAAATAATCCCTCAAGTTCATCGACACCCCGAGCATGCATTTCGTCTATAGATGCAAAAACAGATGTATATTTCTAGTCCATAACCAAATAATACCAGGCGATTAATCAAGCGAAAGAGAAATGCGGTATCTTCCATACAAATACTCATACCAACCCCATATCTATCTATATCTGAACACCGACTGTATCTACATAAGCCGATATATGATCCAGGCATAACTCAAAGCTCGTGCTAAAATATCCTTCCTGTATTATTGTACTTCTTCGCATCATCGGTTAATATTAAATACTAGTGCAGGATATAGCACGCCCGTTGGAGCAAAGAGAAGCATGCTTAATCCCAGCGGCCGTTTATACATGAGTAAAGTTGGATAACAGAACCTAAGCCCTAAACAGAGTCAAGGGTCTTCGATACAATGCGCTCGCTTATGTCAGGGCTCTAAGCTCCCTAAGATTGTTGACTAGACGTCAAAGAAAATGAGTGTAATATAAATATGCACTTACCGATTGTGGTTATAACGGTAGTTGCGAAGTAAAAAGCCCCGGCAAATTTCCACTGTATTCCAGCCTTGTGCGGGATCGACCGTCGTACATTTTTCCGTAAAATTTCAAAATCTTGTTCCGTAATGTTGTATTTCTTTTTGATGGCCTCCTCCTCATTTTCCAGTCGGGATTTCTCCCTTTTCTCCTCGTCGGATTCGAGAGCGTCGAATACAGCCGCTCCGACGAGTAAATACGTGAACGTGCACACGATTAAACTTAACGTCCTTACGTTTTGTTTCTTCATTCTGTGAACATGGACATCCTAAATTCGCACCATGTGACCTTTGTCTTATCTACCTCGCGCAGACGACAACTTGAATCAACCAGAAGTGCCTTTCTTTCCAAACTACACCTGCTCCTTCTGGCTTGAATTCATTTTTTGAGCAGACGATAGTCGCTTCCTTTGTGTCGTACTTATATCGTCTGCTGCTGGTGGTTTCGTCTTGAATTGACAGACGATGATGTTTTTGAATAGCAGGTTATGTATTTACAGGAGTATCCCAGCTTGCTTCTAACACCGAAGCAGACGCACTTTCCTCTATTCTTTCTCACACTAATCGTCTGCTTCTGTTGATGGTTATTTCAACTTGCTTCAGTGAGGTTACGGCTAAAAATAGATCATTACATTTGCATACTTGATTTAGCAAAATGCCTCCATGCAGCAATAACACGTTAGACATAGACCCTATTTAATCATTTTCGCATCGATATTTTATTTTTTTTTTTTTTTAATCACCTGTAATTCGGAGATCATAGGTTAGAGATGAATCACATGAACGCACTGAGAAGCGAGAGGTTTTTCCGGTAGCCGACCTATCAGAATAGCACGAGGATTCCCTTCATCGAGGCAGCTAATATTTTCATATAAAATATTACAAATTGGCGTATCGACCTTGTAGTGTGAGCAGCTATAGCCGCTTTAGCTGTTTTACCCTTTACGTCCGATAACGCTATTTCCGTGCACACAAACTACAATATTATACTGTGCTATATTGGTGATGAAGGCGACTCAATGGAATGGCATGGAAGACGTGATGAGGGTATCTCTTTTGTGGTATTTCTCGGAATTTATACCCATGATCTAACCGAGCCCGTATTCCTTGGAAATACACATAGACCGCAGTATACTCTCCTCGGCTGGCGAGTTGGGGGAAATTCAATAATAGCTGACAGTAGACAAAATATGGTTATCGCTTCTATGAAATTTCCTGGAATAATGCCCTCCTTTATGAAATCGGTAGCGCTCCTTGGTTTATGTGTACAGAGCCAATACTGTAGCTCTTTGTGTCCATGCGCCCGGTACAACTCAATAATTACATGTGCTAAGCTGGCGATATATACGGTTAACGTTTCAATGAAATTTCCTGTGATTAAGCCTCACCTAGCGGGGTGTCGTCTGCTACACATCGCGAAGCGTTCCAGTGTCGTCTGCTGCCGTCGGAAGACGTCTGTTTGATGGTTAGGTCTACACCGGGAGTGTAAATGACAGATGGCTGCCATAAGGTAGACCGGTGGGGTCTATTTTTAGTACACTCCCATTCCTCGGAATGGATCCTTCACCGCAGCTGAACATAAATCCACACGTAGGAGTCGGTCCACGCGCTGCTTGATATTCCTAGTTTCTACCGTAGAATCACACCGTAGATAAATAATCGTGAATATAATCTCTCTCGTCCTTTGTCCGTGTTATGTGTACAGCTGGCAGGGCGGTCCAAGTACGTACACACACACACACACACACACACGTACGACACGCCAAACGTGTGTCCGATACGATGGCCTCTTACACCCTACGCACACGCGGATCCAAGGGTTATTTCTTCCCTCCTGTACATCCTCCAAACCAAAATAAAGTCACCTATTATACCATCAAGGCCAGAGTATCCATTTGAGGTCCACGCTTGCGAGATAATACAGAAACAACACGCTGCAGCCGTCTAGTTAATCACCTGCATAGCGTTCTCTAGAAATGATACACGGTGTATTAAGTGTAGGCCAATACTAGTGCTATAGTGCTGCAGTAGCTTTCAAACAACGATGCGCTAAAATGGACAGATTTCAACCCAGCTTGCGCAGGCAATACGGGTCGCCTACTTAACTTGTGGGAATGGATGGATATATGAACATGTTATCGATTTCTCTGTTAGGCGTGCGGCGAAGCCTCGACCAGTCTGTAATGGTGTAATCTACTCGAAGCTTGAGTTATTATTTTTGCAGGGGCTGATTGAGTTGGGGTGACGCGCATAGCGGTGGGTTATATTTACTACATGTTTGGTATTTTAGTGCTTTTTTTTCTATTATATTCATGTTAATTTTTTTTCGAAATATTTATGTCCCTCTTCCTCCCTCCCTTTCAAATTTGCCTCAGTTTTATTCTCTCTCTCTCCCTCTCTCTCTCTCTCTCTCTCTCTCTCTCTCTCTCTCTCTCTCTCAACATGCGTTCATTCACAACTTTGACAACATATTCGACATATATAAAGCAGCATTTATTACATTATGTACAGACAGACACCGGTAGATAAACTTCTATCAGAAGAAGTAATGAAAACAGAAGGGAGAGAGAGAGCTTAAATGTAACAAGTTCATTGCCTTGCCTGCAGGATATCCAAAAGGAAGTCCCCCTCCTCTACTGTCAATAATTATTTATTTATTTATTTATTTATTTATTTATTTGCTTATTTATTTTGGTTGGGATGAAATTTGCCTAAAGCTCTTTTAACACGAGTCTTGCTATTATTCAGAGCATGAATTCTGCCTCACTCCCACTAATTTGTCACAAAACAAAATGATGCAATATTCGAAGTTTACCATACTGTATGAATGTATGGATTTGATGTTGACTGTGGAATATTCTCAGTACCCCAACTTTGATGGGGTCCGGAGTAAAAATGGGCAAAAATTCGTGCTCCAAGCGGTCGCAATCCCGGTAATACATGATCTTAAATCTGAACAAAATTTTTTTCGACTCAGAATTTCCTCACTCTTATGTAAGGATCGAGAGATGAGTACGAATTTTTATTTATTTATTTATTTATTTATTTATTTATTTATTTATTTATTTATTATTTCTTAGGATAAGAAAAGGGGGTATGAGGGTGGGTTATCCTTAAAGCTGTCCCTGAACACAAATACATATTAAAACCCAGGTGTTTTAACCCTGTAATGAGACAGGAACAACGATTAATTCTCTGTAAACTGAGCGCTCGGGGAAATCAGCGTTTCACTGCTGTGATTAAGTCACTCTTCTTTATTCAATTTCACATTTAACCACCACAGAATTTTCACAGATTCCTTTGTTTTTTTATATGCTCAAAAAACCAACGAGCATGAATGACACATTTTCTTCACCTGTACAATGTTTTTAAGTAAAATATTTTTAATGCGTTCGCAATACTTGTATCAAATTTTTTAGTGAAGACCCACTGCATTCAAATCGAGAAAAATAGAACGTGATTATTTATTCCCCACTGCACTTTGCCTTAAATTTTAAATTCAACTGTGGGGGATGTCCTTGATTGATTTAGACATGGCTGACGCCGTACTAACAATTTTAATATCCTGCTCGGGAAAACCATCGTATACTATTTTCCGTGATCAGGTTTTCTAGATATCCAGTTTCATTTAAATGAATACCGCAGTCAGATCAAAATCCAGTTAATTTCAGATCTGAATAGAATTGTAATTAGAATTGTGATCAGAAAGCTAATTAGGTCAGATCAGAAAATTGGTCGAATTTTGACCGGGTTTGCGTCGTTCAAACGAATGCCAACTGGTGTGACAGGAATGGTAGTCCTTGGAATGGAAGTCCGGGGTCCTATATGATTATAGTACAGATTAGGGTTAGTCTGAGTATTGGGGTTAGTATATAGCGCGGATGTCGCCTGTACAAAGTAATGGGGAACGGATTACGGTTCCTAGAGCGGGCTACTATTCCTGTCACGCCTGATGCGCCACACCTACACGAATGTTTACCATCTGCTTTAGATGGGAGGCGGAGGTGGAGGGGTGGGGGTGGGGGGCCTGGGTAGGCTCATACCCTTCTACCAGCCTTTTCATTTAACATTTGCTTTTGTCCTTCCCCTACCCGCCCCCCCCCCCCCCCCCGCAAAAAAAAAAAATACAAATAAGAAAATAAGGTGCGATATCCTCAATGATGGTAAATATGTTGAAGATTACAAATGGTATATTCCTTAAAAAGTGTCTGAATTGTTTGACGAACAATGTAAGTGCGAAACACGAGAGACTGACATCAAATATACCGGAATCGTATGAGGATCGCATCCTGCTGCAGCGGGCACACAACGACACTGCGACGTCATTATGACGTCATTGTGACGTCGCACCACCGATATAATAGTTGCTACTGAAAGAAAAGGTAGGCGAAATTAGCCGCGTCCCTAACATGACCAGTACCCAAGTACCCTAATTCATATCAGAATAACGTGAAATGCCTCTCAGAAATTTTTATTTCTCTCTGTGTAAGCCAGCCGCCCCTATTTTAAAGCTGCTGGTGCATACCAACAGCATACTGTAAACCACAATCATATCGATTATACTTCAAAACTATAGAAACTTGCGGAACTCCAGGTACCAAGCTGTGGGTTCCTTATATAATATCGACAGTAAATTATGTATGGGAAATGCCGTTTCACAATCAGGTTAGTCAGGGGGTTAATTATTTAAATGGAAATGAAATAATACGCTTCGGTGGAGGAAGTTCTGGTGTAATGCAGAATTAGTATTAGCTTACAATGACCTACATTGTGTATTGCTGAAGTGCGCGTGTTTAGAATTCTGCAACAACAAAGGGTGTTTACAATTAGGTATTGCCGTATGTCTCACTCTTTGTCGAAAATAAGAGCTTATTATACAGGTCTGAAAGGAGATGTTTATAATAAGCTTAGTGAACCTTATTGATTGCAATTTCAATTACTTTAACACTCCCTCTTCCCTACATATTTTTTTTTCTTATTAATACATGAAGAACAGGATCAAAGCGATAGTCTTTACAATAATTCGGTAAATAAGAATATTAAGAACGCTTGTGCAATAAATAAAAAATATATATAAGACGCGTTTCCTAGCGTCTGTTGTCCTAGCATACGAGAGTGACATTATACCTGTGAGCGCCTATGCTCGTGGTTTTTATTGTGTTTACCATGTACTTTTTTCGTGCACTTTAAGGACAAAAACAAATAAAAAGCGAGAAAAAATTAACGGTATTTATTACAGAGCATATTTGCAAAAAAAAAAAAAAAATCGAAAAAAAGTATTTTATGACAACCATATTATTTTCAGGATTTACTGGTCTTCATTCTTACTTAATCCAAACACAAACTAGCTCACAACTTTACAATTTTAAAGGTCATCTTTTCGTAAAATCAAGGGATTGCTCACCCTTCTCTCCGCTCAAACAGCGACAATGCCCTACATTGAAAAGGGATTTGGCAGTTTTCTGAGACAATATTGATGCTATTAAAAAAGATCAAGGAGGAACGATTCGAGATTAGAAGATCAAATCCTACAAACAGTCCTTCAAAGGACCCCCCCTTAGCGCTATGACCCCAGTTATTGAAGATTGTGTTAGGTTTTCTAGTCACACCTATCGCATTCCGCGTGAAAAAAAAATAACCAATTAGCATATACAGAAAAAAACAATGTTTTCTTTCCAAGTTCAGTATTAAGCGTTTTTTGTGTCCTCATTTAACTTCTACTTTTTCTTATTTTTCTTTTTAAGGATTTAAATCCGTGGAGGTGATTATGTTAAATAGGAACAAAAAGATTCCATGGACGAAATAAATCTAGTCAAATCGCATCATTCCCCTTTCTGCATTCTGATTTTATTTGGAAGTACAATTGTCCATAAAGAAATAATTCTGAGTTGCAAAAATGGACATTTTCCATACATAAAATGGACTTTTTTCGAACCTAACGTACCCCACCCGTGCTACAAGAATAAATGATATTTCTATGAAGCTGACAGTACTTATACGAGTACTGTCTCTACAGCCCCCTTTAGAATGGACGGCGTCCTTTCTGTGTCCCATACCACTGCCCCGTTTGGAAGTGAAAAAAAAAAACAATAATACTTCACGTGCCGACAACTGGTCGATCATTTCAAGAATTCATTCTGCAACCACAGCGATGCTTGTGTCTCCTTTCTTCGGCCCACAGCGATGCCAGTTTTCATGGTGGCACAAAGGATGCAGAAAGGACGCCGTCCAGTGTAAGGGGGGCTTAACAGGTTCACTTGTTCAAAGGGGGAATGATATTCTGCTGACAGCCAATGTCTTCTAGATATTTCATCTGTTTGTCCTGACTGCTGAACACCCCTCCGTAGTCGCAAAAACCGGCCAAGTTCAACTGGAGTTTATCACCCTTGATGGATATAGTTCCTAGGAAAAAATGAAACGAGATTGCTTTCATTATGCTTTTTTTTTTATCATACGTTTTCGTTTTTCTTCTTTTTTAAAAATATTTTCCTTTCTTTTTTCTTTCTTTTTATTTTGAAAAAAAAAACATATTGAAACTTATTTGTAAGTTTTGTTTGGGTTTTGTGAGTGCGTGAGAAATGTCCGCGTGTCTGTATGTGCGCATGCGCGTCGTGGGTGAGAGAGAGCGGGAGCGAGAACGATAGCACGAAAAAAGAGCAGTAGTACACGGAAGATAGGTTTAAAAATAGAAACCGTCATAGAAGAGAGCAAGGAGGAAAAAACATAAGAAAACAGAGCAAGGGTCGAGAGAGTGAGTTTTTTTTTCAACGTACCTCTCAACAAGTATTCGACATCTGTCCCCAATTCAAAGTCGCAGGACATACCGGTCACTGGGCTAACTATCCGCACAAACTGTTCAGTAGGAAACTGTGGGGATGCCTGGAAAATGAAAAAAAAGTGAACCAAAGTTTTCTTTTTCTCCCTCTATAACGGGAAGGTGACATCGTTTCAGGATTAAAGAGGTTTGAAATAGGAAATTTCAAGCACATGTCCTTAATACAAGACCAGGTATAATCATGGAAACCTGGTATAGACTGTGTAACTTGGTTGTAGAGTGTACCGGCTACACTGTATAAAATTACCCTCTAGCAGAGTGGCAGATTATATAGGGGAAAATGGGAAAAGATAGTAAAATGTCCGTCTATTTATCTAAAGACATCTGTGAATATTCTGTGAAAAGTCAATCTGTGGCCCTGGTAGAGGGTAGTATAAACTAACATTTTGCCCTAATAGAAAACCAACCTTTGTGATAACGAGAAAATTGTTTTAATTTCCAGGAAAATAACACCTTTGACTTAATTTTAAAAATGGTATAAAGCTGAAAAGAAAAAGAACAAAAAAGAACATCTATTACTGTACCTTGTACACTTTGTGAACGTGGACGTCGTATTCCAAGTAGGATCCGGGCGCCGGAAGACGGAACGACACCTCATCATCCGCGCCGGAGAACTCTGTATACTTCACGTGTTCTTTGGAGTTTACTACATAACCTTTGATAACTGGAAATAAATAGATTTAAGCAATCTTATTCAATTTTGTCATGGACCTAATAAATCTCTCATTAGGTCCATGATTTTGTTGACCATCTTTCTAAATCGTGGGTTGTTTTGTGACTTGTTAGTTCTTATTTATTGCGGGCGAATAAAAAAAAAAAAGTAAAATAAGCACGGAACTGTTAACAAACAAGAAATTTAAATGTACACAAGAAGAAAGTATTTCAAAATTTAAAACCTACAACCATGACTAAAATTTGCGAAATCTCTTCGTGACCATGTATTTTTAACGTCATCACGTTTTAATGCCATCTTTACAACAGAAAGGTTATAGTAAAAGATACAAGTTACAGTTAGATAGTAGTGGAAGGCAAACATGGGCGAGTAACATCAAGCATCTTTTATATTCATATGGATTTGGAGTAGTATGGGAAAACCAAGGATGTGGAATTGTGGAACTTTTTACAAAACAGTTTAGACAACGATTAATGGATATAAGCAGGCAGAATTGGTATTCCTCAGTACGCGAATCAGGCAAGCTAAGGATATTTGGTATTTGAGGAATACTTATCTTTTGTGTCCATAGCAGAGCATAGAAGGGCCTATTGCAAGTTCAGAATATCAAACCACAATTTACAGGTTGAGAAGGGTCGGTATGCTAGTGTAGATGAGGAAAATAGAGTATGTGCTGCATGCCTTTCTGATGGCATAACAATTATCGAGAATGAGGAACACGTGTTAATGTCATGTAGTTTATATAACGGTCTGAGGGAACGCTATATTCCCGAGATTACAACATTGTCACTAGCGACTGCTATGTCATCACATAATGTTGACTTTATAAAAAGACATGCGGCCTTCATATATCATGCTGAGAAATTAAGAGATGTTTTTTTTTTTTAGATAAGTGATTTGTGTCGTTTATGATATATATTCCAGTGTAGTCAACTCAGTATTATTGTAAATAGAACTCAATCGATGTACTCTTGGCCTTTAGGCCTGAAATACAGTGAAATAAACAGTAAAAGCTGCAATCAACTCACCAAAGTCGTAATTTCCTTTGCAATACCTGTCCCCGTTTGGTCCGTACGGAGAAATCGGTTTCCCTGGTACGGGAGGATAATCTACCCAACAACTGCAAGCTGATGTAGCACTCACAAGTGCACTCGCGACGATGAAAAACACAAAGTACATTACTTGACACTGTGATTATTCGTCTGAGAATGTTAAATATAATAAAAATTAATCCACAGTTTCGACTGTCAGCCAGATAATTCAACAGTTAACAGTTTCTCTTCTAGTTGTCCACAAAATGTGTGAGCAGCGCATAGGGTCGCAACCTCTGGGGAAATTCTACGAGCGTTTGCCAGAGGGCGAAAAGCTTGAACCTTATATACGGCGCGTGAGCAGTGCTCACGGCTTTGGTTTGCGGACTTGTCGACTTTCCGTCATACGTCAGAGGAAAGAGATGTGGACGCTTTTGTGAGCACATTTCCAACGCCAAATTAAAAATTCCAGTTATCGGTAACCTCATAATTACGATATCATCAATGGTTTAGAAAATTGGCTGCTCACTCTTTTTATATAATCATGTCTGTTCATATGTTTCATGTTTAGCCGTCAGAGGCCAGGGTGACACAATTAATCGTTTGATTAATTATCATATGACGTCACATACGGGGCTGTTATTACATAATAACATTCCGTTGTCTTTGACCGTTACCAAATGAGAAAATTGTAAATCTAATTATAGTTGTGAAACTGGTGTCATTTATGACATTTCCTTTCCGGGGTTTCTGTGCAGTGGATATTATTTTCCAATCCTGATCCGGGTCATTATTTCTAAATTACTTCCACGCTAGATTAAGATATTATATCATTATAGAATTATCTATCATCATCTCGGTTGATAAGCCCTTGGTTCCTTAATTGAGTAAGGTTGAGTCAGAATTATTCTTTCATGTTTTGCTAAAAACAACAAATTAACAGATCTTGCAAAGGTATTACCTTCTAGAGAATTTTTTGTTATTTTATTATTATTATTATTATTATTTGTATTTTTAGGTCTTATTCTAAAATGGCTCAGTGCCTGACAAATTTATGCTTTTAAAATAGACAATATCATTGATTTATAATTCAATCCCCCACGATGAATGCACATGAACGATTTGGTACATTGGCGAATAATTAAAAGCGTTATTATAAAATCTAAACATGTACAGCGTCTGATAAAAGATGTCGTGGTCTCTGAATCCCTTCCTGTGCCTTGTTAATCTAGGACAAAATCTAACACTGGCAACTATTAATGTTATGTTTTATCTGACTGAATTATATATCATTGTTTTACATTTTCAGCCATTGCCAATTTCAGTAATTTCATGCAACATGTAACCCATTTGTATTATACACGGTATCATTAGAAAGTGCATTGAAGAGGGGGGGGGGTGGCACATTTTAACTCTGCTTGACGATTATTCTTAAAGGTATAAGTAATTTTATTTATAAGACGAAGAAAATTCCTTGTTTGTCATTACCCAAGCACTTATACCCCCTTTACACTGGACGGCGTCCTTTCTGCGTCCTTTCTGCGACCATGAAATTTGACATCGCTGTGGTCTTAATAAGGAGGCACAAGCATTGATTTTGTATCAGAATGAATGCTCAATGATCGGCCAGTTGTCAGCACGTAAAGTATTATAATTTTTTAACTCTCAAATAGGGCCGTACTGCTGGACGCAGAAAGGACGCCGTCCAGTGTAAAGGGGGCTTTAACTACGGGAGTGTATTTCACCAAATGCTGGAGACAGATTACCTTACAAAAGATCTGTTATAGTGAGGAATGACGACAACAGTCTGGAGCTTTCAAACGTTTATTCACCGACTCTCTCTTTCACACAATTTCACCATTATTTACACTCTTAATTTCCATGCTCATGTTACAAAAAGCTATTCAATATTTCCTTATTAATTACTTTCAGAGAGACTTGTTTTCAATTGAAAATATATAAAATATTATTCGAATTACTCATGCTTGAACCTTGTCCATCTCGAGTTTGCATGATTTTTACAAGTGTTAGAAACGTGCAAATCTATTAAAAAATTACCCAATCAAATCAAAAATGTCACTGAAATGTTTCACCCTTTCTTACTTCGAGAACAATCTCTACACTTGTTGACTCTTAAAGAAATTTAACTTGCACTAAATAACTCCCTATCCCTTTACACAATTGATTCTGCTTTAATTGTTATCTGTTATTATCGAAAGTGTAAGTCATTTGCTTTACAACAGATTAAATGAATGCCGCCCTGAAATCGTGGCAGTGAAAAAAGTTGCTTAAACTCCTTCTACACTAGACGGGGTCATTTCTGCGCATCATTTATGCGACCATGAAACTGGCATCGCTGTGGTCGTACATGTAGAAAGGAGGCACAAGCATCGCCCAGGGTTGCAGAATGAATGCTCAATGACCGGCCAGTTGTCGGCATGCATATTTTTTTAAATCTCAAACGAGGCCGTACTCCAGGACGCACAAAGGATGCCGTCCAGTGTAAGGTGGGTTTAAGAAACGTGTCACTGACAGGTGGCAAAACTCTTCATCCGGGTGCCCAACGCACCTAACATCTGTGTAACATTCAGAGCAAACGACAATGCGGTAGTTGTGCTACATGGTGGTGGGGTGCGCGCTCCTGCTCAATTTTCGCAATACCAGAAGATTAACATTCTAAAGGAAAAAATATTATTAATCCTATGGACCTGTTTGGCATCACCACGGGAAATAAAAAGGTTTGGTTTATTGTTCATCTCGGGTCATGCCATGCACTTCTAAAGAGTCTTAAGGATTATAAGATGTTCATAACTATGAAATAATGTTTTTACTTAAACATTTATTTATCTGATCAGCGAGAAAAAAGACATCTATTTTTTTTTTCATTGACATTTTTATAATCATATTCTCTGATGTCTTCATATTCTTATTATCCATCAGAATTATGAATATATGGGACCTGGAAATGTGTTCAAATTACGCAAAGTTAAGAGCTGGGCAATATTCGTGTCAAATTCAATTTTTCTCCCCAAAAAGTCCTTTCACAAGCAATTGTTTGAAATGAAGGACACGACAAATTTTATGGAGACACGCTACGCCTCGTCAACTGTGCTTTACATAAGTCTGAAACGAACATGTCCTTTTCACTTAATTTATTTGTCATATTTATTAATGTTTTTGACCTCAAATTTTGAAAAGGGCATCTCGTGCTTGTTCTTGGACTACTTTTTCAGACTGGAGCTACTCCCACTAACGATTACCAGTACTGGAAAAAATATCCTTCAAGATACAAATTTCACAACTCCACGCACAAATCAACAGATAATCCAAGTGCAATTTTACACGCACCAAGATACAAAGACCCTTTGCGCCAACAAGGGAATAAATATGTAACAGCAGCGTCGAGATTGCAGCAAAAGAATACAAACCAGATGAAGTACAAGGCACCAAAGTCTGGATTCAAGGTGCATGCGACACATAGACCGCCTCTATTGTCTCTCACGCGATGTTATGAACGACTAAACGTCTGCAACAGCGATTGATGCTTTGCGAGTGAAAAAAAAAGAAAATGTAAGATAAAACGATGCTAACTACAAATGCACAGTTGGAAAAGATACATTTGGAGGAAAAAATCGTAATTTATGTCGTTTAAAGAAAGTGAGGAGTTGGCCAGCTGCGGCCGCCGTGTTTCTAATATCTATGTAAACAGTCCTGCGCGTGAGTATTATGTCGGTGACTAGCTGTCCTTTATTCTTTTTGGGGTGTAAAACATAATATATTAATGTCTAGGCCTGTTTATGTTTACTGACTGGTGATATTCATATTGCCCCCATGAGGAGGCTGACTAGGAAAGCGATTCATCAGATGACTGGCGTTTTTTGAAAAATGCTTCCCTCGTTGGTTGTTTCATATGGCGTGAGTGCAGCGAAAGGGTCAGGAAGAATCATATTTTTCCTCCTTCTTTTGATGTTGAATTTGTCATGTCCGATGGAATGATGACAGGTAAAATGTTGTGTTTTGAGTAGTCGTCATTTTCAAGGGAAGGGGCACATGCAAAAAAGTACGCAAGGCGATTTCATGTTGTCTACATGCTCCATTCTGCTTCTGCTTTTTGGCGTTTTTAGTCGTACGAGGAATACACTGCACTGTTAATTAGAGGTAAATGATTTCCAATTTCAGTATTATTACACTTATGTAGATTTTCTTACTTTGACTTGGTTATCTCTGTTTTCTGTGAATAGAGCATATTTGTCCTAGTTTTTTATTGATGTATTTCATGTAATATGTAACTTTTAAGGGTAAACTGGTGCACTCAGTACTTGGTACAGTAATATTTAATGATTTAATGCTACAAATAACCCACGCTCTCTCTCTCTCTCTCTCTCTCTCTCTCTCTCTCTCTCAGGGCTTATGGTTTTAACAGTTTAAATAGTCAAAATTCCATTTAAAAAGTGTCTAGGGGTATTGTACAAGCAGAAAACAGGTAAATATATTTTAAGATATTTAGTTTATTTATGTATACTTGTAGGAAAATTAATTTAAGCTTATTTTATAATATTCAGACCATATTATAAAGGGCATACATGCACATGTAATGTTCTTTAACTAATCTAATTTATCTTAGTGGAGAAAAACTGAAAAAAAAAGACGAAATAGGTACATGTAAGCATATTTGTTCAACGAACATAAAGGTTTATGCGCCTTAAGATATTTAGTTGATTTATATTTAGAGAAATAAACAAAATAATGTCTCAAAATGCAAAGTAAAGGTATATTTTCTTTAACATATTATACTGAATCATATTTAGTATAATCAACAATCTCCGTTTTACAATGCAAAATAGGTATGAACAAAAAAAATGAAAATCGCATTGGAAAAGGCAGAAATTTTCACATCATTTTTTTCAAAGGACAGAATTAGACATGTATTTTAACAGAGTATGTTGCATCATGTATAGAAATATAAACAAAAAGTTATATTTCTAAATAATCCATACATTTTAGAAACAGGATCATACGTTTTTATATTTAAATACATTGAATTGATTTATGTAAAAAATGGCAAAATATAATTTTATAATGCATGTTTAGCATGTTAAGCACATGTGATTTGATTTATTTATCTGGTGCATTTAGAGCAAAATTAATTTATGTTTTAAATGATGTGGGCTTGTTTCATTCATAAAAAGTGAATTATTTGTTAAAACATCTCGTGAATTGTCATAGGTATAAACGGAATACTAAATAATGTACTTAACATGATTCGGCGTTTTTGTTTGACAAAATATATACTTAGATGGAAAACATAAAGCAGCCGATCAGCTGACAATGAATATATGTAAATATGCAACTGAATAAAGCATTTAAATAGGGGTAAACTGCGCAGATGGCCACTTCCTTAAAAGGTGGTTCGACTTTCTTCATTTCGGAAGTTTTGGGTATCAATGTAAGAACTGCAACTGTGAATATATTTCAATGGATATTTGCAACCAATGCACGAAATTCTAATGACGTAGTCTGTGAAAACGACTGATGGCGATTATTCTAGGAGAAGATAACTGCCGTGTCTAAAACTATTACTTGTATTCTTTCAGTTCCATCACCGAAAGTGGATCCGAGGCCAGCGACTCAGAGCAAAGGAGCGTTCTTCGTGAACAAGGCCTACGTGCCAATTCCTCCCCCAAAACCCACCAAACAGGTTCCCAAGTCTGCCCTTGACCCCTACGAAAACGACCTTGACCCCACAGAAGGTGACCTTGATTCTGACGTAACGGATGACTTCCCTGATTCGGCAGACAATGATCTGGGGCTGTACGAGGCACCGAAATCCTTTCCCTATGACGTAGCTTGTGATTATGTAGGGGATAGGGAAAATGTTTACGACACCATTACCAACAACAGCGAGGTTCCTGTACGGAGAACACCAATCCCGCCAGGAGATTACCGGAATGTTACCGACCATCGCGAAATGCAGGATCGCTCCGAGAAGCATGTGGATATTGAACTTGAAAAAGTGACACCTTCGGAGATTCGTCCGGACGTGCCTCCGCTTCCGATTCCCAAGGTACCGTCCGTTGAGAGTGTTTACGAACCTTTACCGAAAAGCTTTCCTCCGTCTTTGGCGGAAGAGCTGAGGAGGAAGAAGATGGTGAAATGGGTCATTGCAGCGATTTTGGTCGTGCTGGGAGTTGTGGGGTTAATACTGTCTCTGGTTGGGGTTTTCGTCATTGCTCCCCATCTTAAAGACCACGTGACAACAGTCCCGCAGCAGAAGTTGGTTTCCGGTCTTGACACTGAGTTTCAAGGTAGGCAAATATCAATGATTTATTAATTTTTTTATTTATTTATTTTGATTACAGTAATGGAATGCACTGTTTCTGGGGGGATCTCGAAATATTATGATCATTTTTCAGGAAAAACGTCTGGCCTTGAAAAAGGGATGTCCTTATTTTCCGGGAAATTTCAGCTTTTTTCCTGTAATGATGACAATATCTCATTGTCAAAAATATTCACGTTATTAAGATCTATATAAGATGATTTGGTGGTTTTAAAAGTTTAATCTCGCCGCTCGTGTAATAGAGATACCTGTGTGCTTGTAGAGAATGAAGGGGTTGACAGTTAAACGTAGGTACTTTTAGGAGTAGAACTCGAAAAAGATGTTAAATTGCAACGTTTTTAGATAGAGTATACCTTTTTGATAATAAAGCATTTGTTGACATTTTCAGAATTATTTTTTCAATAACGCGCATCATATATCTTTTTCCAATTTTTTTACTGTTCTCAACTTGGAAAAAGTCTATTTACTGTTTTTCAACAATGTTTTAGGGATAAACATTTAAGCATAAATATGCTACTTTTATGATTGACAATGGAATAGTATCAGTATTTTTTTTCCTTTTATTTATTTATTTTTTATTTATATTTTTTTATTTTATTTTATTTTTTTATTTATTTATTTATTTTTTTTTTTGTAATCAGCCACATCACGTTACAAACTCGCAAAGAGAAACCTACCGAAATAACCATTGAATATCTTATTGACACAGAACACGTACCAGCATATTGCATTCCACGAAAAAAGGAAAAATATGTGTGGCGTCAGTGACACATGTATATTATTTGCATACCTATTATATACTGATATATTTGGATATGTGTTATATGACTTTTAATTAAAGGCCATTATGTGGTATTTATTTATTTATTTATTTATTTATTTATTTATTTATTTATTTATTGCCATTACGGAAGGACATTTGACATTCAGATGAAAATATTTTAAAAAGTAAAAATTTAGAATCCCATTTTTTGTATGTTTATTCCTCTTTATGTAAGTTATATTTAAGAAAATTTGGGCTAAAAAAATTATAGTTACGAAAAATTATAATAAATAGTTAACGTCTCGGAAGGCCGTGAAACAGACATGGAATTTTTACTTTCAGTTTCAACAGAAAAATCTGCTCAGTCTGTTGAAATATTTTTAAAGTCGAATCAAAATTTGAATGTTTGATTATTTCACTTTCTCAATTTAATTTTTTATTTATTTATTTATTTATTTATTTATTTATTTATTTATTTATTTATTTTATTTATTTTTTTTTGAAAAAAATTAATTTGAAAATTTTGCATATAAAAAAATCAAGTAGACGTCTCGGAAGGACGCGTCTCGGAAGGACGTTTTGTCTATTGCTAAATAAAATGTAAAACAAGGCTAATAAAAATATTTTATGAATACAGACCAGCATCAGTTTGATGAATAATACCAAAGGTAAACAAGTCTTTCCATGATAATATATTTCATCTTCAAACATGTTACTATTTTTGACTGTGGTATTAGTTCTCATCTACTCTGATCATCTTTAAATAATATTGGGACATTTAAGAGAAAATCTTACCAAATTCATTAATTATAAATATAATCAAATGTCTTAATTATAATAACTTCTTAATCATTCATTCATATGAAATGTATCTCAGTTTAAAAATGCTTCTTTATATAATAATTGTGCATTTTAAGTTAAAGATTATCTTGAAAGACATAAGGGTTTAGGGCTCATCGGTCACATGACCTCTTATTGTCCAATCAAAATGCCTCACATGTCCTTCCACAGTTCTAGGTGTCATGTTTAATGCTCATGTTTTTGGATTTAATTTCTTATTGGAGTGGTTCTAAGCAAAAATGTTTTCGTATTTTGCTGACCCATATCATGATTGAGGAGAAGATGAAGTTATAAGTTTTTAGCTTTTGTAGTTATTTAAAAACTTAAAAAAGGTACCAAAATCATCTCGGAAGTACAAATTGATATTAATTAATTCATAATTTTATAATCAAATATTTTTTTAATTTAATGCACTTGACTAAGAAATGTTATATTTAATGTATTTAGCCTTTATTGTTTAAAATTATCTCTATTATGAAAAATATATTTAAAAAATTACCTTCCGTAACACTGTTTTATAAGTTATCCAGATAAAAGTGTCAATAAAATCATAATTCATCATTAAAACCTAAATTTTCTTTTGGATTCTGGTGTCTTGTGGTGCCTAGTTTCAGAAATTAGTAGTTTTGTAAGTAGGATTCTTTTTTTAATTTTTTGGCCTGCGGACCAAATACCACGGAATGGCCCTCAACAATTTTTTTCTGTCCATATTTGATGGTGCTATACCGGTTTTATTAGCAAAATTTTGGGAAAGTCCGAATTTTTTATTTTCCTATATATATATATATATATATATATATATATATATATATATATATATATATATATATATATATATATATATATATATGGTAGTTAGAGAGCCTTTAAATGTAAAACCATTTCTGTGCTCAATAAATTATTATTGACATTATAAAACAAATATTGCATCAAATGTGTGCGTCACCAGTACTGCCGTGACTCAGGGAGTCAATATTTCTTATGGAATGACCCCGTTCATGTATATGAACACATTATGTTTGCCATATGTTCTCTTTTCGTTTTTATATTTTATAGAGAACAATATCCCAGTTGAGCGAGAAGAACAGCCGGAAATATTCAAGGTCAACCAAGGTGATCCTTTGTTTACGCAATTCTGTCTTTTTATCATTGTTACTCACGCAACTTGTTATTGTTTGAACAAAATGCCGGTAGGAGGTTCAGTATGAGAGAGAGAGAGAGAGGGAGAGAGAGAGAGAGAGACTTTATGGTTGATAGTTAAGTTGTCTGACATGTTCTACACATCTTACTTTTATTAAAAATGAAAATATATTTGTAAAAATATATTTGTAAAAATGCACAACCAAAACAGACTTTCATTGTGTTTTCTTTCAAATGCACACTTTGACACGCCAATTTACATCATCATAAATTATATCAAAATCAACTGACTGGGTAGACTATCTCTAAAAAAGAGTTGCTCGCCTCTGGCGCAGGTGGTGGTGTGGCCGCTTCCCACGCCGAGTCATACCAAGGACAATTAAAAAAAAATGGTACCTGCTGTCTTCTTGAAAAAAATACTCAAGGGAGGATGAAGTAAGGAGTAAATACCCGCTCTTGGTAGTGATACGCTGATTAGTGTGAATTATATCTTTGAGCGCTGCCATGTCGCTTGGGTTGTATGCTCCTCGGGGATTTGGGATAGTTTTTAAAATTCCACAGATCCGTAAAACCATTTTTAACATTAGAAAGCTAACAAATATCAGTTTTTTTATAAATGAAACGTGGTACAATTCAACTCAGATGAATTGCAGTAAATGCATGCAGCTTGTATAAGATTGCGGCCTTTGTTAGCAATGAAGATAGATATATAGTATTACTATTAAATTATATTTAAAAAATGCAAAAAATCTAACAATTAACGTATTCACTGCAAGGTGACCAAAATATTTTTACAGTGCTTGTTTCAACGCATTTTAGTTTGCTTGCCTAAAAAGAAAAATTTAGATTGCATAACAGCTGTAGCGAACAGAAAGCTTTCTTTTGTAACACCTACCATTATTCATTTCTAAAAGAAGCTGTCAGTGTGTCACGTTTACCTACTGGGTATAAAGTCAAGTCACGTGCACGGGTAGTTTTCAGTGAGGTGGTACACGAAATGTTTGCACCAAATGTAACTAGGCAATTACGCGTGTTATTTGTGTTTTAACGTCTGTCAGAGTCACAGGAAAAATATATCACTAAATAGATATCCAAAGACATTTTCCTAGCTATTCACAAGCTATGCACGAGGTGCCTTCTGATGGACTATATACTGTATATTCCGGTGTAACAGGAATGGAAGTCCTAGGATTAGAAGTTCGGGATCCCATGTGATTAGTACAGATTAGGGTTAGTTGGAATATTGGAGTTACTATATGAGACGAATGTCACCTGTACAAAGTAATGGGAAGCGGACTACGGTTCCTAGCATTCCTGTTACACCGGTTTTACAGGGCAACCTCTGTGCAACCACAGTATAAATTTAGCTAGTATTTTTATAATCTCAGAAACAGCAGATAAAATGTACATACAACGTCCCTCCTGTTGAAGAGATTGCGTGCGGTCAAAACCTATAAATGCAAATGGCCTATTGCCTATTGCTACATGTATCTAACCAAGATGAAAGTTTCCATTCTCATCCCTTGGATACGCCTTTACCATTCTGCAGTAATAATAATTGTTATAATAATAATAATAATAATTTTATTTAAGTCTCACGTTTAAAGATAAAACTCACTCTACTATGGGTTATGAGAGACTAAAACCTGTTATAGTACATTTAAGATTTATAAAAGTTATTTAAAATAAATAACCTATCAATAAAACACATAAATAAAACTAGAGAAGACCTTTTTAACCTTGCGATTCACATAGACCATTTTGTAGTAGCACCACAGAGGGTGCAAGTCAACCAGTGCGCGTTTTCAACATAAAAAATGTCCCCTTTAGCCAGTGGCTGTGACAAGTCAATGTTGTGTTGCACTGTCATGCTGTAACTGTGTTGTCACCGTGTTGTCACAGTGCTGTCACTGTGTCGCAATTGTTCCGAGGCGTTTGGACCTAGGTGTTGATGTAGTGAGGCACGCTATTTGAGTTCTCAGTGAGTCGGTGCAGTAACTCAAAAGCGTTCGAATTGTCACCAACTTGCCATATAAGGTCTATGAATGTTACACCGGAGTCTTTCGGTTATTGACCTTTTCTCCTGTTAGTTCCTTTCAGATTGGTTGTATTGTCTATGTTTTTTTTTTCAAGGTCAACATACGTGTCAAATTCAGCACCGTTGTTTGTTTGTTTGTTTTTTATTTATTTATTTATTTTTTATTTTTTTTATTTTTTAGATTCCTTGATTTTAAGTATTGGGAGATTTCGATAAATATTTGTTTTGTTAAAAGGTACAAGGGAATTGTTATCTGTGAAATGGCGTGTGATTATAGAATTTTTTTAGATAATTCAAGTTTTGTTGAATTTTCCTTGTTTACGCATAGGAGCCTTGTGTTTATTTTGCAGTAAGATAAATTATCATTGTTTTAATTTTATTTTCTTTTTCATTTTTTTTTTTTTTTTGCTATTTATTTATTTATTTATTTATTTATTTATTTATTTATTTATTTATTTATTGACAAAATCCATCAGCATAGTAATTTCAAACGAATTGTAGAAGTCCTTTTGGAACATGCAAAACATGCTAATATTGGCAGATAACGTTTCAGCTTATTTCAACAAAAAAAACTTCTATTGTCATATTTTTATTTTAATAGACTCATAATTGTAAAAATATTTTTTCTATGCACTGATCAATAATACTGTGTTATTGAACTGTACAGGTGAACCAATACACGGCCAGTGGACACGCTGGGATCCCTGGGGTAGTTGTTCAACAACGTGTGGCCAGGGTGTACAAGTCAGACGACGCACCTGCTCCGACCCCGCCCCGCACAATGGCGGCTTGGATTGTGCAGGACCGGACTTTGAGAGGCGCAATTGTTCTGATTGGCCGTGCCCGGGTACTATAAGACCTTTTCTATTTTTCTTTTTTATATTATTTTTTTTTATTTTCTATCTGTTTTATGTATTTGTTTTCATATTTTTATCTTTTATATGATTATATATTTATTATTTTATTTGCTGGGTCCTTTCTTGATAATAGAATGTTTGTTTTGATTTGCTGTCAAAGCGCATTTACGCAGACGGTTTAATATTTTTCTTTTAATATAATTTTTCATTTCTTATTTATATTATGTATTTGTTTTTTATATATCTATCTTTTGTATGATTATATTTTGTATTTTTATATTTTTTTATTTTTATTATTTGTTGGGTTCTTGTTCGATAATAGCATGTTTATTTTGATTTGCTGTAAAAGCGCATTTACTCAGACAGTTTTATATTTTTCTTTTTTATAAAAATTTTCATTTTTTTATCTATATTATGTATTGTTTTTTATATCTTTATCTTTTATATGATTATATTTAGTGTTTTTATATAATTTTTTTTATTTGCTGGGTCTTTGTTCAATAGTAGAATTTTTGTTTTTATTTGACGGAAAAGTGCATTTACGGAGACAGATTTTTTCAAGATTTTGAAAAGCTTACGGACATCTTTTTCACAATTTTCAACATCAACAGTACATTTTATATCAATTAAATAGATCGTTATTTTAATGTTGTCTTGTTTACCATATTCTTGTAGTTTTCTATACGATTTTGTTTCAGACTGCAATAAACCCTGTCCCGCCGGTGCCACATTGGTGAACTGTTCAATATGCGTTTGCAATGGTTCCGTATTGTACGGCCGCGTGACGACTACCAATGGCATACCTCTGAACGCTGCGGCAGTTTTTCACCAAGATAAGCAGTGGGATGCTATAACCATGACGAATCAGTGGGGGGAATTTTCGGTGCCGAATGTCTGTACAAGAGAAATAAGTTATGTCATCAGAGCACCATTCTTCTTTGAAAAACGTGACGTTGCCATAGAAGTCAATAGCACGCATGCGCGATTGAACGTGTCTCTTAGTCGTAAAGGTGAGACTAAGGTCCTTTAATACAGAAAGGTTGCTGTATCACACAAAAAAAAAAAAAAAAAAAAAAAAAAAAAAAAAAAAAAAAAAACTCAAAACCAGTTTAACATTTAGGAGTAAAATTCCCTACTATTAGTTTCAAGATAAATAGGTAATATTTCAATTGAATTAACTAATTACAATGGTCTTAATAAGAAATGCAAGTTTGTCTCAAAACTGACATAAGTTTTACTGAGAGAGACAGTTGACTCCTTGATGAAACTAGCCCAAAAAATTGGAACTACAGATTTTCTGTTTGAGAGGTATTTTCTCCTAAAAGTAGACTAGAATTTGTACTGACTTGAAAGTTTGGACCAATTTTCTGCACAATTGAGTTAAAAAATGTCCCAGATCTACTGAAACCGGGATCTACAAGAACAATTCTGTTTTATACAAGTTATTTTTTTCTATTTTAATTTGTTATTCTTAGGTTTTTCGGAATTATGTCAATTTTTTTCATAAATATTTTTTGACAGATTTTTATTGAAGTATAATTCATAAATATATATTATAATCTGATTATTCTGCCCTGGTCGATATTTGGGGCTCATTCCCAATGGAAATACCGTTCAACGTGCATCGATCCAACTTACAGGGGACTCTCGCTGAATGCCATCAGTTTAACAGATTAATTCAATTCAATTCAATTTATTTCTGTACTGGTACATAGATTGCCATGACCTTGTACAATATGACGATACTAATGACGATACAATACAATTGGTGCATTACCATTTCTCTAGTTGGTAATTATGTTGTCTAGCCGTTTGTGAATGAAAAAATAAATTAATGCACCTCTTTTTTATCTTACATATGCAAGGATTTTTTTTTTTTTTTTTTTTTTTGAAACTCCCATCTAATTATTATTTTTACTTTTTATATATGTCTAATACGCATAGCATACCTTAAATCTTATATCGAAATAGCTTGAAAATAACGTTCACTTTTGACTAGCTTTCCTGTTACACGTTGTTCATTCCCTACTTTCGTGTATCTTACAGAGCCTCCAGAATTCACAGACCATCCCTATAGCACGGCAGCTTTGGTAGGCCAGTCGGTGACATTTTGCTGCAACGCTACAGGGCATGATGAACAGCTACAATACTTGTGGTGAGTCGTGAGACTTGTAATACAATTTATTATTTTAACGTTCACATTAGGAGTGTTCTTGACAAAAAAGCGGAAAATCGAGTTGTTTTTCTACATACACTATCTAGTGATCTTACAACGTGTTTTTGACCGATTTCCGATCCTAAATAGATCTAAATTGAAGGCAATTCGATCTTCGTCATCATGATGCTCCATCTTGGTTATTAAAATTAGGGCCTTTCTTAACCATGAATGTCTTTTAGTAACTGCATAATACAGATATATAGAAAAACTATTTTCAAAGGGTATATAGAAATAAAAGATAAAAGTTGCCTACTATTACTATATGTTCGTTCAGCATCAGCCCGGTTTGGTAGATTTTGCCCAAAGTTTGTGAACTGTGTAAGCTTTTTACTATTTTTTTTCAGGTACAGTGACAAAGTCTATGTTAGAGAATAATAATAATTATTATAATAATAATAATGAGAATACGTTATTTTATGGATTATTCCATAAAAATCTCAGTGTGCCTAACAATAATGCAGTATCGGTATATATACAGGTACAAAGATAATAGACTGCTGGAAGATGCACAACAAGGGGCTGGAAATGTTCTGACCCTCGGCAAGGTCACTCAACAGGATTCTGGATCATACCAGTGCCAGGCAGTGTCACCGTCCGGGAAGACCATGTCAAAACCCGCAGAGTTAACCGTATATGGTGAGCTAAAAATAAATAAATAAATAATAATAATAATAATAATAATAATAATAATAATAATCAGAAAAAAACCTATCCGTATCTTCGATAAAAGTATTTTACTGCATCTAATTCGGTAAAATAATTTAAGTAAACGGCTGTTGGTTAAATCGACTTCTGACATTACTGCTGTCAGGCAAAAAAAAATGTGTAACGACATGGAAGCAGGTTTATTAATAGTCACATATGCATTTATCACAAAGTCAAGTACTTAATTATATATTATATAATTAAATAACTTATATATTATATAAGTATTATTTTGAAAGTTTATATTATGTATCTGATGCACGATATTCAAAATGATGACTCTATTGCGTCACAACTTTCAGTGAATGATTTTGACGCATGCTCCAGATCCCTGACGTCAAAGAAGGTAGATCTATTGCCTGGATGCCACGTGAACAACTCCGTCACGGGAGCACGTGACACGACGATAGACATTGGAGAATGCGCCGCCAACAGGTGCGTCCTCTCCTCCGAAGCTCCCTCAGCTACATGCAACAGTAGTAAAAACTCCTCGTCTTCTTGTTGCAAGCCAAAGGAAACGGAAACTATAAATGTGACATGTAATGACGGAACACAATACGTCATGTACAAAATTACGTCATGTGGATGTGTGAACTGTTTTGATGACGTCACAAAAGCATTTGTAAGTGGAATTATTTACGGGAAGAAAAACAATGAAATCATCCCTTTGCAGTACGGGACCATTTATTACAAAGGAAAGCAGTTGTCCAAAACAACCAGCGACGGAAAATTTCATTTCAGAGTTCCCGAAAAGGTTGAGAGATTTGCAGTTGAAATCAAGGACGGCCCTTTCAGACGTCTGTCAACTACGGTTAAAGTTTTACAGTACCAATCCGGCTTAACGGCCTATCAGTCTATACAGGTACCCTTAAACCCGGATCCGGTAGTACTGACGCTCAACAAAACAAACAGTGTCAACATAATCGGTTCGGACTCGTCTCCTTTAGGGACCCTTAAAGTTGACGCTGGCTCCGTTGTGGACAAAAACGGAAAAATATTTTCTCGAGAAGCTCGACTTCTCTTGTCATTTCAAGACACCAGAGATCTCGAAGGAATAACAGAGTCCCCAGGAGAGTTCGTAACGATGAGCGAAGAAGGGGAAACCGATCCCTTGAGAACTTTTGGAACATTTTCACTGCGGTTTGAGGACACAAGAAGAAACCAATTGTTCGTGACAAAACCTATTCAGCTTCAGTTTGACCCCGACAAGGTCAAGGCTATGTCGGAAACCAACGGGCTTACGGATGTTAAATTATGGGGTCTCGATAAAAATACCGGAGCTTGGGTGGAGGTGGGACCCCTTTCCCAGCGGGAAGATGTTACAGAGGAAGGATCGAGACGCACAGGTAGAAGGCTACTTCAAACACAACCGCGATCCTTTATCGCTGGGACAATCCCCACCCCAGTGTTGTACGATTATTACAATTTAGACATCAGAGAAAACAACACCATTCAGTGCCACGTGAAAGTTGGCGCCTACGATGACGTCAGCAAGACGAGTCCCGTTTCTGGTTTGAATGCCTACATCCTGACCAAAAGCAGCACTACCGGAAACTGGATCGGTTACAGTCGCACATGTATTCAAAACGGAAAAGCATGCCTACGAACTTTCTGCCCCAACGCCGAGGGTTTCATCTTCTCGGAGGCCAAAGGGCCAGCAGGGTCTCCCCAGCGACTCCTGGCGGACATCTCTGACTACAACCAGTACGTCATCGTGAACCATACGGATGTGTATTACGAATCTCCCCGAAATGTACCCAGTCGGGCATTTTATCGAGATCTTCCGTCATGCTATAGCCCGGAGAGTAAAGATCATTTGAAATTCTATGTCCCTGTCAAAAGGGAATGCAGTGTTTTTAGGAAAAATGAAGCCCAGTGGAAAGTGCCAGAAAGAACGACTGCCCGGTACGCTGCCTGTTTCGTGCGAGTCAAAGTTATGGGACCGGTAGGTTTTTTTTTTTTTTTTTTCGTATTATTATTATTATTATATTTTATTTATATACAGATTGAAATAAAAACAGAGGAAAATGAGAAAAGTATCTAATATGAAAATATCAGTATTTAATATTCTAATAACGAGTTTTCTGCAGTTTATATCCACTAAATGGGGAAACGTCAACTCTCTTAGCTCAGATTAGTTTATGAAAATGGCCGAAAAACAAAAGAGAAAAAAATGTAGCTTTCTGTTTGGCCACTTACGATGAATTATCTTGAATTATTACTTGGTACGTAACGCATCCAGTCAGCCAGGTGGGGCTCGGGGAGGCGAACGAATCGCGCTTTTTGTCGAAAAAAGATCAGCTCTGCGTGAAAATTGGTCTAGGTACATGAAGGTTTCGTGGTAAAAGGTCCCCTGTTTCAAAAAAAAAAAAAAAAAAGACCCAGTCCCTTTGAATTTCCTGGCTGCGGGCCTGTTACGCAATGATATTATAAAAAATGGATTATAGAATCACACCAGTACTGGCATGTAAACTCATACTCGTTGAGAAAATGATACATTTTTATACCCAGAGTGAAACTTTTCAAGTGACGAACGTCATAAAACTACCCAGCTAACTTATGATGTGATTATATTATGACAAAAAAATTCTATCATCTCCAGTAATTGCTGATGCATGAGTGAAAACACACAACAAGAAAGAAGAAAGGAAGATTTGTCACTTCTTATATATGCACAAAGCTCCAAAACATATCTGTTAAAAAATTACAGGATAAGTGCTACAGCTTTAGCACAAAATGATTTTAGTATAACAATTAAGTGTATTATTGATAGATTTATAATTAATCAATTCGTAATAATTCGTAAAACAATGGATTGATTAATAATGTTTCAATCAGTTATGCTATTTAAGTGGTTTTTAAAATATTCATTCATCCTTTAATGTGCTAAGTGATTCATTATCATTTTTCATGAGGCTATTTTATTTACCAGTATTAGTTTCTCTCATCTTTCAGATTGAATTTAAAGCAGCAGTCATAGCCAGCAGTGAATTAAACGAAAATGGATTCAATACCGAAGACTTCGGCACCGCCACCTGCGACTCCGACCGAGCAGCGAGATCTCATTTCCACTGCCTAGAGTTCAGATGTGCTGGTGACGTCATAGTACCTGGTGACGTCACAGCGCACTATAAACCGAGGGCAAACATAACTGTGACGTTGAAAGTGTCAGCAAAAGAGGCAAACACGAATCGGACTCTTAGATGTATTCACAGGCAAGTGGTTAACACAATGGTGCTTCTTTATTCTGTCTTAGTTTATTTAATTGTGTTTATTAGATTATTACCTCCGCCAAGGAGGTTATGTTTTCACCCCTGTTTGTTTGTCTGTCTGTCTGTCTGTCTGTCTGTCATCAACATAACTCAGAAAGTACCGATTTTGATGAAATTTTCAGGGACTGTCAGAAGTGGGCCAAGGAACAGATTATTAGTTTTTGGTGGTGATCCGGATCAATAATCAATCAGTAGTCAATAATAAAAAAAAAAAACTAAACCATTATAGAATGGAAATTTAGGGGTGAAACGGCATTGGGTGGAGACTTTGCTGCCGTGGCGGGGGTCTGCGCTGTCGGAGTGCTTTTCTAGTTTAAGTTATTTTTGAGAGAGAGAGAATGTGCATAATGCTGTCAAATACGCCGGATGGTATGATAGCAGAACAATTTTTCAATAAAATTCTTAGGTTTCCTTTTAACGCGCCCCTAAAGCCGCTATTGATTCTATACTGAGTAAATGTAACATGGACTTTAACTATCACATGTACACATCGTACTTTCCTCCATAGGTCCACTCACTCTAGGCTTGGCAACTTGATTCCAATCAGCAGCATCCCAAATACTGCCTCCTTTTTGTCCACCATCGGAGACAATTTCGGGTTTTCCCAGGGCATACCAAGGGCTGTGAACACGGATTACGAGATCTCGCGAGAGGATGCAAAGGATAGGTGCGAAAACGAGGCTGAGGATGCTCTTGAGTTTTACTGTCTTGGAGGTGAGTTTTATATAGCTTACAGAATACGCTTTATTTTGGCAGCTTTATGACTAGCACGACTGCCTGAGTGGTAATTTTCTGTTTTGTAGAATTATTGATAACATAAATTTGCTGTATTTAACACACGAATTCACTACGTCACTTACATTGAACGTCTGAAAAAATATGTACACGCTTATACTAAATACATGTACAGTATATATGGCCCCCTTGAGTCTCTTTTGAATAACTGACAGAAAAGTCATGACAAGGCAAGTCGTAAGGCGTCAGTCTAATTAATATCGATTCACAAACTGTCAGTGATTACAATTGAGGGTCACTGGGTTAAGATACAAGTATCTTCCACATTCAGAGTTTTTTATTTATTTATTTTATTTTATTTATTTATTTATTTTATTTTATTTTATTTATTTTTTTTTTTTTTGACAGTCAGATTTTTGACATTACCGTGATAGTTCATCATAAACTGTGTACATGTACTTGACTGTATCGTCTTACAATGATGTTCGCAGCGTACAGTCTTTCCATTTAATCTGTAAAGGCGTTGTTTTCATGTACCTTAAAAACAGTGCATCAGTACTAGTACAGGTACATGTACACTGTATGTTACACTTGATCAAATGATTGTTTTATTTAACTTGAATAAATTCTTTCAGCTCAATGAAGTTAACCGTTGCCAACTGTGTTTTGTACATTATAAAATTATTCAATCAAAAGTATTCAGGAAGAACGCTCACAGCTTACTTATATTGTCAATAATTTCCCTAGCTTCGGAAGAACACTGCATCATGACGAACCGGGTCTCGGGGCAAGCGTACACGAAAGCTCTGACGTCACGGTACAGTCCCGCCACCTCCATAGCCCAGTGTAATGCCATTTGTCTCTCAATACCGGAGTGCGTGGCTGCAACGTACACGTTCGGCTTCTCTGTTTGCGCCATCTACGAGGACGTGCAGGGGGTTGCGCTAGAACCGTTCTTCGGTGTGTCTACTTCTCAAAAACTATGCTCCAAATCTTCAGGTGGGTCATATTTTTGTAAATTGATAGATACCTGTGTGAGTTATAATATGTTATGAAGTTCAGGTAAGTTTTACTTGCAATATCTACTGCTTGATAATCAAAACTTAAGTTTAATTAAATTTTAGATGCATGTTTGATACGTGTATGGAAGATGCGTTTTTATGGTTAGACATATTTAACTCTCTTTATATAAGGTTTATTATTACAAGTAATGTATCATTTCCAATAACTCATACCCACAACCGATAGACTTAGACTCTGTTCTCACAACTTTTAGATCGATCTATCACCGCGGGGAGTCTCACTAGATTACTGTCAGATAATCCCCCTTAAGTGTCCGTCCCCGCCTACTACAAGCTTTAAGGGGTAATTAACTTTCGTGTCCGCCCGGCTGACAGCTATTTAGCGTGAACCCCCAGGGAGTTAGGTCGATCCAATGTAGGTCGATCTAATCTATGAGAATGGGGTGTTAGACCCACACTGTCAAAAGACGTATAGATTACATGTTAAAAAAGGCGTTTTAAAATGACAAAAATGATGATTTTCACAAAGCTTATGCAATTGACCACGAAATGGGCACAGAATTTTAAGAATCAATCCAAGTCATCATGGAAAAAGTATTTACTTGATGTTTAATTGAGTTTCTTTATTGCGGAATGGCATTTTATTGGTCAAAATTAACTAGCCTTTATACATGTATATGACAAAATTGCAAAGCCCAATGTGCTAAGTGGACCTTACATATGACGAAGTTGTTTATCAGCTGCAAAACCAACATAAAGGGCATCTTTGTTCTATATTGTTTTGATTAAACTGCGGGTTAGCTATGTTCAACGATACTGCATGTTAAGGCACTTTTTTCTTCTTGTTAAAGCTCATACCTTTTTGGGCTGTATAAATATTGATAATCTTTGGTTGTATTTCAGAATCTACGTGCACAATCTCTGAACGACTCCCCGGCCAGACGTACAATGGAGAGGCCGGCACCGAGCAGACTGTGACGTCATCTCGTGAGTGCGAGGCTGTATGCACCTACGCACAGGACTGCAAGGCAGCAACGTATCTCTCCGCCACGAGATTGTGCACTACTTTCACTGATCTCAGCAGACGACAGTTAGTGAACATTGATGGGGGTATAACTTTTGTGAAATCGTGCACATAGAGATCTTTGTAGCTATGGAGGATGGTTTGCGTGTCAAACTCGGCTGCGAAACGTGATCAAAATTATTGAAGACAGGAGGTCAAGGCGAAGTGAATTAATTTCTCATAATCTCTGTGCCTGGATTATAGCCAATGATATTTTATTTCGTTTAATGGAGTTAATTTTATCCGTTCAAAATGTTATTTTTCACAACACAAGTTTTCCACTGGTGCTTTTAATTCGGCCATTAACAAAAATTATGGTAACATTTGCATATAAGCAACAATGTATAGATTATTTTAGTTAGTAAGTTAGTTAGTAAGTGGTAGTTAGTTTGAAATGTATTATTTATCAACTGAGAAAAGTTGTTTTGTTCGTACAAAGATTTGTTTATTTGCTGTCATTATCTACTTTTATTTGATTTCGGTTTTATCAACTGATTAATTCTTTGATTTATCATTTTTACTATTGGGGAATGCGTTATTTTGTGTTTTGTGTAAATTAATTTAAAATGTTAATTACTTTATGTTATAAAAACCCAAAGGTTCGTAGGAGATAGTTGCTACATCTAGCTAGGCACTGTATTTACCAGGTCCCCGTTTCACACAAAAAAAAAAAACAACTTAAGTCAGGTTTCCAGGGTAAGAACTTAATTACTTAGGTTACATGGTCACATGGACACATCGTACCCAATCAGGAGCAGTGTAACAGCATCCCCATAGAAATCCTTGTCAACTAGGCCAGGGAACTGACTTAAGTTTTTTTTTTTTTTTTTTTTTTTTTTTTTTTTTTTTTTTTTTTGAAACTGTGGCGGGGTGCTTGCTTGGCACAACACGCTTTGAGAGGCATTATACATAATTGACAATGTCATACGATGCTTGTATGATAAAACGAAACAAATTGAGGAAACAATTTGACTTTAAAGACAAATATTCCTCTTGCGTTATGATATTTATTAATATGATACTCAAAGTTAAAAGAAATTAATTTAATATAAAAGATTGATTCGGTTTTAATGTGCGGGGGCATGAGAATGGCGGTGTGTACAGGCAATGTTAATGTCAGGGTGACATTGTGTAAATGTCACAGCTATTTACACAGCAAAGAATTAATATCTCTAGAAATCCCAAAACCTTTTTCTTTTATTTTCCAAGCTATACGGTACCAAAAACTGGTTGAGAATTACGATTCTTTTTTTTTTCTTACAGTCAAGATGGAGAATTGTCAAGCAAAAAATGCGGATGAGATTATAAATTTCGAACTGGAAAACGGTTTCATAGATGGAATAGATGGATTTTTTTTTTTTTTTTTGCAAGGGTTTAAGCAAGAACACACCTTGCAAGCGTCTTGTACTTGAAAGATTAGGCCATGAATTATTGCTGACTTCGACAGAAAAATTCATTTTATGTTTTATAAAATCCTAAAGCGTACAGTGAACATGATTTTTTGAAAAAAAAAATGTGAATGATTAACAAAGCAATATTTCTCGTACATAAAGGTGAACCAATAAATGTTTTATCTAAGACGTGGAAATTAAGTACTTGGATGTAATTTATCTGCCGTTTTCTTTTATCAAAGTTAAACGTGGGAAATTGAACAAGAAATCGTTAAACAACCAGTCTCAAGTCTATTTCGAGCTACGAGGAAGACCAAGGGTGTTTGACAACAGGCGTTGCATCTGTGAGCGTAAAAACCCCTTTACACTGGACGGCGTCCTTTCTGTGTGCGACCATGAAACTGGCATTGATGCATGTGGTCGTAGAAAGGAGACACAAGCGTTGCTTTGGTTGCAGAATTAATGCTCAAAGTTTGGCCAGTTGTCGGCACGTAAAGTACCTTTTGTAACTCTTAAACGGGGCCGTACTTCGGGACGCAGAAAGGATGCCGTCCAGTGTAAAGGGGGCTTAACCAAACTGAGTGGACGCGTTATAAGTAAATACAGTGTTTTAGCTGAGATTTTACTGGCGAGCCTAGGAATTTATGAGGGCGTTGGGCGGGAGGTGGGGGCAAAGTCGTTCAGCATTAATGGAGGAACGGATAAGGGAGAGAAGGGGCACTCTGCAGCTGGGGCGGATCCAGAAATATTTTCTGACAGTCTTCCAAATCATCTTTGTTGATCCATCCTCCATTTCTGACCGTCTTCCGACAGCGTAAAATTAGATGCCCGTCCGTATAAATTTGAAAATCTGACCGTCTTCCGGAAGACCCAGAAGACGCCCTAAATCCCTAAACCTAAATAATTTCTGAAATCGAGAAAGGCCACTAGGCTTCAAATATGCGTGGCAAACATCCACCTGCAGAGGAAAAATGCGACAGGAGTTGTCGTTAATGAGAGTCCTTTGTAATGATATACGGTGGACAAGCGAAATATGTGAGCCACCCGCACTAGACATTGCCAATTAATAATACATGAACATATCTAAAATCTCGGATGGGTGGAATTTCAGAAGTACAGTTTTTTTCTGACATGAACTAGGACATCAACATGCAACTTATATGGTAATCCAGAGGATAAATTTTTCGTAATAACAGTATTTTGTTTTAGCATATGAATGAATGACTTGCTCACGCACCATTTTTTTTTTGTCAGAAACAGAAAGCGGTTTTGATGTACCTAGATTGTCGTAGACACTGCTTAATTTCATACAACCTAAAGAATACTTATTTTACAAACAACTAAGGTCGTTAAAACTACTCGCTTGTAGACTCAAGAAGAGCTTTTTTATCATTTATTTATTTATTTATTTATTTATTTATTTATTTATTTATTTATTTTGATACATGTACAGTTGCTTTTTTTTTTAATAACTAAAACCGTAATGTAAGATGCTTAAACAAAGTTCGCGTAAACTTTAAGACAGCTTTCGTGTATTTTAATTCATCATAAATCTGCAGTTGTGTACTAAACTGAAATAGAATAACTATTGGTCTGTAAATTTTGCTATTTCTTGTTATAAAAGAGGGACATTGCTTCATTTGATTAAGCTACTACTGATTCATTTTGATCTAAATAAGACTAAAATTTGGTCTAAAAAGACTAAAATTCGGCCCAAAGAAGACTAAAATTTGGTGTAAAAGTTTGTGCCAAATTTCGGAGAACGTTCTCATGTAAAACAGGTCACAGAAGTCACACAAATATTTACAGCATTGCGTGTACTTGGAAAATCAGAAGTTGTATTATGACAAAGGTTAAAATAATAACATTCTCAGTACACAGATTAATGTCTTAGATTAATGTCTTTGATGTTTCTTTGAAGGGCGTCTTCTGTCAATGTGACCGAAGGAAAATGAAAAAAAAAAAGTTCGGTTCTTAAATATCCTTGACACTGCATTTCCCATGCAGTTCGCAGTGCGGTTTACGTTAGACGCCTGTGCTCCATAACACGAAAGCATCGCGAATTGCGATAGCGATATCTCCTTTCATTTCGAGGCTATTACACGGGACGAGTAAATCCAGAGTTATGGAATAGAGGCTCTTGCGCTCGGTCGCAATTCACGATGCTTTCGAGTTACGGAGCCCTGGTCATTTTTGACCAGGACGCACCCTGGGTGTTAGCGTGCTCAGCTGCTTATGGAGGACACTGCCCATCTGCCGTATGAGGCGCTGTAAGCTAGCAAAAGAACAGTACAAGGAAGGCCAATCACAACAGGTCACTTGATAACTGTAACTTCGCCATCAAATATAATTATTTTTTGGAAGACCCACAATTATATGCCGGGAAACGCAAACCAAACTGATCCCAAGATTTTAAAAAAGATTTTTGGCAATTATCACAATAATATATTTCTGTTTACTCGCTTTTGTTGAATAGCTATTAAATTATTATTATTTTCACAATAACCATTATCATTATTATTGTAATTACCACGGCGCGTTTTGATATGAATATTGCTTTTTTGTGAAGATCGGAAAAAGGAGTCGTTATGATAATATTTTTCCTTTAATATTTTTTTCTTCTTCAGTCAGAACTTTTTATCAACTACTATTGTACCTGTTCATGAATTTATCAATGATCAAATGGTTTTAATAAATCTGTAGAGTGAAACATGATCAGTAAGCATTCATATTAGTTTAATCCGGAGGTATAGAATACGTTTAGAAGAAAGTTGTGCCCGTCGGTTCATAAAATATTTATCTTGAGTTTACGAAATTGAAACACGCGTGCGCTTTACCGTGGGCCTACAAGACTTCACGACATTACTCTTAATAATATTATTATTTGTAGAATTCATGCTAATTGTACTCAAGCAAACTGTACCCACAACTCACGTGTTTTTAAAATTGCACGAGTTTAAGGAAGTCTGGGGACAGTGAAAACTTAATCTGAGTGGTCATCTCTGTTGTCACGCTGGTTGGTTCAGGTAAGTGACGGGATAATGACAAACAACATGGTTACTTTATCAAATAACCAAACAGTGTCGAGGGGAACCGGTACTATACCCTACAGAGATTACCTTCTTGGATTATCCTTTTTTTTCTTCTTTTCCAACACGAGTTCAGGGTCCTCTCACCTCCACACGCGATTAGAACATTATTTTAAATAGGTATCGTGGTTCATTGATTGCGAAGTGGGGGGAAGTAATTTGTAGTATATATGAGTTGTGGGATTTATCGTTGAGTTGTGGGAAAAGTTTGAGACCGGGAAGGAACAGCGGTAAAGCTCATAATCGCCTGTGGTATTAAAAGAGTTCTGTAGTTGTACCCACACAGGTTGTAAAATTATTCATGTGGTCGGATCCTCAGAGAATGCACCAGCTTCACAGTCTTTTTATCCAATGAACGTCGTATTCTTACTTATTTTATGTATTTTACAGTGAGACCTGACGAGCCGAAATTATACAATATTTCTGCCCCCATCGCCCAACCCTCAGACCCGCCCCCCCCCCCCCCCCCCACCACCACACTTCACCATTTTCCTCACTAAAACCCCCTCACCCAGGACAAATTTACCCCAACCCCTTACCAACCGCAGGGATTGTTTTAAATCTCGTGAATAATAAACAAAGTTATTATCTTTATTTTTATAAAGACAGTATATTCAGACCCGGAAATACCAGGAGCGCGGTTTTGGGGGAAAAAAAGAAAAGGATAGAGAAAGTGTGTGTGTGTGTGTGTGTGTGAAACCATGGAAAATTCTTCCGTCAACATTTTACGTTACAATTGGCTAAACATACCGCCAGATGGCGACACACTGCACATGCGCTGTCTTCATTCTCCGTAAATTATCACTGGCCGAAATTACGGCGTTCGCTGCTATCAGAAAAAAAGATATCATCTCCCATCTCCTCACCCCTTAATTATGCTGAATATTAAACTAGGTCTGGCCCCTGACAGAGGTAGGGATTAGGCGAGAGAGATTCAGTCGCTAGCGCGCACTCAGAGAATACGGAACCCCTGGACAGGTGAGTTATTGGTGTATTCATTTTATAAAGAAAGCAAAGGAGAAATGTTTCATTGTAAACAATGAAAAAAACGTATGAAATAAGTATGTTTTAGCTGAAAAATTATGAAAATAAGAGAAGTTACGTTCTTAATGCTTTTCTACTGTCATTTTTAGCTAACTCTGATATTAGGAGTTAGTATTAATATAATTATTTGTTGCGGCATTTTTTGCCAAAAAGGACTTTCTGTGGAAGAGATATTTTATTTCGTGCCCTAAATTGTTTCTCTGGAATGTAGGATCTTAACCATATCTCTTGGGAGGTATTGAGGATATCTATGTTTGTCGCAACATTTTTTTGGATTAAACTATAAAGATTACATTGATAATTGGTTTTATCGCGAAAAAGGTATTCGGTATGCCGCTTATCTTTTAAATGTTGCATGAAAAATGTAGGGTGCCACAATCAAAATGGGATAACTAGGTCCAAGAAAGTTAATGACAAGTTCTCACTTCCCATTTAAAAGCAAAGTGAATTTTGGAAAAAAAGAATTAACATTTCCAGACTCATTTATCTATTTATAAACATCTTATGCTAAGCCAAGAACTACAGTACATCTCATGAGAGTGAGAGTACGTATATAATTTTCAGATAATTAGATTATGGCCAACGTGATAAATATTCTAACGTATAAATGGAAAGATAAATTTAACAGACAAGAACGATTTTTTTTTAATTTGATTTGGTGGTCCCGTATAACACTTGCAGGTTCTGCTGGCCCCCGAAATCTTAATTTGTAAGTATTTTTAAGTAACCGCAAGTCGCTGACCAAAATAATACGGTGTAACAAGCAGCAAAGAATTAAACGTATGAATATGTATTCACCAAGGACAGAGACATTTTTGTGTAGATAGCCCATCTTAACGGACATATATAAATTAAACATAACGGTGAAAATGGGTGTCATCACACACAGGGTGCTAAATTACTAAGATCGGACAGTTTTATCACTGTCGTCGTAGTTCTTGGATAATTCATAATTAATTGCACGTAGTTTGGAATGTGTCTGAAATGAGAATCTTAAGAAATCACAAACAAAGGGTTGTCATAGGTTTAAAATGTATTGGATAAAAATTTGATTAAAAATGAAAGGTTCGTCTGATTTTGAATATGTGAACGGTGTGATTTTCTTTCCAAATGGCAACTACGTGTTATCAAAATACTCTGCAATAGTGCAGGGGTCGTTATCCCGTAGGTGTATAAGGTAAAATAGGAATTTGTCTTAAATGACTTCAAGTCGTTTTAAATTTTGACTTATTTCTAAAATACATATGGAGTATCATACACTGTGTTGTATTACGTTAGTGCACACAAGTCGAGAATTAACCTTCTGCCTGATTTAATAGAGCGCAATTCTAAATATCTCAGCTCAGTTAAAATTCTTTTGGGCTTGGTCACTTTTCACATGTATAATTTTTTTTCATATTTCATGAGGGGAGGATTATAAAAATAGAAAAATAGATGTCTTGTCGTATTTATTTAATGCGGTGAAAACATTTTGTATCACCAGTCGACCACAGTAATATTCAGAGGTGTGTGGTTTTACTGCGATGATAACAGACGGAAATATGTCCTAATAGAGGAATATCGCCCCGTTTTTTTATCTTTATACAAACGTATCACTTCTCAGGGTCATTCAACTCAAGGAGTAGGCAAAATTAAAAAAAAATATAATTCAGAACGCCAAATAAAAAAGGCTCCATAAGAACACGCACCGGCATTTGTTGAAGTGCACCCGTAAGATAAAAAAAATGTTGCGTTGTTTGAGTTGGTTTATTTCCATGCATTTGTAACTCAATGATTGACCTTGTCGTTCGGTTATACGTGAAATTCACATGTACGTGAGAAATGTCACATGAGCCGTTAAGGTGTGCATCAATTAACGACTAGTCACGGTCTTATAAATACAGACATAATGCCATTATTTATTCATAAAACAAAAGTGTAGCGTTGCAATTGGTCCAAGATAACGACTAGTTTCCCAGCCAAGTTCAGGAATAAAATAAAAAGATAAGAAGTCCACCACAGTTCTCACTTTCCTACATGTACATTAAAATTTAAGTTGTATATGTAAATTCTGAATTGGTGCACACGGCGTAGTCGTGGTACTTTTCAACTAGGCCCCTGTCCCCTATTTTCTTGTTTAAAGAACTTACAACTAACGTATTTGATGAAAACCACGTACGGTGTAGAGGTACAGTACCACTTGGTATGTCTTAAGATATAAATGACACTGTTACTTATCAACGCTACCATGGATCTACTGGTACCGTTGAATATGGAATATGCGTAGATAAATAGACACACCAAGGACGTCCATTACATTAACAAGGATGAATGTAGTTCCCAAAGCGTCTTACGTGACGTCATAATGACCACACCGGTACAGACGACGTCTAAGCTTGTGAACGAAGAAGAGGCGTGGTGCTTAGCAGACGACTGACTGATCACAATGTCAACAAAAATATAATTTTTTAAAGCATCGGTGGTGCTTTAATTTAAATCTAAGCAGCTTAATGAGATGGACCTTTTTTATCGAACAAGGAAAATTTAAAGCTCAGTCTGTTTCTTGCGAATAATAGCTGAGAAAAAAAGCAGAAAGTATGTTAAAAGCGTCAGTTGTTAACCATGACAGTAATTGCATCGAGATCATTCTGACCACAAATATCGGCATGTTTTTCAACACTCCTGAATCAATATGTTACATTTTCAGTTTAGCTCCCTCAATTTTATTCTGTAGAACCATTTATGAGTTGTGTTAACAACGTGTTTTTTTTTTTAATGACCATTGTGGTTCGTTGTTATCTTGATGACCGCTGTCCGGGGTACGAGCGTCGCCTTATATTTAAACGCTGCACTTTAACCTGAAGGACAGCGCGTTTTATTTCCTTGTCGTCATTAAAAATAAACTAAAACTTATGTGGCAAATATGTGTGACCGTAATCGCTTGTCATGTTTCGTGTGGTTGGCACCCATCCGCATATACATATATACATATGTACGTTTTCTCCTACTGATTTGCGGTGCTTATCAGCATATTTTAGTAATGTGATATATTCCAATTAAAACGCGTGTCACTTACAGTTTTCGTTTCAAATGCGCACAACAACCTCATCTTCTTAGCGTAATGACAACAGACGTCATACCAGCTCGATGTCACCCCCCTTTTAAGGGAAGAAGTGTCGCATTTAAAAGCCTATCTTTGCCTACTTAACCTCATGTGACAGGTTTCGTTTGATATATTGAGCGAAACGAAGGTCATGTCACGGATTCTTAGTTTTCTCAGTTCTTTACTCTACGTCAAAACGTCATAATAACGAATACGATGAGTCTTGGGTAAGAATAGCCCCAAATACCAACACTTCCGACATATCTGTCTGAACAAATATACTCGACCCACCCAAAAATATTAAGGAATCAAGGGGGCCACAACGATCCCCCCCCCCCACTACATGTGTAACAAATAAAACGGCCTACGTAAAACAAACGAGACAAAACCAAGGTAATTTTCCATCCCCGTGCTCTACTTTTTATAGTTAAAATGTCCTTGTTTACTATTTGCGCGACTTAGAAATTATTATGCTTCAATGGGACCCACCCTAACCTCAGAGGACGTCTAAGGGAAGTTCCCGGTAAATTATTTTGAATTTTTTCACCTTTACTGACCGCGGTAGGGTATATCACGTGATGTCCTTGACTGGCTCTTTTAAGGGGTCTGAAAAGGGCCGCGGTCAGGGATGATGACCAAGTGCCGTGAACGTCCTCCCTAACTCGATGTCACCCACCTTTTAACCCCATATTTACCGTCTGTTTCGGTGAATTACACGATGGTGACTTATTACTGCATCATAAAACTTTGACACTAATGCGCGTTGTTTTACGCCTTCTAATTAACGAGCTGACCCCGAGTTCATTCGTCGTACATTACCTTCACATTTAACGCTTCAAATTACGATAATAAAGGTATACTCATGCCAATTATCTTTCAAACAAATTCATACTCTTGGTGTCGTTAAAATCATTAGAATAGAGGAGGACACCTATTGTCATTGTCATAATTTGGGTCAATTTTATTCTAGGTCTGTAACGCCCAGCCTCAGTCTCGAACGATTTTTTTCTGTTAAATGGTCCTTCAAGTGACTTGTACCGTACTACAATTATTTTAAAAGACTATTCAATTTTAATGTGATACAAATGACTTATAAATTAACATTTGACGTCACATCGAGAGTTCTGTTAAATAGTTCGCACAAAAAGCGCGCTTGTGTTCTTGAGCAGTCCATTCTGGGTTGGCACGTACGCTGTAAGTTGAATGCACTGCGCACGAAATTTTGCAGAAAGGAAATGAAATGAGGGATTATTGAAATTTTTTGGGGTACATAAAGTGGATGATACATGTAGGTCTGTAAAGAGGAACAATTTACCCCATGATATTGTTGACAGTTTTATTTACTACAGGGTAGGCGTACATGTTTATTCGTGTGGTAAGTATTGGGGTTGATACGTTTTCTGTGTTTTTCCTGAGTTGTTTGCATTTGCCTAATCATACAAAATATCAAAACTGTTTTCTTTTTCTTTTCAGCGTGACGTCGGACGGGTGGAGTTGTGAACAGTGAGAAGGTTGAGAACGTCACGTGACCAAAGTCAAGATGGCGGCAAGGTAACATTGGCCGATTGGCCGGATGACTTTCAAAGCGACAAACAATGTCTGTCCCAAGATAATAGATTGTGTGAAGCTTTTGGTCATATTTCTATTCCACATTTATTGAAGTATTATTTCATCAGAATATAAATTGATTTATTAAATAAGCGCTTCATGCGTGTAAAGTGTAGTTAGAGAGTCAGTCAGCTGGTTAGCTGTTTGTATGGAATGATTCGCCGGGGCATCTATTTGTCATTTTAATACTGTGTTTCTGTTCGTCAACATATCACTTTTCATTTTGAATTTTCGCTTATTTAAATACCTCTAAACTTACTTATCTACGCCTACTTTAAAATATACATATAAAATAATAACTGTAACTTTGAAGAGTAATATAATTTGCTCTCGTTGAAAACTCCAGTTTTGACCTTATTCTACATTCAAAAATCATCTTAGCCTGTCATTCATACCGCATTTCCTGGTACACACTGAAATCATTAATGCAAATTATATATTCACCTAGTAAGCCAACAGTAATGGGTTTCTTATCATATAAGTACGGTAAAACAAATTGCCCTACCTCAGCGTCTCTGCTGCTTTGTGTGGGACTGGTAATTGTTTTTGGAGTGTGGTGTAGATAGTAGTTTTCATCACGCAAGGACGGTATGGCTCCTTTTTAATGATACAAAGGGGTATTTTCAGGTAATTCCACGAAAAAGTTAATATTTCAGTTACGTACTGAGTGACGCACATATTTAGTGTAATATTTGCATAATTTGACTTACCCCATTATTTTTACAGTTTTATACTTTTATATATAGAGGCCTCCAATATGGTAAAATCAACAGCAATTGAAAGTGATGGAAAACAATCGTGAATACTTGACACAAAATATTTGCGTCACTGACGTGATTTATATGTGCACTGCTTAGTGGAAAAATCATTTAAAGACTGAGAATTGTACGAGAACGCTGGAAACGAGAAGAGGCGTGTTTATATTTTAATCTGATTCCATTCAGAGAGATTCCCCGCGGAATTGAATCGATATACGTAGACCGATAGTTTCAGTAGAACTGAGCCCTAAGCCAGTCTTTATTTTATTAATTCAGCCCACGACACTCGAACAAATCCAAATCCTGTACTATGATATGTCTGCCGTGCCTGATCTGAGGGCAACATTTCCAGATACGTGGGCGACTAAAATGCGATAATCTGTGTAAATGCAGCGGTTTATTCTGCAAGCGTGACTGCGTTTTCCAGTAGAATATCTTTAAATGTGTTCTATTACAATGTCGTTTGCGCAAATGCTTGGATTTTTAATAATAATATTGCTGAATTAGACGCAGTATCTTCCTGTTTTGAGTGAACTTTTCATACACGTTTTTATTATTTTTTGTGCGTCGTTTACATATACCATAATGCATTGCAAACATTTCAGGTTTCTCGTCATTGTGTTTCTTGGACTCGTCTGCCTTGCGCGTGCTCAGAGTAAGTTAACGAAGTAGATTTATTTCTCTAAATATACAGTATAGCACTTTGGCAAGTTCTATCGTATCTAAAAAATCAAAGTAACCGTTTGTAAATGATAGAATAAAACTTAAAAGGACTACCGTTACCAAGTACAGTATGTGTCGAGAGACTCCGCTCAGATTTTTATGCCATTTATTTTATACCACTGCTATTTTTCGGAGTCCAGATATCCATTTTTTCGCACAGTATTCCTAGTTTTAGATATCGTGATTCCTCCTAAACTTAACTGCTTTCCCGTTATTTTTATGATTTTCCACTTTTCACTACACCATTCCATGTTTTAGATATCGAGATTCCGATTGGCGAACACTGTGTGTACACGCCGGTCGACGCATTCTTTGTTATGGATGGATCCGCGAGTGTGGGCTCCGCTGGATGGGAACAGGTATTTTTGAATCAAATTAAGCGGCAGACTTCTCAGTGAGTCTGTTAGTCCCCTGTTATGAATGAACTCTCAGTCACATGCTTTGGACTAGCAAACTGGACATATAACCCCCTTCGATTCCCGTCCACAAGAATGCACAACTAGCAAAATAAAACAAAACAAAACCAATCATCTTCTACACGCATCCCTGAACCCTAGATGTTTAAGGTAAATGGCTGGAAATAATATGTAAATAGATTTGTTCATAATTAGACACATTCCCCGCGGGTAATACGCAACAAGCATTCAAGTGGGTCGGCCATATTTGTTCTGAATGCGCTCTGAGATGCCCCCCTCCCCTCCCCACAACCGCCAGGATCAAATAAAAATTTCGTGTCAGGATTCAAAATTACATCTTTATATTTTTTCCACTTCAGGCAACCAACTTCATGTCGTCCGTCATCGAACCTTTCGATATAGGCACGGACAATCTTCAGGTCGGTTTTCCTTTTTTCTTATCATTTATTTTAATTGCCCCTCGAATAACAATTGATAAATGCTAACCTAATTGCTCACATGCTCTCTCTTACTCCTTATTGTAAAATTATTAACATACAATTACAGTGATATGATACTTTGCAAACAAGGCATAAATAATTTTACGCAATCCTCTGTTTTATTCTTTTGGAAGATAATACTTTCACCCGCTATGCACTTTATTGTCCTATACATGTACGGTTACTGTACAGGTATAAACTGTGTAAGCACATCCCACCCTTGTTCACATTTTATTGTTCTTTTAGGTCGGTCTGGTTCGGTATTCCAGCGACGCCAAGGTGATGTTTAACTTAAACAGATACCAAAACAAAGACGAGCTGCTTCAGGCCATTAAGGACATGCAGTGGTTCGGCGGAGTGACCAACACGGGTGACGGCCTGTTGAAGATGAGAGACGCCATCATGGATCCGAATTTGGGGTCGAGGCAAGGTAAATCGAACCGATTCTCTCAGAAAAATCACCTGGATCGAGAGTTTTTTTTTTATTATTCTAGTGATTTTTTTTTTATTTTCGTCATCAGATAAAGGTTATAAGGAGATTAGAGATGGATAACTACTGTGTCTAAACCATGGTTGTGCTGCTTTTTGGTCCGAAGCGTTCCTAGTCAGAATGGCGACAAACCACCAGAATACCACAACTAGTAGATGATATTTCAAACTCACTAAGATTTTAGTAGGCCACTAAGGAATTACTTGGATGGCGATGCGCAGTTTCATGCAGAAAGGTCCTTAATCCAATATGGCCCAATATAATGGAACAAATGCATGTATATCAGAGCTAAAAGTGATTTTGATGGTTTTGAAGTCTCTCTAAAAACATATCGTTTTAAAGTGTTATGAATATTGTCTATTATGAATAAACTTTAAAATGAGGTGTCTATCATTTTAGTATTGTACCGGTAATTCTTTTGAATTTTATATTTCATACTTATAAAGTGCATTTAAATGTAATGCGCTATGAAAGAAGTGAATGTCGTTATCATCAGTATAATCATAAATGAAGCGATACTCAGTTATCACATATTTTCATTTCAGGGACAAGAAAAGTCGCCTTCGTCATCACCGACGGACGGTCAAACACCGGACCGCCCGTGGTTGACGTCGCTCCTACTGTCCACGCTCTCGGAATAACGGTTGTAGCGATCGGTGTCGGCGACGCCGTCTTGGCGGAGCTGGAGACCATTGCCTACCCGTCAAGTAACGTGCTTTACGTCAGCGATTTCGGAGGTCTCGCAAGAATCCGGTCTAATTTGACGCAAGTTATCTGTCACGGTGAGATTTGATTTTTTTGGGGGAAATATCAATGTAGTCTCCTGTTAATCGTTTTTTTTTTTTTAATTAACCTATTTATTTATTCATTTATTTTACTTACATTTGTAATTTTATTTGTTTTTTCATTAATTTATTAATTCTTATAATTTATTTATTTATTATTTTTTTGATAAGCAGGTACCTGTGAAGTAACTGGATGCCAAGTACTACAGTACATATTTTTCTGGATGAAGTTAAACGTTAATTACCAAAGTGATTAGCTCCTTTTCTTTGTCATTTATTCATACATTGCCATTCTTTTTGTATCCTTTCTTCAATATTGAAAGCTCCCTGTTTCTAGCTTACCAGTAGGCCTACATGTTTATATCAACACATTGGATTTAATACCGTTCCAGTGGACGCAGGTTGGGGGCAGTGGACACCCTGGTCCCTCTGTGACCGTACATGTGGCGAGGCTATACAGGTGCGTACCCGGCTGTGCGACAGTCCTCCCCCGTCTGGAGAGGGTTCCAAGACGTGCCAGGGCCCCTATGAAGAGATCCGCCCCTGTAACCTTCAACCCTGCATTGGTAAGTCCAACGTCACTTCCGGCACAATTGTCCTTTCTCACCTAACACAATTTCACTGGATTTCGTTTCAATTTACAAAGCTTTTACACGCCGTGCAGTGTACTCAATAGGGTACATGTGCCTTAATCCTTGCCCCAACACTGTAGTACAGTTTAAATGCATGAGGCTACTTAAGGTGCACTCACTCTCTTCCTTATCACTAAAGATAATGAAAAAATAATGAGCATGTCTGAACTAGGTATATTTGCATATACCACAGAGTATGCAATTAAATGGTTTTTGCATATTGTCTACCCTTGGAAATTATATCAGACGATTGCTTATTACAGTACTTACCTGTACTTAATCTAGTCAACATCAGATTAGAACGGGGCGGACGCACCAAGTACAGTTATTCCTTTTTAAGCACTTATCATGAGTACAATTACCCCACCATTAGGCAGATAATCAGTTGTTCAGAGAATATAAATATCGTCTAGTAAGATGGCAAAAAGAGAATAAGATGCTATCACTATGAAATCCTAACAATTTGTACCAAAAACCCTAACCAGAAGGCAGATGACGTCATATTGACGTCATTTAGCCGGCCTCGTCTTCCTGTGGGATTTAAAAGGAAACATCGCGTGTATTTTTAGTTCAGGGTTTTGTATCGTTTTTAGGGTTTTAATGGAGAAAGACAAGTAGCGTTTCCGGATATAAAGAAATAAAATATGACTTTAGGACATTATTAAACGAATATAATATACCTTTACAGACATTTATATTCTGAACGGCGTTGCATATACATATGTAGGGTGTACCATGAAGACAAAGGAGAATTACTAAGTTTATTCTATACAGAGATTAGTCGCCACTATGACTCTAACCATAGAACTTGATACCATTTCTTTGCCACATTATTCTGCATTTTAAAATATCGATTGCCGTATTTTAACTTAATTTTTTCAGTTCCAATTAACGGCAACTGGGGGCAGTGGCTGTCTTGGGGCGCCTGCAGCGCCTCCTGTGGTCCAGGACAACAATTTAGATCGCGCCTCTGTGACAACCCCGCCCCTCAAAATGGCGGGCTATCTTGTCCAGGTGATAACAGATTTTGACTTATTATTATTATTATTATTATTATTATTATAATTAATGTTTAGATATTATTCAGCAACGTTGAATGGTTTTACCTTTTATGTTAAATGTTTCAACGTATATTTATTGCAATATTTTTGTATTTTCTACCCCTGTAAAAAGGCATTTATGACAATGTACTAGTACCTTTCGAGATATAATACAGTGATAAACTTAATTGTTTTTATTAAAAATGAGTGTCAATAAAACTTCTCACCCTAATATTGCTTTTCTCATTTCACGAGTATATGTAGTCTAAACTGTAAGTGATTATAGCGTACATGCATGTATATACGTCACATAAATCGACTTAATCCAAAATTTGGTTTTGGCTTTATATACATATAATTAACGTGACATATATTGATCGTCAGTGCAAGTAAATCACGCCTAAAGCGCAGTTACAAACTACACGTACTCTTAATTATTTTTATTATTATTATTATTATTATTATTATTATTATTATTAAGGTCCGGCGAATGAAGGCCGCGACTGTTTCATCGCTCCCTGTATCACTGATGGCAACTGGGGAGGTTGGGGCGCTTGGACCCTCTGCAGCGCCACATGCGGCCTTGGCGAACAGAACCGTTTCCGAGAATGCAACAACCCTCCACCTTCCCCCGGAGGCGCCTCGTGTCCCGGATCAAACGTCGATACGACATCTTGCACCGTGGGAAGCTGTCCCGTGGATGGTGGATATGGCGCCTGGAGTGTGTGGACTCCCTGCTCTGCTCCGTGCGGACCCGGTATTCAAACACGTGGTCGGTCATGTGACTCGCCAGCGCCAGCTTTTGGAGGACGGCCCTGTGTTGGCCCAAATTACGAAGAGACTGTTTGTAATCTAGGTAAGTACAACACCGCCCTTGCAGTTTGCTGGTTAAGATAAGAAGACTAGTTTCTTTTTAGTTTTGCTTTGCTGCAGTTGTCCTTGTTTCTTCGTTTTAAATGCTAGTGTTGACCAATGCACGTCAGCAAGACTATAAGTTCATGTCGTCAACTGGCTAACACTGCACAGTATACATCCACGACAGCTAGACTGCCCAGGGAACCATACGGGGCCAATTTAGTCACTAAAATGAGCCACAGTTCGGCTGGGCTATGGGTTGCAAGGTGGACCCGACTGGATTTGCCTTCAATCAAAACGTATAGGTGGCTACAAAGTCAGGGCCGAAACCGGTCTTTAGAATTGCTCTTTAAAAGGTTGTGGCCTCCAGACCAAAAGCAAATTTTGTATACCGATGCAAACGTGCAGGGGAATATAATTTCTCTCTGGGAATTGGGCTTAAAATTGCACTAACTCACAATGCACTATTTTATTTATCCAGTCAAAATGGTAAGCTCGAGAATATATTTTGAACATGTTTTTTATGTTCGCTGTATCGTGTGAATTGTTACAAAAGTTTCGATCAAAGTTTCGGACTAGGCACACTGAATGTTTTATACTCTTAAGGTCTATTGATTCTATAGCAGACTTCTCTACTGCTTAGGTGCTTTTTCACAGTTGCGTTATTAACTTTCGCTTTCTATCCATCAGGCGCCTGCTCCATAAACGGTAACTGGGGTCAATGGACTGAATTCAGCACCTGCTCTGCGCCCTGTGGCCCCGGCGAGCAGACACGCACGCGCGCTTGTGACTCTCCTGCTCCAGCATTTGGGGGGCTCACATGTCCTGGACCCTCCACCGAATCGATCTCATGTAATCTTGGTTAGTAGGTCTTGACTTCCGAAGCGGAAGATTGCTCTAGTTTTGTTGCAAACAGGGCCTAAAAATATTGTTAACGCTTGATAACGGGTTGAGAAGATGTGCGCATACACTCGTGTGTTTGTGTGTTCGCATGTACGATATTCAAAGAGGGGAGTACAAATTAAAATATAGTATTATTGGTGTTGGAGAGTTTGCGTTTGTGTTTGTGTGTGTGTGTGTGTGTGTGTGTGTGCGTGTGTGTGTGTGCGTGTGTGTGTAAAAGAAAGAGAGAGAAAGGAAGGCTGTGTGCATTTCGCATTTTCATAGCTTAATTGGTTTCCTTTTTATCAGGCGCCTGCTCCATCAACGGGAACTGGGGCCAGTGGACCGATTACAGCGCATGCTCAGCGCCCTGTGGCCCTGGCGAGCAGACACGCACGCGCGCTTGTGATTCTCCTGCACCTGCATTTGGGGGACTCACATGTCCCGGACCCTCCACTGAATCGATCTCTTGTAATCTCGGTTAGTACATGTACAGCCTTGTAAGGCATAATTTTAGAGCGAAAGTTAGTCCTCGGTATATTTGTGCAAATTGGGCCTGCATGTATAAATAAAAATATACGAGAGACATGGGAAAAATGATGCGCTCATGCGTGTGTTTGAACTTACATGTATGTACTCGAATTTGTGTGGGGAGATGAATAAAAATGTAAGAGCTTGAGGGTGTTGGAGACAAGTTGGAGAAGTGTGTGTGTGTGTGTGTGTGTGTGTGTGTGTGTGTGACAGAGAGAGAGAAAGAGAGGAAGAGAATAAGAAGAAGAAGGAAAACAAGCGAGCGCAAGAGTTAGAGAGAGGCTGTATGCATTTCGCTGTTTCATTGTTTACTCTCGCTTTCTATCCATCAGGCGCCTGCTCCATCAACGGTAACTGGGGTCAATGGACCGAATTCAGCGCATGCTCAGCGCCTTGTGGCCCTGGCGAGCAGACACGCACGCGCGCTTGTGATTCACCTGCTCCTCTGTTTGGGGGACTCACCTGTCCTGGACCCTCCGCTGAATCGATCGCCTGTAATCTTGGTTAGTAGGGCACGAATTCCGGAGCGGAAGTTTGCCCTCCATATATTACTGCAAATGGGGTTTTTGAATAAGCATATGCATGAGTACGAGTAGGAGTTGGAAAGATATGCGAGCGCTCGTTTGTGGGCGTGTGTGTGTGTGTGTGTGAGAGAGAGAGAGAGAGAGAGAGAGAGAGAGAGAGAGAGAGAGAGGAAAGAGAGAGAGAGAGGAGAGGGATTCTGAAATGGTGATCTCTGATAAGCTTTAATTGGGTTCTCATTTCCTGGATATTACTGGTATATTTCCTCTTTCTTCTTCCTCTCAGGGTTAATTTTCTGGCCTTAACTGTTTTATGGAAAATTAACGGGAAGGCAAGGTCAAATCAGACGAGAACTGTTTTCGACTGGAAATTGCAATGGGGTCTGTTGATGAGCCATTTTTCGGCTTACGCCAGTTTCCCCGATTTCCGTCTAAAATCTTTCTTATCTGAACAGTCCGACTATCTTAATTCTCTCAGGTAATTGTGCTGTAAATGGCAACTGGGGCCAATGGACGGAGTTCGGGGCCTGCTCAAGAACTTGTGGCCCCGGCGAACAACGACGCACGCGCGCTTGCGATTCTCCACCCCCTGCTTTCGGCGGTGCTGACTGCCCGGGATTTAGTGCGGAAGTGACCTCTTGCAGCTTGGGTGATGCATTTATGTTGACAATTATTTTGACATGCGGCACTGCACATTGCCATAGATTGCAGGAATGAGAATGCAGATTTGTATCGTACAAAGTGTTGGCTCTTCAACTGTCTCAAAAATCTAAATTTACCAACAGCGGCGAGTGATTGATCGAAGAATTGCAACGCCTTACTTCCGATTTAGACATTGGGATCTTTGATATATAAAAGTAACGGCAATAGTTGAAACAATACTGTAAACGCTTTGTTGATCAGTTAAGTTTTTTTATTTAATCTTTCATCGATTGGGCTTATCAAGTCACCTCCTTATGTTTTTTTCAACTGGTTTGAATCAGAAGAAATTCCGCACAAAAATTCAGTCCACCGCTGTTGATTTTTCTGATCAATAAGGCCAGATGCTCAGTTTCTATGGCAATGAAACATTTCGTGTCCTGTTAAATCTATAGCTTTATGCAGTGTTGTATTTCTAGAGCCAAATAGGCCCTCCATGTACATATCTGGACAGAAACTCCCTCCATGTCCACTTCATGTTTCGTAATCATACATGTACATTTTAGGGCAAAAAATTGCTGCACCTGCAATTTTTGAAACAGCTTCTGCAGGGTTGTCAATTCCGTCGTATAAATGGATATTAACGCATCTGCACCGATTCAAGTGGTATGGAGTGCCCTTGAGAGTGGAAACATTTTCACAAAAGTGGCCACAACATCTTCTCGGATAGGACAATGACCTTGATCTTTCTTGGCCATTGGGTGACCTAGATTTGTCAAGGTCATTGGGTGGCCTAGATTTATCAAGGTCATTGGTTGACCCAGATTTATCTAGGCCATTGAGTAAGAAAAGACTGGGGCAAGGGTATGGTGTTGGACAGGGGTTCTCCTTCTTGCCTATTTGGCTCTGGATTTTACTAACCTCATACCATTATTACCAAGTACATTACACACTTAATGACACCATGCCTCATCTACACTACACACATCAAATCTACGCAACAGCCACACGTGCTTCTTAAAATGATAAAGCAAACAGTACACAAATACTGAGAAGTTTTCATATAAAATACCTAACACAGTTACACACCAAGATTCACACGTGGTATGTTGTTCCCTTTTAAGTTGGCTCGGTTACCAAACTACTAAACAAGACAAAACACACACACACACACACAAACATCAACGTATAACTAACAGGTTTCATATTCTTTAACTAATGCAACTATCTTCTATCTGACTATACACAGGTTCTTGTGCTATCGATGGTAACTGGGGAGAGTGGACAGACTTTTCTTTTTGCTCAACATTATGTGGCCCGGGCGAGCAAAGGCGCACGCGCTTGTGTAACAACCCGGCCCCTCTCTACGGAGGCGCCCGCTGCCCCGGACCCGCCCGAGAAGTCATCGTTTGCAATCTAGGTGATTTTATAGACCAATCTGCATCCCCTCAACCGGGCCCTTCACATCCGGCCCTTTACATCCTGGTCCTAAAGGAACAGCTTCTGGGATAAAAACTCTAATGCCGCATTCTCAACGAATTGAGCCAGGCTTTACAAATCCTGAGAACTAAAAATGGCGGACGTACATGAAAGAAAAACCGCCTAATCTTTTAATAGTCTCTCCGCCTCTCACACGCCTCCCCACACGTCGTCCCTGCGGGGTACAGTAATTAAATCTCGGCTCCGTTCGCCATGCGGAAGCTACCTGAGAAATATTAAGTGCGCATGCTCATCAGTTAAACTCGTGGTGAAGAAAGCATGGCAGCTGAAGGCGATCGAAGGAAAAAAGCTCTTCTGTTCTATTATCTTTCAAAACAGAGACGAAAAAGGAATGAATTGGCCCGTAGAGCAGCAATGAATCGACTATCTACGGAGATAATATCACCAGAGATATTCACGGAGATATTCATGTTCGGAGCCGAGATTTAATTACTGTACCCCGCAGGGACGACGTGTGGGGAGGCGTGTGAGAGGCGGAGAGACTATTAAAAGATTAGACGGTTTTTCTTTCATGTACGTCCGCCATTTTTAGTTCTCAGGATTTGTAAAGCCTGGCTCAATTCGTTGAGAATGTGGTCTAAGGAATGCTATAAATTAACTTGCATAAGGCCGCAGGGACGACGTGTGGGGAGGCGTGTGAGAGGCGGAGAGACTATTAAAAGATTAGGCGGTTTTTCTTTCATGTACGTCCGCCATTTTTAGTTCTCAGGATTTGTAAAGCCTGGCTCAATTCGTTGAGAATGTGGTCTAAGGAATGCTATAAATTAACTTGCATAAGGCGTTCCAAACAAACAATTTCAAAATTATCCGAATTTATCACACAGAGAGCCGCTTTACTTATCTCTTTATCTTTTTTATTTTTATTTTTTATGTGTTTGTTTAGTTACTGTTTGTTTGTCTGTCTGTTTGTTTGTTTGTTTGCTTGTTTGTTTGTTTGTTTGTTTGTTTGTTTGCTCATTAATTATTTGTTTATATAGCAAAAGCTGAGAGTTACATAACATATTTCTCAAATTTCCTTGCAATTTACAAATCCAGAACAGTTTGTCGCATTGTTCAGTAGCAATGTTCAGTAGCAATAAAATAATCTTCGGGGATATATATAAGAAAAGGCTATCGAAATTAAAAATATGTCTATAAAAAACCAAAATCTCATTATCTGTTCCTTTAGGCTTTACACAAAAGATGCATTTGCTTTTCTTTTCTTTGGTATGCATTTTGCATTTTTAATGCAGCTAAGAAGAAATCTAGAAAGCTAAAGCTATTTCTATCGGTTTACGAAACATTATTTAACCGCCCAAAGCCGCACAAGACAACCATTCATAATAAAAAAGCTTAATCAAAACAAAATCGAAAGATCAAATGAATTAAAAAGAGCAAGCAAGCGTAGCTGTAGGCAAATGCAGCTTTTATTATTGTCAGAATTTTGCTTGCGTTTCAATAAAATCATTAGCTGGTAAAATATATGTACAACAATCCCGACTACAATAATAAAAAACCTAACCGACTAATTATTAATATATCTAACAGGTTTCTGTCCCGTGAATGGTAACTGGGGTCCTTGGACAGAATACAGCACGTGTTCCACCTCTTGTGGAACTGGGGAGCAACGGCGCACGCGCACTTGTGACTCTCCCCCAGCACAATATGGCGGCGCTCCTTGTCAGGGGCCTAGTGTAGAACTGCTTGTTTGTAATCTAGGTAAGATCCATCAGAGAAACAAAGACACTGGGGTTTTTTAGATTCTAAGATGGGGTGCATGAACAAAGTGACTCTTTTTGTTAATTTACCGATGACTGCAGTATGTTTGGATACTTGAACTTCGATGCTAAAATCCATTTGACCAAATCTCTATCTTCTTAACAAACTACTCATTTCTAACAATACCTAATCTAGTCAAATACCTAATCCAAATCCAAAAAAAATACCAAAATACCTTATCTGTATCAAACGTTTGCTTATTTAATTAATTCTAATTTTGGGGATAGCTGTTAATTTGTAAAAATATGCCCATTCACCTCTTTGTGCTTCAGTTATTATTTTCATCCCATAGCTAAAAAGTATATACACATCTGTATTATTCTCTTTGCTTTGTCCCATAATCTTCTTTTTTTTCTTCTTTTTTCAAATTTCATTGCTTACGATCTCTACTTGAGGTTGCTTACAGGGCCATACCTTTTACGTATTAATCTATTTAATCCCTCATAATCCTCAGGTAATTGTCCAATTAACGGGAACTGGGGACAGTGGAACTCTTGGAGCGCGTGCTCTGCGCAGTGCGGACCAGGAGAGCGGAGGCGCGTGCGCGCTTGTAACTCTCCCGCCCCCGCTTTTGGTGGTCTCACTTGCCCTGGGCCTGACCTAGAAATCGGTGCTTGCAATTTGGGTGAGTGGGCCTTGTCCTTCTTGTGTGTATGTCTTTCTGTCTGTTAGTCAGTTTGTTTGTTTGTTTGTTTGTTTGTTTGTTGTACTAATACCTGTATGTTTGTACAGTGAGTAAATTCTATTTGCTTATCATCTTATGATAATACAACTTTTAAGTTTTGAGAAATTTGAAACCAGTACATACGTTTATTAACTTAGATTTAATTGTATCTCATTCAAGATTTTATGCTTTTCTTAAGTCACTTTTTTGATTTAGTTTCCTTGCGTTGGGTTTCGTTTTGTGCTGATTTTTTTCCATTTTATAGACTTTTTTTAGCTTTTTTAAGTATGTTGTGTTATTTTGACTGAATTTCCCTAGCTTTGCTTCAATAAGATACACGGGTGGAAACATTTAGAGATTCATGTATATGCATTGTTCCCCAATCTGTTATAATATTGGAAAACTCGCCATTATTTCCACATGGGAAACGTAATTGTCGTCAACGGGAAGTCCTAGGCGTATTTGTCGACATTTTGCATCGCGTGCTACGCATTTAAATTTCAACGTTAACATAAAAATTGGGTTCCCTGGCTAAGAACTTAATTACCAAGGTTACATGGTCACATGGCCACATCTCACCCTATCAGGCACAGTGTTACAGCACTCTTATGGAAACCCTAGTCAGCTAAGCCAGGGAACTGACTTAAATTTTCTTGTGAAACTGGGGCCAGGTTTCAAGCGTACGTCAATGCGTCTTTGGACTTGTCTTTTTCGAGTGCCCAAATATATCCAATTTTTTTTCCAATGAACTGCACATTTGCTTAAAAAATAAACCCTGGAATATATAACATCCAAATAATCAATATATGTACATTTAGGTGGCGTCTCACACCGTGTTGTCAGATGGGCGTAGAGAAAAAGCAAGAAAAAAAGAGTCATTGGTAGAGCCTGGAAGCACAAAGGTCTTCAGTATTCAATATTCCCTCTTATCTTGAGATAGTTTATTTACATCACATTTTATCACAGGTCCCTGTGCTATTGACGGCAACTGGGGTGCTTGGGCAGCGTGGACTGGTTGTGACGCCGAGTGCGGTCCTGGAAGGAAGTCACGTGGTAGAATTTGTAACGCACCAGCGCCATCTTTCGGTGGACGACCCTGCGAGGGACCAGCCATAGATTATACCGATTGCATGAATAAGGCTTGTCTAGGTAAAGAGGAATTTGACAAGTTATATTTATTTTAAACGATATTCAGTGGTGATTTGATTGACGTTAAATTATAATGACACTTACAAATACACATTTCATTTTTTTTTTTTTTTTGTTCATTGGAGATGGACATTGTGCTGAACAGTGGGGGGAGGGGGGAAGGGGGGGACGGACAGCTGTGGAGACTTCAATGGAAATTAGAAGCTGGAATAAACGCACTAAAGAATGTCGCCAAGAACAAAGCCAGGCATTTATACCTACATCTGGCATGTTACAGATCTATGTTTATTTATTTATTTATTTATTTATTTATTTATTTATTTATTTATTATTATTTTTATTTATTTATTCATTTGGCATCTGGTATAAACGAAATGAAGGAAGGCGCTAAGACCAAAGTCAACCATTTATAAATGTATTTGGTATGTGCAAAATACATGCTTTTTAAATTTTATTTATTTATTTATCTATTTTTTCATTTATTTATTTTCTTGACAGTAATCGTCGACGGTAACTGGAACGTATGGAATGGCTGGACGGCCTGTACCAAGAGCTGCGGCGGTGGCGCCACAGTGAGGGCCAGACACTGTAATGCCCCTGGCCCCCAGAACGGCGGCAAGGACTGCCAAGGCCCACAGGTCGATATCCTTTCATGTAACGAGAACCCTTGCCCAGGTAGTATTTTAAGTAATTTCGCTTTCGATTTAGAAGCTGCATAGTCATATACTTTTGTACTGTATAGATATACTTTTGTGCTGTTTAAATTTACTTTCGCTTTCGATTTAAAAGTGACATGGATTGTCAGGTGTTATATTTTTATTAATTGCATAATGCAACACTTATGGGATCCATGTAGAGGCTTTAAATGATTTTAAAGTGGTAAATCAGCTTGTGAACAGTCACCATAATTTTATTTTGTTGAATACGATTTCAGGCACCTCTCTCTGACACTTTGTTTAGATCCCATAATTTTCGAACAAAATAAACTATTACTATAAAGTATTATTATTATTATTATTATTATTATTATTATTGCTTTCAGTTTATTCATACTCTCAATCCAATAATACGTTTTTTTTTTTTCTATTTTCAAAGTAAACGGTAACTGGGGCCCGTGGTGTTGTGGATGGGGGTCCTGCTCTGCTAGCTGTGGCGGCGGCGTACAGTCTCGTACCCGACAGTGCGCCATGCCTGCACCAGCACACGGAGGTCTGCCTTGTGAGGGCCCGAATGTTGAGACACAGGCGTGCAATGTGTTTCCTTGCTTGGGTAGGAATTATTATTATTGTTATTATTATTATTATTATTAGTAGTAGTAGTAGTAGTATTATTACGTACCGTATAAACGTCTACAGTTGATATAAATGGAGAAAAGTTTCATTTTAGTATCGAAAAAAAATAGAAAAAAGGTTCTCATGCTGAAGTGGCACTTTGTTTTATTATTATTATTATATTATTATTATTAAATTTTGTATATACATAGATAAATAAATCTTTGAAGCTATATAATAACGTTAAAACAACTTAGTGTAATGCATTCCTACTAGCTAGCACATTCATTGGAATCTTCAGTGGAGCCACCTATCGCATATAACACAATTGCATTTAACGCAATCGAGTTTCTTTGATAATTTCATATCGGAAAAATAGTAAATTTTGTCCAAAGAGACTCAACGTGTCGTTTTTAACTAAAGACGAGTCAAAATTGCTCACTCTATTCAGTAACGATTAGAACCCCTTTTACACTGGACGGCGTCCTTTTCGCGTCCTTTGTACGACCATGAAACTGGCATCGCTGTGGTCGTAGAAAGGAGGCACGAGCACCGCTTTGGTTTCAATGCTCAATAATCTGCTCAATAATTCCTCCAAAATCTATCATTTCAGTTCCTACTGGCTGGGGAGAATGGGGGCAGTGGAGTCGATGTTCCGCCTCGTGCGGCCCTGGCATCCAGGGCAGACGTCGCCAGTGCGTCAACCCTCTACTGCCCTGCGTTGGCTCAGACACGGAGACAGCGGCATGCAACCTCGGCCCCTGCGTCCGTCCCTGTCGAGGTAGGTTATCATTATCCTCTTCCAGGGCCATAGAGAGATGTATTTTACACTAAATGTTCACATATATTTTTCTGGCTAGTTTCTCTACTAATTCCACTCAGCTTAGTCTTCGTTATAATTTTGAAAGAGTAGAAGGTACCTTATGTATATGTGTAATCACATATGCTTATTGAACATAATGTGAACGTAATGTGGATGTGCTCGACCATTAAGCTTTGACAAAGGTCACGTTTCTGCGACCTATCTGCAATTAATACATATACATGTACATATACATACCATTATAGCGCAATATCATCTAATAACTCCTCATAATCTTTTTACTTCTATTTTGTTTCAGAAACGACCCACGTGTCCACCTCCGCATGCTCCTCCATCACCGGGAACGGCGTCTCCATGTACTCCTACCTCTACACCGTACCCAACGTCTACCTCAACTGCCAAGGCGGCTCCGTCTACATTGTCAACGCATGTTCCACCTTCGGTATCTCCGAATACTGCTCACCTCTTCCTTCTGTCTCGAAACTTCTCCAGACATCTTGCAACGGGAAGTCCGCTTGTGTTATAAAGCGACCTTGCGACATGGTGCTGTCCGGCACGCTGAAGATAAACTATAGATGTACTTGCTGAGGTTGAGGTCGTTTCGACGTGGCGCGGCCACTCGGCTAGGTTCGGGTGACGCCGTACATTGACGGCAACAGCCGAAATTACCCGAGTGCTTTTGACGTAAATTGTTCAGGGCTGGTTGATTGTTGACAATGCGTTGCAGTAGAGTTGAAACTAATTTTTTCTCTCTGTGACTTTCGTATGTTGCTTTTCTTTACTATGAGCTTTAATCTTCAGTGCTACAAATGGGCACATATATTTATATATCTTAGGTTGGGAATGTTTTACATTTTTCCGACAGTCACTTAGTATCATTCTGACATCATAATTTCGAAACAGTGTCACTTTGACATCGAATCGACGTCATGTGCCTGTTGCTAAACAAGTTATGATAATTATATTTGATGTATAATTTGTCATTTAAGTTTTAAAGCATGAAAGATTCTTACAACAATGAATATACTGTATTCATTCTGTGGTGTATTTTACTGATATATTTTACGCGTACGTGTGACATCCCTTCAAATAGAAGCGTTTTACCTCCTTTCTTATTGGTTCACTGAGCATTATGTAATATAACATTCTATACCTTAAGAAACAGATTCAATAAATATATTTTGGGGAATTATTTGTCTAGTATTTCATTTAGTTTGGATGCGTAGGCATTTCAAATCTTTCTTACGAGTCAGTGTAGATTGTCTTTTCGTATTGCTAATATTGTTCTTTGTTCGCGGGCGGATTCACCCCCCCCCCCCCAGCCCCCCAGCCACCACCACCAACACCACCAACACCAACACCACTTCCAAGACAAATGCCCCCCCCCCCCCTCAAATTATAACAAATTAATCCAAATTACCCCTCCACCCCTCCCCCTCCACTCACAAAAAAAGTTCCTTTTTCTCAAAATCTTAAATCTGCCGCGCGGTTGATATAAAGATTAATAGTCCAGTTTAATAAAGCATACCAGTAGAGAAAGTAATTTAATTAGACCCTACAAGACGAAGGTTTTTTTTTTTAAAAATGGCACACAAAACGCACATCTGGCGTTGTTTCGTGCAGTCACAGTGACTGTCTCACGTGCAGCTTTGTTGTCGTGTCAACCTGGTGACACATCAAGGCGGTCCTCAAATGTCCACACAACTCTGCATTCTCGTCTAGAGGGCAAAGGAAGCCACGCTGAAATATTAACACTGTGTATGTATGGCGGCTCAGCGGCCCGATACTGTAAGTACACAGTAACATGATTTTTGTATTGTATACTCGTATATCTGTACGATTTCTGTTATTGATACAGTTTGTTGAAGAGAATTTTTAAAAAATCAGGAGGTGAGGTTGAAGTATTTTAGCTTGTATTATGTTTTCTGTTAGGGATTGTAGATGAACCAGTAGATGTGTATAAAGGTATCAAAATATGTGGAAACTGTTTAAAAACTAAATGCCGTAGCTGCCTCCACTAAAGGTCACTAAAGGTATCTTTGATGATATTTCACGGTGTAACCTATACGTATCAAAATGGACACACTGGTTTATTGAAATTGAAATATCAGACTTAAATTACAGCTAGGAACCAGTATATTGGGTCTTAGGTTAACGACACATTTATAGACCCCCCCCCCCCCCCTTCGACGTATGATCCCCTCTTGAAATAAGAATTTTGCCTAGCTGAATCATAGTTCTAAACCGTAACAAATGGCACCGTTCGCCCTCTAAAATGCCAATTTTTTTCGGGGCCCTTCAGCAGGGGGGGGTCGGGGTCGACTCCCCCCCTTCAAATATGCCTCCGCCCCTGCATTTAGCATGCTCAACAAAACACAGGTTGCGTTTTTTTCGATCCGAGTTTCAAAGTTCCGACAGCGACTTAAGTCAACAAGCACGCTTCTTCGCCCTGAATATGACAGTGATGACGGCGACTCAGACTTCTTTATATCCATCGCGCTCGCTCCGTTACCATTAATTACTGACGACGTTTTGGTGTTTTGGAGAAGGAACGGTGCCATTTGGTAGGGTTTAGAACAATAATTCAGCTAGTCAAATTTTAATTTTTTCAGTAACCGAAGGAGAGGTTCAGGACCCCCCCCCCCCCCTTTGACCCCCCCTCCCCCCCCCCCCCCCCCCCCCACACACACACACACAAATACGCCACTGCTGACGGTGACTGTTCTGAACAGGGCACGTTCACCACCACCCTTAAAGGCGAAATGCATACAAGTTCTTGTGTAAAAGAGAGCCTTCGTCATTATACATAGTCAATGTCCGCACTCAGAAGTTTGTAATATTGGAGTTAGTCCCTGTTTTTTTTTCGTTTGTGCGTTTATTAATATGGCTTTTTGATATATTAAGCCAATCAGTCAATCATACAGGAATCCGTTTCATTAACCAGCCAATTGACTCATCAGAATTATCTGATAAAGTCTTGAAAACAATACGTAGTTTTTCCGAATTAAAAACTACTCATTTCCATTACCAGACAGCATGATTGTGGCGCCGACTGAAATATATGAGCCTTTTTGCTGTGTTCAAGGCTCACAATGATCTCATCTCGCAATGATAAAGATTAATTGGTCCTCCAAACAATACAGGTATATGTCCTCGTCGAGGTAGGCGCTGTTTGTACATTTTTGGGTGATTTATTTCCTCGCTAAGCAAATTTACCATCTGTAAGAGCAAATATACATACTCGAAAATTAATGCTAATATTTCTTGTACGCAAATTGGATCCCTGAAGACGTTGAAAACTTTTTTAATGTGTTTCATATCAGTTGAGTGAAATTGTTCCTAGACTACGTATTTTAATTTCTTTAATTTTATTCGCTATAATTCATCATCGCCTTGGTAACTGAAATTAAGTGGAGGGTCATATACGGCCAAAGTCTTTTTTTTTTTTTTTTTTTTTGGGGGGGGTCACACATTCTAAGGGGGGTCACATACTTTTTTGTTATCATTCATTCATTCATTCTTTAAAAAGAGAAAAATACGAGCTCGCCAGGACTCGAACCTGGAATCTTCTGACGCAGACCCGTTGTCCATTGCGCCACGGCCCGGTATACATGTTCTCGTCCAGCGAGAATCTCGCCGGAATTTTTTTTTTTTTTTTTTTTTTTTTTTTGCAATTTTTTCATGATGCTTCCATATACTTTTATCAGCCTGATGAAGCCCTCCAACCGGGTTAACCGTAAGCTATTGGCAAAAAAAAACACAAATCCGCGGTTCCAAGTCACAAACGGCAAGTATCTTTTAATGTATTCTTAGTATGTCCGCGTGACAAGAATGGTAGTCCGCTTGGAACCGTAGTCCGTTTCCTTTTACTTTGTACATATACACTTACCATACAGAAAAAAATACTTTTGTCCAAGGTTATAGTGACATGCGTTTTAGAAGCCATGCCACAATCCCAAATTTCCTGACGACACCTTAAGCTTGTTAAGAAAATGTATGTTAATCGTTTTCGGACGGATGTTTATGCACTTCTCTCACGAGACGGTGAGATAGGCAACAAGTACCATAGCATATGGCCTGCAAAATGAATGCAGAGGTAAGTTAATTGAAAGCTCGCTCTTTTTTTGTCTATGTAAAAAAACAGCTCGTATGTGTAAGTGGACACACAGACAGGTGCGTGCGCGCACACGCAGGGTCGCTGACTTTGTCATCGCCCGGGAAACATTCCAGATCAGTTATAAGGATTACAGTTTCTCTTTTAATTCAGTTCATCATTTTTTTTATCTTAGTTATGCTTAGTCAGTAGGGTATCGTTGCCTTTCATGTACCCGACCTCCTCTTCAAAAGATAAAGGAAAGCAACTATCTAAAATCCGATAAAAAGACACCTAGAAAAAAGGCAGCGGAAAGCTACATTTATTTTGCTGTATCTGAAACAGTACCGTTTATACAGATTTGAGGCGTATATATATATATATATAATTGTCATATCTGAGAATATGCAGGTCACTGTTTTGCTGTTCTCAAGACATACGGATAGACCGAGAAACATAACTCATCTTGCCGTTTTTGCATTTCATATTTGTATATAAGATGGATAGCTTTTTGTCCATGTTGTTGAGATGACTGATAGTGCAGGTATTGAACAGCACATATTGTTTACAAAAAAAGGTTGAAATTTCCTTGCTGAAAGCAAATGATTGTATTTGTTTCAGGTACTTGTACATGTACGCCCCATACGAGGGAGTTCAATATGTAGGAACTCGGTAATACATATCTTACCATATAATAAGGTCGCAACGGCCCCATTCACAACAGATGATCATCTGACTAACTAGTCCGCAGATCAAACATGGCCGACCCCACTTGAAAACAATTTTGCCTAATCCCCTAATGATCCCCCCCCCCCAACCACACGCGCCATCCCTGCAAGGGCCTAGCAGTTAAACCTAAATTAAAACAACTCCGCAGATCAGCTGTTGTGAATGGGGCCTAAAATCGCATCACCTTGGACAGCGAGTAGTGCATAGCCAGTAGCAAGGTTTTTGATTAAGAAAATAATAGTTGACTAAGACAAAATGAAGACAGCTGACTCACGACAAACATGGGTATTACCTGACAGGAAAATTGCTGATGGTTAAATTGCTTGGATAAATTTTAAAATGAAAACTATATCTAGGCAGAAGAATAGAATTATCGCGACACTATTTGCCTTGTACGAGTTGGCTCCTAAATGAAGGTTGAAATGTTTCCCCTCTTCAATATTTTATTTCTGATGGGTAAAAATGGTCTCGGACTTCACATTATAATTTCTCAAATACTGGCCGCTATAATTCATCAACTTACCAGAAATAGCAGCGTGGGCATTATGAGATTTTAAAGCACAACGCACTTACGGTTTAATATTTGTTTTGTTCGATTGTTTGTAATTGCTATTTTTGAGTAGAAACCGTAAGCGAAGTTATTTAAAACGTACTAAACTTACTTTAACTCTAAGAAAGGTATAAACGATATTTAGATAAATATTCAATAAATGCATTAAAATTGAAAGCAGGAAATGTAGTTGATCAAATTATAAAATCAAAGTTTTAAAATGTTCATTATAATAGAACATGTAAAATGTATTTATTATTACGACAGCCGTGACGTAGAGAAATTCCTAATTAAAATTGTTTGCAACTTTTAGTATGTAAAATAACATTTATGTCTTCTGGCACCAAAATACACAAGTTCTAAAAATTTTCAACCAGGCATACAAGGGGCATTTGAATTTCGCCGACACAAATCACTGACGCCAAGAACCCAGTCAAAAAGCAAAAAGACAAATAATTCTGTTTGATGCTTTAAACAACCCTCCCTTTAAACCAAACCGTAAGACTGTAACAAGGAACAAAGCTACCCTAGTGAACACAAGACACGTTTTGTAGCGGATATAAATTGATAACGCAGAACGGTTCCCCTTGTTAAGTTTTATAATAAAAGCAGTATTATATAATCGTCCATACAAAGGTAAGTGATCTTGAAGATGTAGAGAATTAAATAAAAGGCTACAGAAATTGATTTATGTCCGTTAAGTAGTCGCTTGTTGAAGGCGTCCTTTGTTTCTTTTTTATGTAATTTGAATTCGGGTCATCTATCTTTTTAAGATTTGAAACTGTTGACTAGTTCAAGTGCTGTTTATTGTTTTCTTTTTATCAGTCTTCCTATTGTTTTCTTTAGTTAATTGTCTTAATTATCTACCTGTGTGCCAGAATAACGTATTTCATTGTATATTTACAGCGGGGGGGGGGGGGGGTCTTTTTTACTGCACTTAACAAAAACGCATATATTCATTTATTTATTTATTTATTTATTTATTTATTTATTTACTAACACCGCACTTACTTACTAACTTATTTACTTACTTACTTACTTACTAACTTACTTACTTCCTAACTTGTATATACACGTATTGCAGTAACTATTACCTTATGGGTTTCAAACACATAAAATGATACATTCGGTTCTCTTACTAGCATGTTCGAATCAGGACATTCTTACTATAAACGTATACAAACCTGGGTCCATTACAATGTCACCATTATATTACATGTCCAAAATATGAAAACATCAATCCATGCCGCGATACACCTTAGATTGATTACTACACACGATAATCAAAACGGTATCATTAAGGGAAGTGCTTATCTCAAAGGATTTAAAGTGAATCCGACATGCCATGGCCTGTTCTTTCCTGTTCAGGTCCACTGACGTACCGGGTAGTTGGCATCCCTAAAGTCGTAACGTGAAATTGAGAAAGATACACGTTTAAATTAGTCAGTGCAATAAAGAATGTATACACGTTTATATGGTGATTTGTTTTAATTTTCATCAACAAATGGCTTACATGTTAAAACACTATAGTTCTTACATAATGAATCATGCTTTGAATGATGGATCCAGTATTTAAAAAACGCATATGTTACTAACTCACCTTACTACGTTACTCGCGGTACACAGATTTTCCAAATCCATCTTTTCTTAATAACTATCCAATTGAATGCATTTAAATGCATATTAAAAGATAAATTAATGGTGACAATAACTGTTACTTTTCAAGTACTTTTCGCGAGGAAAGACGTGATCTTGATCATTAACCAAGATGTAGTGGACGTATTACTTAATTTCAAGGCCGTCCACTGTGAGCAGTGTGACCTGTTTAAATGCCCGTTAGACCTTTCTATATTAAAAGGGTATTTTCCCTGGATTTGTCGTCAATTTTCTACCTACTATCAAGGTGTACTCTTAAAAACGTTGAGAAAATTACAATCCCTAGACGCAAGCTCGTTATTTGTTTCTTTTATTCATTTATTTTATTTCATTTAAATCGAGTCTTAATTCCATGCATTTATATGTAGAGACAGAAAATGTCGGTTCATTTTAATTTTTATGACATTTCCACGACTCTTTGAATGATGGATCAATCGGTTTTAATTTAATTAAGAAGTGGCCATGGCAAGCCATCTATTAAGCCCCCTTTGGTCTTCTATATATGAATCCCCCTTTGTTTGAAAACCGTAGACAGCATGCCGGTGCTGTCTCTCTTACATGCTAGACCATGTCATAGATTATATCATACTTGTATACCTGAATTTTAAATCTTCGGTCTCAGGTCTATTTTTGTCAATCAGCAGCTGTTGGCGGAGCCGACTGGTACATACAATTAATACACTTTTCCAAAGAAAAGAAACTGTGCTATTATGCTGTATTTGTAATTTGGAATGAATTTTAACAAGTTAGCACAGCTAAAACATTACATAAAATGTTCAGGAAAGGTACATGTAATGCTACTGTAGCAGTATATACCGCGTAGTAGTGTAAATCGATCATTAAACAAGCACCCCTTCATATGTTTTACCTAACTTCCTATTTTTATGTATGAGCATTGATTTAGTGTGTAGACTGAATTGCCATATCTGTGTTTTGCAGTCTCCCATTACCCTGATTTTTTTTTTATTTCGGATGTTAGACTTTAATAAACTACGGTACTCTACATGTACTGCTGCTAACAGTATGAAATATCACTTAAGTGATAAAAATGAATACAAACATAGAATGGGTTATTATTTAACTAACTGTTCCTTGGTATGTACGAGGGCATATTATCATTCTTATTTTAGGACCGGTTTTAAATTGTACCTAATCTAATCAGCGACATAGCCGTACCGTTAATGTACATGTGACCTTTTATTCTGCTTTGGTTTAACACACAAGGTAAAAAACTCTCGCCATGCAAAAATTATGTTGTTTATCATCAAGCAATATCGCTTCGTCTCCGTGACTTAAAACTGTAACGGTTTTAACTAAGCCAGGTATATACTGGTAAATGACACCCTGAAAACTGGCCCAGTGAAACTGAGAAAAATCCATACATTTCTGTATGTTATATTTCATACTTTTTAGAGTAGTACTGGTACAGGTATGCACGATGATATTCTTTTTTTATTTGTTTGTTTCATTTTGTGTGTTAGCAAAATCTAACCAGTGTATAAAATATAGCAACTGTTATTCCAGACGGAGTTTTTATTTATGATGATGATGATAATGATGATGATTTATAAATAGGCATGGACAAATAACATTTGTAAGGAAAAAACTGTAGTGTCTAGGGATGGGTCCAGGGAAATGCACATCGGATACCTGACCCTCCCCCACCTCCCCAGTGACGTTGAGAGGGACGCTTTCTTTCAATTCTTCCTCTCGCATAAACAGTTTAACGAGTGACACGAGGAAACGATTATTTCCCACCCCCGCGTCCCTCTTATTATAGTTGCAATATTCTCGTCTATCGTTTTATATCAACAGAGAAAAGCAATTGAATTCTTTTTAATTCCATTTTGTCTTATTTTTATTGTTTCATCTTCCTCCTCCCCCGAAAAAAAATCCCGAGTCTGCCTGTGCAAGTGCCACATTCATATTCCATCATCCTTCCTCGCTGATTTATGTTTCATCTTATCGCAGCATTTTTTTAATCAATTTTATAGATGACTTGGAGTGGTATGGGATTTTAAAGCACGGCATGTCGTAATGGACGTTTTCCGGCTACAACTGACCGTTTTGCTCCTGCTCGGAGGCCACATGGTATCAGGAGTCACTGTGCAAGGTACTCTAGGGTTGACACCGAGATATAATAGATAATGTACAGCTTATAATACCTAAATGGAATCTGTGTTAAAATTGTCTTTGAGAACATTAGCTAAATAAAAAAACGTAAGATCCAGTATTTGAATTAATTTCTTCATTATCTTACATAAACAAACATTTATAAGCCACTAATGTTATCTATGCGTTAAAGTTTGTGATTCGATTCAATCTTTTCTTCTCTGATACTTGGCATTGAAGGCATTGTACTAAGCCTTTTACAGCATCCCGGATAGCGTGCACTCCACGCGTACGATCATCTCTCTCTCTCTCCCTCTCTCTCTCTCTCTCTCACACACACACACACACGCCAGTCTTTTTCTTTTTAAGACTAAGTTATCTTTCAGAATGTCGGAGAAGACCTGCCGATCTCGTCTTCCTGCTGGATGGCTCGGGCAGCATTGAGCCTCAGGATTTCACAAAGGCCAAATCGTTCGTCTCCGACATCATCCGGAAATTCGAGATCTCGTCACGTGCTGTTCACGTGGGCCTGATTCGGTTTGATTCGGAAGCAGTCGTCCTTATCCGCCTGAATGAGTTCCGGTCTGCCGCGCAGCTGCTGCAAAAGATTTCCCAGATGAAGAATTTTGGCGGGAAAACGAACACTGGGTCAGCCTTACAGCTGGCGGGTACTGTTCTCACTGACCACCGGTTTGGGGCGCGGGATAATGTGGAGAAGATCGTAATAGTTCTGACTGACGGGAGATCAAACAAGTAAGTACAATAGGTACAAAGGCATGCTTATGAGGGCTTGACCCCCCCTCCCCCCCCCCCCCCCCCCACACACACACACACGAATACACACTTTTCAGCCACGTCAATCATGAGTGCAAGAAAAAGGGTGGATGGGAAGCTGAATCCCTCCCTCCACGGTGTTTAGTCCCTTTTCTGTTTTTTTTTTTTTTTTTTTTTTTTTTTTTCTGGATGTTTAGTCCCTCTTTTGCTTTAATTTGCTTGCTGCGCGCGGACGCGCGTGTGTGAGAGAGATTCCGCAAGGAAACAAGACTGAGAACAAAATTAAGAGAACATTTCAAATAAAATATTATACTCATTGTTTCGTGGTTTTAGGGGCGTGGACGTGGGCGTGGCCGCAATGTCACTCAAGTCAAAAGGCGTGGCACCTGTCATAGCAGTGGGCGTGGGAGGGAAAATCAACAGGGCTGAGCTGCAGCTGATTGCATCCAGTGACAAAACCCTGTTCCTTGTGAATGATTTCGCTGCCTTGTCCAGGATTCAGCAGGTCGTTGTGGACGCATTATGCGGGCGTAAGTAGGAATTCTGGGTTTAAGGTATTTGTCTTTGTAATTGAAATATTAACTCAACACTTATTAAATCGGTCAATTAATTTACAATGGTAAGGGCTATAGGGTTGCAAAATATACTATTATATTCAGCTATTTAATGGAATACACATGAGAAATGAATTTTGTAAAGATCTCTTTTACAAATATTTGTTAGTTTACATAACAGTACTTATATGTATAAGGGGACGTTAAGCAGGAGTTATCTCGCAATATGTTATGTCCACTAGCTCCACGGGGCCTCTCGCTGAATGCAATCAGGTTGACAGACTAACCTGCCACCTTCTGGCGTTGAGTAGAATACAGAAAAGACATTGTTATGTTATATATAAATAACTTTGGGTATATATATTGTAGGTCATAAATCTACGGTTACATTTCAGGCGATAGCCCAGTACCACCCCGAGTTTTACCACGTCGCTTTAACCGACCACAGCCTCGAAGACAACAAACTAGTATCGCAGTGAACAGCAGAATCACAGTTGAAAGATTATCGAACCAACCTCACTGGGAGCCTTGGTCCTCGTGGTCGTCATGTTCAGTCACGTGCGGTCGCCTAGGGCAACAGACACGTAAGCGGCGCTGCGTACTTTTCCCATTCTTGCTCTTCTACGACGGTTGTGCCGGGATTAGCGAGGAAAGACGGAGATGTGGTGGCGCCCCATGTAGGAACCCAAACGCTCCAAGAATCCCTGTACCTCCGAGATCGACGCTCGGCTCCGTCTCTGTGTCTGTCTCTGTGTCGGCTGTGCCGAAAGCGAGAGCGAGAGCGAGAGTGGCTGTGCCAGTTGTGTCAAAACCGAAAGCGAAAGTGAGAGTATCCGGGTCAGTGAGGCAGCTGGCCTTAGCTTCCAATCCTGTGCAAGTGGAACATCAATGTCCTCAGACTGATGGTATGAAATGTTGCATTTACTTGAATGGCTCAGTGAGGAATTGAGGTCATGATATGGTGTTTGGGGATTTGTGCTTCTTATTTGAAATGCTCTTTGCTTACGTTTCTTCTTAGAATCGCAATTTTTAACGATTTTTATGTGCTGTTACCCATTAAATGGACCACACCCAGCTGGTGGTGCATACATAGAAGGTGCTGATGCCTCCCTGAAACTCTACTGTGCTTTAGTTCACCTCTTCACTTTGTTTCACATTCCGTCCTGATTTGCAAATGAACAAATATTTCTTCATGCCATACCGATATATACTACCATCACTCCTATGTCACGTCTTTATCATCTTTACTTCCAGTGCTGCTACCTGGCGAGCAAATCCTGACTATCGCGCAGCTGGCCCACATGGAACCGTGTATTTTCGCCGACTGCGAACCCCTGAAGAAGTCCTCCTCAACACAGAGGGACTATGAGCAGTGTGTCACCCAGTTTGCCTTCCGTTTATTCGCCAGCAGAGGATGACATTGTTCAGATTATAATTCTCAATGCTCTGCTTGCCGTTGTTTTTTCTTTCTTTCTTTCTATCTTTTTTTAATTGTTATTTTTTCATCGTGTACTAAGAGGGCTTCAGTACGTGAATGGAAGCACAAAAATAGCATTTTTACTTGAAAAATCGTTTTTTTTACTTCACGAATATTAAGATAAGCATTTCGTATACAGACAAGAGATATGGGAAAAAAATGCTATTTTCCGAAACGTAGGCCAGTAAACTGTATTGAACCCTCTTAACGCAATTTTTACACAAAATCATTTGCTTTGCTTTGGCGACTTTTATGACTGAATGTTGCCATACCCTGTGATGAAGATTGTTGACAGTAAAAAAAAGATGCCACCTCAAGTCAGGTTGATGCGTAGCTGTGCACATGTGCTCTGGATAAAAAAAAATTGAGATAAGGATATGCATTGTATGAGTACCCTTCAAAGCCACACTTATGCTGTGATTACCAAATTTTTTAGCACACGATTTTAGTTCAGGTACTTTACATGTCGTAGGTTTCGACTTAACAATGAAAATAGAAAAAAATAACTGGCGCATGCGCACTGTGTCGAAATGGTATAACCGCACCTGCTGTATCCTGAATGGATGAACTGTATGCGGGAATCCTAAGCCATATAACGTATGCCGTAGAGCGGCGCATTTGCTGAACATGACTGTAAAATATATAATTTTATTGTCAGAAACTGCAGGCCTCATTAGAGATAAATGTCATTTATGATCTCGGGCCGCGGGTTTGTACAAATATTTTTGCGTTCGCGACAAGTAATCGCGGTTTGAGTCAATAATCATTCGACGTTCGCAGTCAAAAACAAGCGGTTCGACACCATGATTTGCATTTCGTTCGTGAGGACTGGATCTGCACTGAGAGAGTTTACACTGAAATGTGTCAGTACTTCATCTGCTATTAAAAACTGACCAGGCTACTGGCTAGCATTTTCAAAAACCTTGATATTTGAGTAATATCTCTTAAAGTTTTGATGTTTCTTTAAAAAACATTATTTAAAGTATAAAAAATCAGATTTTGCCATTATTGGACGAATTAATATTCTGTTAAACAACAGGGAAGATTTATGAAATAACAAGTGCACACTGAATAAATTTGAAAACGGCTAAAGAAAGTTTAAAATAAAATACGACACGCAAGGCCTTTGGGCTTAAGAGACATGTACAAGAAAAATGCTTTAGTGAAACGTCTGCATATTGGTCTTAAACAACACGGTGTATTCAACAGTGATAATTGAATCCAACAAAGCTATAGCGAAACTGCAATTCTTGCATCGCACACCTGAATATTCCATTCTTTAAAACATTAAGTCATTTGCTATTGGTATTATAATCTCAATCGTCAGTGCTCTTCCAGCAGAGAGTCTGGTAGTGTCTAAAACACGATACCTTTTAAGGACGAAGCAGCACAATTATATATTTTACGCCCATGAACCCGGGCTTTCGCCGTAGTAAATGTTATACCAGCATGTACATATATATATGGTCTCTTATTCTCCAATGATACCCAATCTACTCTGCCTGGGAGAATCATGAATTGACGGTTTATATGTTTTTTTATGATTAAAATCATACCAGCATATATGCTGTATTCATGCATATATAATGAGCACATAATATGGGCAAATAGATATGTACGATTTACGTGCCAAACAGTGAAGTTGGCCCAAGAGATGGTAAGACAGATTCTTAAATTAATTCCCCTTGATGCTTTTAGGTATGAAGAAGGCTTTTGATTAAGTTTGGGGTTTAGATCGTAAACATGAACTGTTTTTATCGTTTTGAACTACATAGGTACAGAGTTAAAATCAAACAACGACAGAGAAACATTTTGTATCAAAATTAAAGCTGTCTAATTTCTTTAATAATATTTTACACTGTTTCACAGAAACCAAACAGCGCATGAATGACAATGTTATTTCCATGGTTACTGGGCCAGGCCGTATGAACAACCCGCAGGGACCCGCAGAGTAATTAAGGTGACTTTCCGGCGGCACTATATCTTATTATTCGCATCTACAGAGGTAACAAAAAAGTTGCAACACGTAGATTTAAGAGCAAAAATTAAATTTCCTCCCTCTTTGTTCTGTGACATACAGTATTTTGGTTAAAAATCACCCAAACGAGCATTCTTGTCTATGCTTTGATTCTGGACCCATTTTGTCAAGAAGAACTGGAGCCATGAAAATATACGGATTTTGGAAACTAATTTTCAAACCATAAAACTACATGTATTACATGAATTGTTAAAACAGTTTCAATTTGACCATAATTGAAGATTTTGTAATAGTTTCAAAATGTTCAATCTAATATTTGATGTCCAGCGTCTATGCAAAACTTAACTAACTGATGAAAATGTTTAATTTCTTACATCCGCTAAAACATTTGGCACTTTAAAGCAAGAATAAAAAAAAATTGACAGCTGTTTGCCAACAAAGGAACATAATTCATTAGCCGTAAATAACAAAGCAGTTTTTACAGGCAGGTCCAATCTCAACACCATATAAATGATGTTTTTATGCCATCACAGTTTGATGTTTTGTAGTTCGTATGATGGCATACTGGCACATTCCCAAAATCCTTACAATGAGATTTGTAATTCCTCGCAGAGCTTTGATTTTATTGAAAGGCATGCAGTGTCCATATATTCCCGTAATAAGCTAGAAATTTTATTTGTAAAAGGATGAAATGTAACGGCATCAACTATAGCGTAATCTTGACTTGTAAGCCTTTAATACCGAAGAAGCGAACTTAAACTTTTGTCAAACCCTGTAGAGGATATTTTGTGTGTGGTTTATATATATATAGACATAAAATACATCTGTAATGTTACACGAGAATTTAGAAACTGCAGTGTAAGAAGTTTTTAGGTGACAGGGTGTACACAAGGCCCAGCTGTGAGTATTATCAGATGTATTTTCTATTACAATCCAGTTTCTACATTAAAGAATGAAAACTAAAATGCACTCTGGACACATATTTATATATATAGATAGATAGATGGTTTGAGTATCAACGTTTATTTTCCCATAGAATTCCTCATCGAGAAAGTACTTGATTCGATTAACATCTAGCAATCGTTTGAAACTACATCTGGATGGAAAACTATACATCTGTATATACTAGTGCTTATTTCTCCTAAATGGTGTGTCTGCTTGAAGCAAGTATCCGAGTATATAATAATAACATTGAATTTTAAGCAATCTTATAAAAACATTGGTTCAGCCATGTTCATTATATTTCCTGATGATTTTATTCCTAATAATTTTATTTGTAAACAGCACTGAGACGGTAGTGTAGTGCGGTTTTTAAGAAATAAATATTATTATTATTATTATTATTATTATTATTATTATTATTATATTAAGTGGTAAGGTAACATCTACTAGTATCACGGTAGATGTTTATTCCAGAATCCTATATATGGTTTTTGTAGGCTCAGTTACATGCATACATTGGGATCTACTGCTGAGGTAAAGAAATGTCAATAATCCTTTTGCTCCAGCATGATATTTTCTTTAGGATCCTATGAGACATATGTTTCCTATAGGACGTCCTAAAGGACGTCTCACAGAGTACATATGTTGTGACAAAGATATCTGTAGAGTTCCTTAAGTCCTGTAGGGTTCATATGGAGTCATAAAAAGTCTGAAAGGACGTCCCATTCGGTATTTTCGTACTAGGGGTGCTCACCCATTCAATTTTTTTTTTTTTTTTTTTTTACAAAATGCATTTCAAGAACACAGTGGTGACCTTGAAAGTGAAGGGAAGCAGCAATACGGGTTCGAGGTTGTTCGGGATCTTCTCTTTTAATGGTTATTCGTTTTCTTCATTTTTTTTCTTATAGAAAATGCATTTCAAGAGGCATTTGCTACTGGCGTGCATAACAGTCATACTATCTGTGTTCATAATATTGGGGTTTTACGTCAAAACAATCACCCACATCGGTAGACCTTCCTCTACATTTGAAATGAATGAAAGAAGCAATACAGACACCGAGGTTCTTCAGGATCTTCTCTCGGGAGAACTGGACGCACTGGATCCCAGACTGCTAGAGTTTGTAAGGCGCAGGCTGCTCTTTACACCTACTAGGAGGCCCCTGAAGCTTAGGAAACCCGACAAAATCCATTATTCCCAAAACGGACAAAGTCGTCTGGTTGATAAATTTCTTCGACAACGACGGGACGGTTTCTTTGTGGAGGCAGGTGCTTGGGATGGGGAGGAGAACAGCAACTCTTTATTTTTCGAAAAATCGCGCAACTGGACGGGAATACTGATAGAACCCGACCCCCTTAACTTTGAACAACTTCTCATGAAAAACAGGTAGGTACTTTCTATGGTTCCACAGGTAAACTCTTACTTTTTTCTATTATTACCTATATATATAAATTCCTCGGTAAGTGTGCTTGTCTCGGAATGTGATACTTATGAAATGTTATTCCTTACAGATAAAGGTAACAATATGTAACTTTTTTTACGGCATGCCTTCTTACTAGTGATAACAGGTTTAATAACAGTAAGGGATTACTTGGCTACCATAATATATGACTCAACTCTCTTCAAAGCCAAATCCCACGAAAGCTCGCTTTTTAACCGTAACTCATTCTAATGGGATAAACTGTACCTGACCGTGCCCTTGGAGTTTTAGTTAAACATGTGTATCAGTGCCCGGTGTTTGTTTTCTCTAAAATATGCAAGGCTTTGACAATATGAATCACACAACCTGCATCATAAAAAACCAAATATTAAGTCGAACTGATACAAGGCAAATTTATGACCGAAGACTAAAACGCTAGTATATACTTTGTCTTTCAAGATGCGTATACCCATCTTTTCAGGAAGACAATCATGATCCAGACTTGCCTCAAGGGTAAACCCATGTGGCTGGATTTTACGTTGTCCAGCAGTCCAGATAGTGGAGCTATCAACCCAATAGACAGCAGAATAAATGTTACAGGAAAGAGCAGGCTACTCTGCCTACCGATCCAGACGCTTTTAAGCACCATTGGTCGGAAACACGTGGATTTCTTCTCCCTCGACACAGAGGGAGCAGAGCTGGAGGTTCTCCAAGCTTTCCCGTGGGATAAAATAACGGTCGATATGTGGACGGTCGAAGTTCATGAACTCACAAAGAACTACGGTCAGGCTTTAAAAGATATTAGAGGGGTATTTCAGCGAACCGGAATGTATAAAGAAGTGCAACCACGAGGACAAGATCTACTGTTTGTGCGACAGGACGCACTCCTCTAAATATTAGAAGTATTTTTCTGCATAATCATCTCCGCTATGGAGGTTATGTTTTTACCATTATAAGTGTCTTAGTTAACAGCCTAACTCGAAATCTGTCTTGGCGGAGGTATACGCTCTGTTATTGATAATTGAGCTGTCTTGACGGAGGTCTAAGCTCTATTACTATTAATTTGCCTTTCTTTCTTTCTTTTTTTTTTTTTTTTTTTTGGTATTTTTTTTATCATCATGCACAAAGAGGGGTTCAGAACGTGAATAGAAACACAAAAATGGCATTTTTACTCGAAAAGTGTTTTTTCACTCACTGATATTAAGATTAGAATTTTGTATACATTTAAGGGAAACCCGGAAAATGCCATTTTCCCAAATGTAGGCCAGTATACCTTATCGAACCCCTTACTTGCATTTTTGACTCAAAATCTTTTGCTTTGCATTAGTGATTAACATTATTGATTATTTCTATTCCCTGTGATGAGAATTGTTGACAGTAAAAAAGGTGCCACCTCCAGTCAAGTTGATGCGTTGCTTTGCTCTTATGTATGCTCGAGTCTCAACCTCTGATTAAAATTTTAGAGAAAGATATGCTTTGTGTACATGAGTACCGTTCAAAGCCACACTTTTTCTGTGATTAACACAAATTTTAGCAAACGATATTAGTTCTTGTGCTTTACATGTCGTAGGTTTCGACTTATCAATGTTAATTGTAAATAACTCGTGCATGCGCAGTGTGCCGCCCTTGTATAACCTTGCCTGCTGTATCATAAAAGGATGAACTCATGGAACTGTATGCGGGAATCCTAAGCCATAGTGTATGCCGTAGAGCGGCTCGTGAACTCGCTGAACATGACTGTAAAAGAATACAAAGTTTTGTATTGTCAGAAACTTCGGGCCTCATAAGCGATAATTGTCGTTTATGATCTCGGGCCGCGGGTTTGTACAAATTTTTTTGCGTTCGCGACAAGTAATAGCGGTTTGAGTTGCAGTCAAAAACAAGGGGTTCGAGACCATGATTGGCATTTCGTTTGTGAGGACTGAATCTGCACTGAGAGAATTTACACTGAAATGTTTCGGTACTTCATCTGCTAATAAAAAATGACCAGGCTACTGGCTGGCAATTTCAAAAACCTTGATATTTAAGCAATACATCTTAACGTTTTGATGTCTCTTTAAAAAACATTATTTAAAGTATAAAAAATCAGATTTTGCCATTATTGGACGAATTAATATTCTATTAAACAACAGGGAAGATTTATGAAATAACAAGTGCACACTGAATAAATATGAACACGGCTCATGGAAGTTTAAAATGAAATACGACACGCAAATCCTTTGGGCTTAAGAGACACGTGCAAGAAAAATGCTTAATTGTAACGTCTGCAAATCGGTATCAAACAACACGGTGTATGCAACAGCGGAAACCGGATCCAACAAAGCGATAGCGAAACTGCAATTCTTGCATCGCACACCTGAATAAAACATTTTTTTTTAAATATTCAATCATTTGCTATTGATATTATAATTTCAATTGTCAGTGCTCTTCTATCAGAGACTCCGATAGTGTCTAAATCATGATACCTTTTAAGTTCGAGACAGCACAATCATATATTTTTCCCCATGAATCTAGGCTTTCACTGTAGTAAAATGTTTCTCCAGCATATATATATATATATATATATATATATATATATATATATATATATATATATATATATATATAGTCTCTTAGACTGCATTCCCACAGATTTAAGATCGATCTATCCCTGTGGGGAGTTTCACTAGATTACTGTCAGCTTAGCCAGTTTAAATGTCTGTGCCACCTACTAATAGCTGTAAGGGGGTAATTAACTTCCGTGCACGCTCGGCTGACAGCAATTTAGCGTGTACCCCCAGGGAGTTAGGTCGATCCAGATGGATCGATCTACATCTGTGGGAATGCAGCCTTTTTCGTCAATGATACCCAATAAATTATGTCTGGGAGAAGTATGAATTGATGATTTATATGTTAATCACACCAGCATAAATACTGTATATATGCATACATACTGAACACATAATAACGGCAAATATGGGGGTGTCAAAAGCATTGCAATACGTGGATTTAAGAGCAAAAAATAAATTTCCTCCCTTTTTGTTCTGTGACATGTTACTTTGGTTCCAAAACACCCCAGGCGAGCATTCTTGCCAAAAATTTCATTTTGGGGCCATTTCTTCAAGAAGAACTGGAGGCATAAAAATATAAATTCATTACATGAACTGTTAAAACAGTTTCAATCTGACCACAATTGAAGCTTTTGTAATAGTTTCAAATGTTCAATCAAATATTCGATGTCCATTTCGCACAACTTAACTGCCCGATGAAAATGTTTAATTTCTAATATCTGCTAAAATACTTGGTAATCCAAAACAAGACTAAAAAAATTGACAGCTGTTTGCCAACAAAGGAACATAATTCATCAATAAATAACAAAGCAGTTTTTTACAGACGGGTCCAATCTCAACGCTATATAAATGATGTACTTATGACATCATAGTTTGATGTTATGATGACGTAATACTGGTACATTCCCCAAATTCTTACACTGACACGTGTGACTGCTACCAAATCTTTGGTTTTATTAAAAGACAAGCAGCTTCCATATATTACCTTAATAATTATAATTAAGCTAGAAAATGTATTCCTAAAAGGATGAAAATGTAACGATATCAACTAAAACCTAATCTTGGCTTGTAAGTCTAAAATAACTGAAGAAGCGAACTTGAACTTTTGTCAAGCCCTGTAGAAGATATATTATGTAATTTATATATAGTGTGACATAAAGTATATCCACAATGTTACACGTGAATTTAGAAACTGCGTTGTAAGAAGTTTTCGCCTGACAGCCTGTACACAAGGCCCAGCTGTAAGTACTTCCAGATTTATTTTCTGTAACAATCCAGTTTCTACATTAAAGAATGAAAACTGAAATACCCGCTGAACACTTATATATAGATGGTTTGAGTTTCAATGTTTATTTCCCCATAGAATTACTCCTCTGAAAAAGCACGTGAGCGTCGGGTATGTGATTCGATTAACATCTAACATTTGTTTGAAACTACATCTGAACGAAAAATTAAGCATCCGTATCTCCCGAATGATGTGACCGTTTTGAATCAAACATCCCAGTTAAATAAAGTAGTACTTTAAGCAATCTTATAAATTACTGGTTCAGCCATGTTCAAAATATTAAGTGGTAAGGTAACAGCTACTAGTATCACGGTCGATATTTATTCCAGCATCCAATATACAGTTTTTGTAGGCTCAGTTACATGCATGCATTGGAATCTACTACTGAGGTAAAGATATGTCATTTTCCTCTTGGTCCAACATGAACGTGTTTGCAATTACTAATAATTTACATGGATCCTTATGTTTCCATTTTTTAGTTATCTGCCTGTTCACAATATCATTTAGTTTCTTAGGGTCCTATGGGACGTATGTTTCCTACAGTACGTCCCAAAGGAGGCCTCACAGGGTACATGTAGAGTGGCATAGGGTCCTCTAGGGTTCCTTAAAGTTCATATAGAGTCACAAATAATCTAACAGGACGTCGTACGGGGTACTCATCCATTCATCTTTTTTTTTAGAAAATGGATTTCAAGATCAAATTTCTCTTGTCATGCTTTTTTGTCACTGCCCATCCGTTCCTAATGTGAATCTTCCTCCATAGTTGAAGGGAAGGCAAGTACTTACACCGAGGTTCTTTAAGCTCTCTCATAATATATAATTATTCATTTGTCTTTTTTTTTTTTGTAGAAAATGCATTTAAAAGGGCATTTCCTACTGACATGCATAACAGTCCTACTAACTGTGTTCGTAATGGTGGGATTTTACGTCAAAACAATCGCCCACAGTGGTGGATCTTCCTCCAGATTCCAAGAGAAGGAAAGAAGCAGTAAGGACACCAAGGTTCTTCAAGATCTTTTCTCGGGAGAACTGGACGCACTGGATTCCAGGCTAATAGAGTTTGTGAGGCATAGAATGCTCTATGCATCTACTAGGAGGCCTCGAAAGCTTGAGAAACCCGACAAAATCCATTATTCGCAAAACGGACAAAGTCGTCTGGTTGATAAGTTGCTACGCCAACGACGGCACGGTTTCTTTGTGGAGGCCGGCGCTTGGGATGGGGAGGAAAACAGCAACTCTTTATTTTTTGAAAAATATCGCAACTGGACCGGAATACTGATAGAACCCGACCCCATAAACTTTGAACAACTTGTCATGAAAAGCAGGTAGGCCGAATGTCTATGGTTGCACATGTAAACGCTTATTGCTTTCTAGTATTACATATGTAGGCTATATGAATTCCTTGGTAAGTGAGCTTGTCTCGGAATATGATACTTACACATGGTTATTCCTTACAGATAAAGGTTACAATAGGTAACTCCTTTTACGCCATTCATTCCTTCTAGTGATGGCAGAATTAATAACTGTCAGGTATAGCTTGGCTACCATAATGTCTTACTCCACCCTTTTCCAAGCCAAATCCCAAATCCCACGAAAGCTCGTTTTTTTTTAACCGTAATTCGCAAGGCTTTGGGAAATACTGTACCTGACGATGCCCTTAGAGTATTAGTTAATTTGGTGGATCAGCGTCCGATGTTTATCTAAAATATGCAAGGCTTTCACAACCTGAATCACACAAACTTCTAAAAGATCAAAAATTAATTGACGCCCACAGATATTTGGATCGATCTATCTCCCTAGGGAGTATCACTAAATTGCTATCAACCGAAGGGGTTTATATGTCTGACAAGCCTAGTAAAGCTGTGAGGGGGTAATTATCTTTACCCCCTAGCTGATTTGGTAGGCGTGACAGACATTTAAGCTGGCCAGATGATAGCAATTTAGTGAGACTCCCCAGGGAGTTAGATCGATCCAGATGGATCGATCTAGGCATGGGAACCCAGTCTTATTGCTCTAGTCTATAATTTGGCTTTCAAGGTACATTTAAACATCATTTCAGGAACTCATAACCTGAGGCCGAAAATACTAGCATAAATTTTGTCTTAAGTGCAAATACCATCATTTAAGGAATTTATGACTGGAAACTGGAGGCTGAAAACGCTAGTACATACTCTCTCTTTCAAGGTACACTTCTTATCATTTCAGGAAGGCTTTTGTGATCCAGACTTGCCTCATGAGTAAACCAAAGCGGCTGGATTTTACGTTATCCAGCAGACCAGATAGTGGAGGCATCAACCCAATAGACAAAAGAATAAGTGTTAAGGGAAAGAGCAAATTACTTTGCCTGCCGATCCAGACGCTTTTAAGCACCATTGGACGGACACACGTGGACTTCTTTTCCCTCGACATAGAGGGAGCAGAACTGGAGGTTCTCCAATCTTTCCCGTGGGATAAAATAACGGTCGATGTGTGGGCAGTCGAAGTTCATCAGCGTACTAAGAATTACAATCAGGCTTTAATAGATATTAGAAGGGTTTTTAATCGAACCGGTATGTATCAAGAAGTACAGCCACTTGGACAAGATCTACTGTTTGTGCGAAACGATGTCCACTAAACATTAGAGGGTTAATTTTTTTTCATAAAGTATCTTACTGTAACCCTGGATTTCACCTTTTACGTTTGTTTCTCAAGGTTTTTCCTATCCTTTTTACCTCTTTGATATATATCTGAGGCAGTATTTTCGAAACCTTGTAACTTACAACAATTTGGTACTATTTATGTGAATTTATAACTTCGACTTACGCGTTATTCTCGAAATTCTTGTAAGTCTTGTACTTACAAACTTATGTAAGTTTTTACGTTTGTTTCCTGAAGTGACGTTTGGTCCATGAATAATCCACAACGACGTATCTAGACAAAGTAGTATTTTCAAATAAAGTAAAATTATCCAGAAAGAAGTTTTCTAACATTTTCGTACAAGTTTTCGTCGGAAAATCCACGACATGTAAGTTCAGAAATCGGACTTGGCTCCTCTTGTGGGATTCCCCCATGGGATTCCCCCAAGTTTCTTTTATCGAAAGATCTATTAAGTTTACAATTAAAATGATGAAGGATATTTTCCTTAAGTGAGTTGATTATAATAAACATCCGCCATATTGTCTCAAATTTGGACACTAAAGTTCCAAAGCAATAGAAATGAGTTAACTCAATTTCTCAAAATATGACTATCAGTTTGATATGAAAATGTAATGTGTATCTAAATAAATAAATAAACTTTATTATTAAATGTAAATGGGTTAAATGTGGAAATAATTATTTTTCTATACACCTTTGCTGTTAAGTTTTTATCGTAAGGAGTGAATACAGTAAATGTTATTTTCGTGTTTTAACTTAAAAGTCACAAATAATAAAATACAAATAAAGTCAGACAATTAGGTTGGCATAGTTTTCAAAAAATGCATTCAATTTCATATGACAGTGGCGGATTTAGAGGAGGTCTGGGGGGTCAAGGTGGTTTGACCGCCCCCTTCAGTATCTGAAAAATATATCACACAAATATTCTACTCTTGAAATTAGAATTTTAACTAGCTAAATCATTGTTCTAAACCGTGCCAAAGTGCACTTTTTTGCTCTCCAAGACCAAAAATTTTCCGGGGCCCTTGAGCCCCGAACCCCACGCCAAGGAAGCGATGGTCGGCTTCGCATCCGAAGCCTGTCTTTCCGGACCCCCCTTCAAATAATCCTGGATCCGCCCCTGTATGAACATGCTATTGCTATTTAATGAAATTAATTAAACAATAAAGGATTAAATTGGGATTAATGTCTGTTGGAATAAATGTGGAAATATTTTTCTCAATACCTTTGTTGTTATCATTAGTGAGTACGATTCCTTTTTCATGTCAGCAAGAAAAGTAAGTTACTTTGTACTAGTACAAATTAACATATATCTTAATGTTGGCTAGTGCAGTCTGTACAAAAAATTAAAATGGAGGATTTTGAAAATAAATAAAAATATTAATCATAATAATAATAAATGAATAAATGTGCTCACTGATAACTCAATCACAATTTCAATAATTTATATCATATAATATTTACTTATTTAAACTTATTGAAACAAATATTATTCTTTCTTTCTTTTTGGAATTCTCACCAACAGTTCTTGCCCATGTTCTTGTTTTATTTCACTGCAGCTGAAACATAACGTTGACAAAGATAGGTGTGTGTGTATACGATTAATAATATATGTGCATCTACAGAGGTGGCAAAAGCATTGCGCCACGGGGATTCCAAACCACCCAAAGGAGCATTTTTGTCTATGGTTTGATTTTGGGCCCAATTTTCCAATTTTTAGTGTTTAAAACCGATACCTTTAAAGTACGAAGCGGCATAATCAAATACCCTCCCCCCCCCAAATGAATACAGGCTTTCGCCGTAGTAAATGTTATACCAGCATGTACATATATATATATATATATATATATATATATATATATATATATATATATATATATATATATATATATATATATATATATATATATATATGGCCTCTTATTCGTCAATGATACCCAATGTACTCTGTCTGGGAAAATAATGAATTGATGGTTTATATGTTCATCATACTAGCATATGTACTGAATATATGCAAATACTGAACAAGTGCCGGCAATTATATATGTACGATTTATGTTATTAAGCGCATCAACAGAGGTAATAAAAGTATTGTAACATGTTTTAAATGTCCTCCCTTTTTTCTGCCACATACTTTGGATCCAAACCACCAAAGTGTTTTGGTGACAGGCATTGAGATATTTAGATTTCGGAAACTTATTTCCAAATTATAAAACTACTATATTAATTTTAAAACGATTTAAAATTGACTATAATTGAAGCTTTTGTGACAGTTTCAAACGTTCATTCAAATATTTGATCTGATTCACAGCCTCTACACAAAACATTACTGTCTTTTGAAAATGTTTAATTTCTTATATGTGCTAAAGCAATTTGGCAATCCAAAGCAATTCATCAATTGTAAAGCGGCAGATAACCCACAAAACATATTTTACAAGCAGAACGAATCTCAACATCATATTAATGCTGTATTTACTTATGATATCATAGTTTAATGTTCATGGGTATGTAGTTTGTATGATGACTTGAGGACATGTTTCCGACATCCTTACAATGACACTATATCTAGTAACTGCATTTCCTTTCAAAGCTTTGACTTAATTAAAAACGTGCAGCTTACATATATCCCTGCATTGGCTTGGAAACACATTTCCAAAAAAAGATGTATTTTTATTGGCATCAACTATTATATAATCTTGGCTTGTAAGCCTTTAATACTGAAGAAGCGACGGTAAACATTTGTCAAGAAGATATTTTGCGTGGTTTACCAGTAATTCGTGGCTTTAGAAGCTGCTTTGTGACAGATGGACCATTCAGATCGAGAAGAGCCGAGTGCTAGTAAGACCGCGACCTAAATATGGCGGACCTACATACAAGGAAGTCCGCTTAATCCTGTAATAGTCTCTCTCTCACACGCCTTCCCACGCGTCGATTCTCGGCCGGTTGATTTGAGCCGAAATTTTGGGCGTTGGCTTTGATACTGGATCCAATTTTGAGTTCAATTTTTTCTGATATTTTCTGATTATGTGGCTGTGTTATAACTAAAAGTTCAGATTTTCATGATAGGTCAGATATGGGTTAACTTAGAAGTGGTTAGTTTTGGTGGTGATCCGTATCAATAATCAATCAACAATCAAAAATCAAAAAACTCAGTTATGGACCTTTGATGAAATTTTCAGGAACTGTCAGAAGTGGGCCAAGGAACAGATGATTAGTTTTTGGTGGTGATCCGGATCAATAATCAATCAATAAGCAAAAATATCGAAAATGTAGGGATGAAACGGCATTAGATGGAGACTTTGCTGCCTTGGCGGAGGTCTGCGCTCTCTGAGTGCTTTTCTAGTTAACAATAAAGCACCAATCTCAAGACATCCGCCTTCATCTTGAAATACGATTTACAAAACCACATTTTCAATATGAAGACGGCTTTATAGTTCATGAAGTAATCATTTATAATGCATGTTATATTTAAACGCTGCATGTCATATTTCAACGCTGCAGTTGTATTGCTGTTGCCTAATTTGTAGTGCACCGACTGCAAGACCCAGCGGTAAGTATGATCAGATTCATTTACTTTTTAAAGTCTTGTATCTACACTAAATTGTCATTGCCATTTATTGTAATTATCTATGTCGTCAAACTGATTTTAAACAGCCATGTAAACAGCTATGTAACTGTAGTTCTCCCTCCCTTTAAGTTTGAACATATCCTTTTGTGTAACATATGCTTGTACCCATATGTATATAGTATGTTTATGGTAAATTTATAATCACACCAAGGTTCATTTCACTGCTTAGGTAGAATATTTTAAGAGGAATTATACTAGTACATATGTTCATTATATAAAGATTATTTTTTTCATTCACAAACGGCTAGGCAACATAATACCAACTAGAGAAATGGTAATGCACCAATTGTATTATATCGTCATTAGTACATCATATTGTACAAGGTCATGACAATCTATGTACCAGTACAGAAATAAATTGAATTGAATTGAATTGAATTAAAGAATGTAAGACAAATAATCGAATACTCGACACTTACTGCGTATATGGTAATTATAAAACACAACCCGAAATGCTTTAATTCATAACGCTAGCTAAATGCTTAAATGGACGTAGGCCTTTATCAGACTGATTTTAGTGGATGTATGTTGTTACTAACTTACCGTTAGGTAGTATAGTGGCCAGCTAAAGGTATGAAATCATTTCTGAATTATTATATATGTGTCCACTACCAAACCAATGAACATTATTGCTCGAGTTTATGTGCACGTTTACACACACACACACACACACACACACACACAACATAAAAAATGAATAACTTTGTAAATTTAACAAATAACAAACTGGAATCTCTTTTTTAATAAAGCATTCATATATATATATATATATATATAGAGAGAGAGAGAGAGAGAGAGAGAGAGAGTGAGAGAGAGAGAGATTGTTGACGTTAATTATGATCGAATTTAAATGCAATAGCTCAACATGTAATTCCAATTAATGTTTCCTTTATGAACATAAATTTTCTTTTTTTATTTTTCTATTTTTTTTAATTTATTTATTTATTTATTTATTTATTTTTTGTTCTTAAAATTAATATCTATACTTTTTTATATGTAATTTTTCTGTTTTTGTAGAGAAAAAAATGCATTACAAAGGATATTTACCACTGGTGTGTACAATAATCATACTAACTGTGTTTGCAATGGTGGGGTTTTACGTCAAAAAAATCGCCCACAGTGGTGCACCTTCCTCTACAATAGAAATGAATGAGAGAAGCAGTACAGACATCGAGGTTCTTCAAGATATTTTCTTGAGAGAGCTTGACGCGCTTGATCCCAGGCTACTAGAGTTTGTGAGGCGCAAACTGCTCTATGCACCTTCTAGGAGGCCTCGGAATCTTAAGAGACCGAACACACTGGATTATTCTCATAGCGGACAAAGTAAAGTTGTAGATACATTTCTGCACCAGCGTCGGAACGGTTTCTTTGTGGAGGCCGGTGCTTGGGACGGAGAAGTGACCAGCAACTCTTTATTTTTTTAAAAAGCTCGCAACTGGACCGGAATACTGATAGAACCCGACCCCCAAAATTTTGAGCAACTTGTCATGAAAAACAGGTAGGTACTTTCTATGGTTGCACAGGTAAACTCTTACGTTCTTCTGGTATTACATATGCGTATTAATTCCTTGTCTCTAAATGTGGTACTTATGAAATGTTATTCCTTACAGATAAATGTTACAATAAGGAACTGCTTTTTACCCCATGCCTTCTTAATAAAGATGACTGAATTGATAACAGTAAGATATTACCTGGTAACCATTATATCTGACGCCACTCTTTTCCAAGCCAAATCCTTTGGAATAAAAACTTTGGGATATACTGTACCTGACGATCCCCATAGAGTTTTAGTTAAAAATCTGTGTCAGTGCCCGGTGTTTGTTTTCTCTAAAAATGCAAGGCTTTGACAATCAGAATCACACAAACTTCTAAAAGTCCAAAAATTAATTGATGCGAAGTTGTGGAGACAAATTTATGACCACAGACTAATTGCTCTAGTATATAATTTGGCTTTTAAGGTACATTGAAATGTCATTTCAGGAATTTATAACCTAAGACCAAAATTGCTAGTATAAACTTTGTCTTTCAAAGTACCATCATTTCAAAAAAATTATGGCTTGAGGCTGAAAACGCTAGTACATACTCTCTCTTTCAAGGTTCAATTCTTATCATTTCAGGAAGGCTTTTGTGGTCCAAACTTGTCTCACGGGTAAACCCATGTGGCTGGATTTTACTTTGTCCAGAAGCCCAGATAGTGGGGCGATCAACCCGATAGACAAAAGAATAAAAGTAACAGGAAAGAGCAGGCTACTTTGCCTACCGATCCAGACACTTTTAAGCACCATTGGACAGACACACGTGGATTTCTTTTCCCTTGATGTGGAGGGGGTTGAGCTGGAGGTTCTCAAAGCTTTCCCGTGGGATAAAATAACGGTCGATATGTGGACAGTCGAAGTTCATAAACTCACAAAGAACTACCGTCAGGCTTTAAAAGATATTAGAGGGTTATTTCGGCGAACAGGAATGTATAAAGAAGTGCAACCACGAGGACAAGATCTACTGTTTGTGCGCCAAGACATACTCCTCTAAATAGCATTATTATATGAACTACAAGTATCTAAAGCCTCTCTTACAACCCGTCGTGCGTGCTTAGAGATCGTGCGTCCTCAGAGCTCTTGTCAGACGTAGCGTTGTCGCAGGATGAAAATTAAATCGCAGCGGACGAAGTAGTAAGTACTTTATGAGTAGGTGTGTCGTGCTCTAAACGTGGGGCCCGCAAGTGGTCTGTACGCCTTTTTTTTTGGAAGTAGGAAGAAGTAAGGAGCACGTACGATCTGTACTTGTGTCGCACACAGTGAGTGAAATAATCACACGTGTATTGCAAGTGAAGCGTACGTTTTCAGAAATCGTACTTACGAAGTAAGAGAAACGTAAGAGAAACGTAAGGCCACACTTTTTTATTTTTATGGATCACATCCTGCGCGCGCACTGATTTTCGTCCATTCTCAAAAAAAAAAAATAATAATAAAATAATCCCCCCCCCCCTTCCCCCCAAGGAAGTCGGTTGTCACAAACGTGGTTATTGAATTTGCCGGAAAATGCAATCGGCAATCCTCGGCTAAATCCGCAAGCTCCATACTGTCATTGTCGACTGCGGAGACATCCAAGTAGTTCCGAGTGTGGAAAATGAGCTTTCTGCGCATGCGTATTATCACCATCTCTAGCAATAATTTCAAAATACACGACAATTAAAGTCATAAAGAGAACGGGGGCCGTCGTTTTGGATTGGTTTGCCATTGATATTGGACATGGAGATATCACCCTTTTACAATTATACGATCATCGCCAGGAAAATTTCAGTGACATTCTGTCCAAAGCAGCACATACCAGGTTTTTTTGTAGCGAAAAAAGGGTCGACAAGAGCGTCGTGGTATTTGGTGGACTGAAGGTCGGACGGGCCACCCGATAGTTGGCTGCTACGTGTGAGTCGAAGTAGACAAATGGCATCGACCGAAATTACCTTTTTAGATTTGGAAGTAGGAAGCATAGGCCTATCTTTGCTTCATTTTTTTTAACAATTCTGTGAAGTGTTTACAATGCTTTAATTTTCTGAGAGTACAAATAAAGACACGCTGTTTATTCGATATTTGTTTTATTGATTGTTATACCAACAGAATGCATGAAATAACCTTAAATAGATTTGGTAATATGCAACATATATATTCATGACTTTTTACCTTTCTACGAAGTAGGCCCTATTCACAATGCTTTAATATTTTGAGAGCATGGATAAAGACATATTGTTAGTCTGATACGTGTTTCTGTGGTAAATAAGTGTTTCCAGCTGTGTACTGAAAACATAACTTTTCTTAAGCAGTTTTTTTTTTTTTTTTTTTTTTTTTTCGCCCGCTCGCACCGATTTTGGGGTCCCCAGAGGATGTCATCCATAAAAATAAAAAAGTGTGGCCTAATAAGCACGGAAGTGGAACGCACGGATAATCAAAATAATATAAAAGGGAGCACCGAGTCTCTTCATCATTCACTGCTTTGGCTTCCAAAATGGCACTTCCAAGAAGGATGCGCCATCGACTTCTACAGCTGTTAATGCTAGAGGAGGCCGAAGATCGTGACGCAATGCTTGCAGTGGTTGCTGGGGATCGCCTGCACTTTTATCGTGCTGGGCACGTGCGTCGTCTTAGTGTGACGCACTTCACAAGTATGGTAGTAGTACTCGCCACGCACTTTGGAAATGAGATAAACGCACGGAGGAAGTGCGCTCCCCCCCCCCTTTTCGTTAACACGTACACTGAAAGCAAGTTGAACGTACGAGTCTCTTGCGTGGTAAGTACGTCTTCGTGGTAAAATACCCCGGAATCACTGCATGCTTTTCCTGCGTTACACGCACGCCTAGCGCACTTACCCAGTACTTTTGTCTTGCGTGCTACGAGCGTGCTCCAGGCGTTCTAATTGTCGCAGACAGGTCGTAGCGAAAAACTGGCCGGCCAGTTTTCGGGCTGCGTGCTTTGCGTCGAGTTTGCGTCCACCAAAAACAGTACGTTCCACGTGCGTGTATCTTACTACTTGGCCAATTTTTTGCACGCAGTCGAGCACGCACGACCGGTTGTAAGAGTAGCTTAAATAGAACACTGTGTAAATTGATTTTACGTTGGGGTACTTACTGAGATCTGATATTATACCAGTATATATCTTTAATTATAAATATATAGAGAAATTCCGTTCATTTACAGGGGCGGATTTAGGCCGTCTTCTGGGTCTTCCGGAAGACGGTCAGATTTTCAAGTTTACATTGACGGGTATCTAATTTTTTTGTCGGAAGACGATCAAAAATTGAGGGCCGATCAATGAAGATAATTTGGAAGCCTGTCAGAAAATATCTCTGGATCCGCCCCTGATTTAATCAATTATATACACTTCATAGAATCCCCATTTTATGTGGTTTTTGCCTGCACTTAGACTTAACTTACATCCTGTTATGCACCTGTATATGAGTGGAATATATAAAACGGTAGTAACATTACCCCTACAACTTGGTGTAGTTTATTTTAGAGAAGATGGCTGATTGCAGTTTGGTCCAACATTCAATATGCCGATCAATAAAATTGGAAATTTCTAGAAGACCTTTGAACTGCGTGGATAATTAAGTGTTTATTTACTAAATTAAGATCTATTGTTGTCAACAATAAAGAATAGATAAAAGGGGGTGAGCCCGTTCAGAAATATTTTACCTTTTAAAAACTGGGGATGAACTGTATCCTCTGATGTCAGGGGCCTCCCCGTCATTTCAGATTTGTAATTGTGTTAGGTGTGACGGCCATGATTGTGAGACGTTTAACTATTGCAGAGATGCATAATTCCGGTGTGAGTAGTGTGGTAGTCCTAGGAACGGAAGTCCGGGCTCCCATATGATTAGTACATATTAGGGCAAGGAGTTACAACAGATGTAACTCCTTGGTTAGGGTAAGCTGGGGTACTAGGGCTAGTATTTAGGATAACTCTTACCTGTACAAAGTAATTGGAAGCGGACCGCGGTTCCTAGCGGACTTCCATTCCTGTTACACCGGTATAAACAATTCCTCTTCAGCTGCATGCCCAGCTTAATTATCGTGACCTATTGTGTCGCCGCCATACACAGTTCGAGGGCCTCCGCGAGGAAATGTGAACGATAACGTCAATTTTTTTAGAAATTTGAGGGCATTAAGAATATGTTGATCCTCGGACTAAATACAGATCCGCGGACTAAATATGGTCGACTCACTTAAAAGCGGCGCCGACTTATTCCCTGAAGACCTCCCTATATATATATATATATACTCTGCTTATAGCCTTGTCACACAGGGCATACAGCTCTCATCGCTAAAGCCCCCTTTACACTGGACGACGTCCTTTCTGCGTCCCTCTTTTGGAGTAAAAAAACAATAATAGTTCACTTGCCGAAACCGGACGATCATTGAGCATTCATTTTGCTACAAAAGCGATGCTTGTGCCTCCTTTTTACTACCACAAATATGCCAGTTTCATGGTCGTACAAGGTACGCAGAAAGGACGCTGTCCAGTGTAAAGGGGGTTTAACTGAGCAATATTCAGTGAGTTTGCAAATCATTTATTAGTGATTGCCCTACTCAGATTTATCAATTATTCTTTAAAAAAAAAACATGAATGGCCCCAGGGTCGGGGCAAGTTGGCACCCTATACGAAAATGCAGTAAGTATCCTAAATACAATTTTACACATTTTTATTTTAATAGATTGATTTTTTGAGAGTCTTTGGTGAATAAGTAGTTCAAATGAGGCAGATATATTGAGGTTTTTGTACCTTACGTTGTAGGCGTTGCAAAAAGCAAAATATCTATTAATTAAACTTGTTTTTTTTTTTAATTAAGAATTAACTAATAATGATATGAAGCAGTATTTTAATGAATGAAAAACGAATAATACTTTTGTTCTAAAAGAAACTAAGAAATTCAGTCTTAAAAGTACATTTCAACCGAGCATCGGTAGGGTATGGATTCCTAGTAACACATATAAACCACTTCCACTAGTTTCTTATACCACTCAAATAAAGTCGACATGCCAAGGGATAAACTGAATGAATCACTTGATCAGCCATAAAAGAGCCTTAGACTGCCTCTTTCTTTAAATATTTGGTCAGAAATTTAACCTACTTATGTGACCTACTACTGTATCTGCCCCATGTATATACAGTTTAGACAGCTAGCATTCAAATATCATTCTTCGGTAATATTAAACAATGTCGTTTGGTAATACTCTTAGTTGGACTATTTGAAACTATATGCTGGCATTTGGTATGTTTCTGTGGCAAAAAAAACTGACTTCATATGCATATTTGTTTTAACAATGGTATGTAGCTCTGTTGCGCGCAAAGGATTGTGGTCTATATGAGGGTCCAACTTGCCCAAGTCAAGGGGGGCAACATTTTTTGAAGGATTGCAACCATTTTGGTACTAAAATGAACAACGCTGATGCATTTCTGTGAAACTTGAAACAATTTGATGTCCTATGAATATACCACAATTGACCTAAAGCCTATCAAAATAGATTTTAAAATCTCTTAAATAAAGTTTAAGATGTACAAATCTTTCATTTGGACTCACCGCTTAAATAATACTTTTTTACGACCGAAGCTTTCTTAGAATTATTGGATACCGTCACTTTACAAAATGATGTGATCAATTTTTTTTCATCCCGTTGTTACTTTTTCATAAATTTATTCGGGGGGGGGACTTACCCCGGGGTCCAACCAGCCCCGGTCTCCACAATATCTTCAAAAGTATTCCATCATTATATAATCGTGTTATAAAAACATCGTATTCAATCTAAAGTTAACACACCAGCATGTGCGTCTTTTTGACAGAGATCAAATCAGTGACACAAAAAGGATATTCAAAGTCGAACGCATGTTGATATAAACGATGGTTTCATGGATGATTTTTTTACAATAAAGCACCAAACTCCAGACATCCGCCATCATCTTGAAATACGATCTAGAAAACCGCATTTTCAACATGAAGACGGCTTTATATTTTATGATGTAATCATTTATAAATCATGCATGTCATATTTAAACGCTGCAGTTGCACTGCTGTTGCACAATATGTAGTGCACCGACTGCAAGACCCAGCGGTAAGTATAATCAGATTCATTTACTTTTTAAAGTCTTGTATCTACATTAAAGAATGTAAGACAAATAATCGAATACTCGACACTTACTGCGTATATGGTTATCATAAAACACAACCTGAAATGTTTTCATATGACTAGCTTAACGCTTAAATGGACGTAGGTCTTCATCAGACTGATGTAAGTGGATGTTGTTACTAACTTACCGTTAGGTAGTGAAGTGGCCAGCTAAAGGTATGAAATCATTTCTGAATTTCCAGCTTGTGTTTCATAATTATTATGTATGTGTCTACTACCAAACCAGTGGACGTTATTGCTCGAGTTTATGTGCACTTTTACACACACACACACACACACACACACACACACACACACACATATATACAGACTTGACATTTAATATGGAATATTTCAGTTTCGAATTAATGTATGCCTAGGTGAAAATGCGTTGTTTTTTTTTTTTTCCACAAACTCCGAGCTCATATAAGATATGTGAATGGAGAAGTGTGTAGTCAGGTGTGTCGCTACCAATTAACTGATTACCAGGTTTGTTGCGCTGCTGCATTATGTAATATGCAGTGCTTTAATTGGGTAGTGCTCCTTTGGGCAGGTCAAAGCTTTGCTTTGGCAAAGCATGGTTCTGTCAAAAAAGTATCAATATGTCGGCAACTACAGCATAGATGGATTTGAAATTTTGCATGCACGTGGTCGGGTGTGCAGCGTGTAAAATGAGCTATGCAGTGCTTTACAAATTTGTTAATCTGTGGCAGAATGGCGCGAAAAACACAGGCATTGCCAGACAGGTAATTGCGCCAAACGAAACGGTCCGCACAGTTTTACAGAGTAATGCCCAGACTGATGTACCTACACAGAGGCCACACCCAATGTATTGAAATCTTACCACCATGGTACAGGATCCACTGTCCTTCGGGATATGCTGTTGCAACTAAACAAAAACCACCAAGTCCGTTCAGAATGAGGGGTAAATAACCACCAAAACGCATTTTTCAAGGCCCTTGGCGAACACCAAACTGGTTTTAGCAGGTTAGAATACCAGACGACCTCCGAGACACCCACTGAATTAGGGACCTTGACTGTTTCTGGGTTGAACACTGAAATCTCGTGGCTTTCTTTATTGAGGTCAGACTTCACCTGTACCGCTCAACAGACAAAAAAGGGTTTACAGACATCCAGAAGAGGCCAACAACGAAGCGTGTGCCGCGTCTAAAGTGACAAAGGTCATTAACAGCGTCAGTATTTGGAGTGGATACCACATTGGTGCCAAAACACCAATGGTAGTCATCGACGAAAACCTGAACCAGATCAAATAAAGAAATAACTGGGAACCACTTGGCTATCATTTGATAGGGGACAACTTAGGAACAATTTTAGGTTGCACGGTGAGATTACCGGTTCACAAAGAGCACTTTTAATAGCATGTACTTACAGAACCAGGGGAATGAGCAGCTACCTTGGTCATCAATGTCGCCATATTTGAACCATATAGACAATATGTGGGTAGGCCATTACTCTCCGAATCAATGGCCTACATGTCCTACAACAAAACTAGACCAAATTGGGCAGATTTTGACCGATGCCTGAAATGTTATTCCAGATTGAACTTTAAAAACCTATCCCATTGAATGCCTTGCCATTTGAGAGCGCTGGTAGCAGCCAGAAGAAGTCAGGCGTAACAGCGACCGTTACTGTGACTAGACATTGACATGGGGGTCCTTTGTGGAGCGTTTAACTCTTTTACAGACAATAATTTGGAATATATGGAGGTCCAAAATATCCCTTTTAATGGTTGTCGTATGACATAGAATAGGCAATGTGCTTTTGTTTCCTTCTCTGGCGAATTCCATTAATGAAATGATGTCACAATGACATCAAAGAGATAATTAAAAGTTATTAACACACGATTTTAATCCTTATTTTCATTTATCAGTCTGCAAAATAGGAAAAACATGATTAAAAATTATTTGGAAAAAAATATTCCATATTAAATGTCAAGTCTGTAGATATATATATATAAGCCAAAGGAAACTCTTCTACTGCCTCCGGTGACAACAAAATATGAATAACAAAAACTTGGATAATTTAACAAATAACAAACTGGAATCTCTCTTTTGATAAAACATTCATTTGTATATATATATATATATATATAGAGAGAGAGAGAGAGAGAGAGAGAGAGAGAGATTGTTGACGTTAATTACGATCGAATTTAAACGCAATAGCTCAAGCATATAATTCCAATTAATGTTTCATTTATGTACATAAATTTTCTTTTTTTTTCTTTTTCTATTTTTATGCATGTTTTTGTTCTTAAAATTAATATCTATACTTTTTTATATGTATTTTTTCTGTTTTTGTAGAAAAAAATGCATTACAAAAGATATTTCCCACTGGCGTGTACTATCATCATACTAACTGTGTTTACAATGGTGGGGTTTTACGTCAAAACAATCGCCCACAGTGGTGGACCTTCCTCTACATTAGAAATGAATGAAAGAAGCAGTACAGACATCGAAGTTCTTCAAGATATTTTCTCGAGAGAGCTTGACGCGCTTGATCCCAGGCTACTAGAGTTTGTGAGGCGCAGACTGCTCTATGCACCTTCTAGGAGGCCTCGGAAGCTTGAGAGACCGAACACACTGGATTATTCTCATAGCGGACAAAGTAAAGTTGTAGATACATTTCTGCACCAGCGTCGGAACGGTTTCTTTGTGGAGGCCGGTGCTTGGGACGGAGAAATGACCAGCAACTCTTTATTTTTTGAAAAATCTCGCAACTGGACCGGAATACTGATAGAACCCGACCCCCAAAATTTTGAGCAACTTGTCATGAAAAACAGGTATGTACTTTCTATGGTTGCACAGGTAAACTCTTACGTTCTTCTGGTATTACATATGCGTATTAATTCTTCGGTTAGTGTGCTTGTCTCTAAATGTGGTACTTATGAAATGTTATTCCTTACAGATAAATGTTACAATAAGGAACTGTTTTTTTACCCAGTGCCTTCTTAGTAAAAATGGCTGAATTGATAACAGTAAGATATTACTTGGTTACCATTATATCTGACGCCACTCTTTTCCAAGCCAAATCCTTTGCAATAAAAACTTTGGGATATACTGTACCTGACGATCCCCATAGAGTTTTAGTTAAAAATCTGTGTCAGTGCCCGGTGTTTGTTTTCTCTAAAAATGCAAGGCTTTGACAATCTGAATCACACAAACTTCTAAAAGACCAAAAATTAATTGATGCGAACTTGTGGAGGCAAATTCATGACCACAGACTAAATGCTCTAGTATATAATTTGATTTTTAAGTGCATTGAAACGTCATTTTAGGAATTTATAACCTGAGACCAAAATTGCTAGCATAAACTTTGTCTTTCAAAGTACGACCATTTCAGGAATTTATGACTGGAGGCTGAAAACGCTAGTACATACTCTCTCTTTCAAGGTACAATTCTTATCATTTCAGGAAGGCATTTGTGGTCCAGACTTGCCTCACGAGTAAACCTATGTGGCTGGACTTTACGTTATCCAGCAGTCCAGATAGTGGGGCGATTAACCCAATAGACAGCAGAATAAATGTTGTAGGAAAGACCAGGCTACTTTGCCTACCGATTCAGTTGCTTTTAAGCACCATTGGTCGGACACACGTAGACTACTTTTCTCTAGACGTGGAGGGGGTTGAGCTGGAGGTTCTCCAAGCTTTCCCGTGGGATAAAATAACGGTCGATATATGGACAGTCGAAGTTCATGAACTCACAAAGAACTACAGTCAGGCTTTAAGAGATATTAGAGGGGTATTTACTCGAACCGGGATGTATAAAGAAGTGCAGCCTATCGGCCAAGATCTTACGTTTGTGCGACAAGATGTTCACTAAACATTGGAGGGTTTTTATTTTATATAGTAGGTTATGTATTACTGCAACCCTGGAATTAACTTTTTACTTTTCCCCTAGATTTTCTTATACATTGTGAGTTTCTACAAAAAATGAGAATTTTGGTTATTGCATTTTGTAGAGTTTGTCAAACACAACACTGGTGGTGGTGGTGTCCCTTTTTTCCATAGTAATGCGCTTACTCCAGCTGGTGGTACAATACCCGGAGGCAGTATCCCCTATATGATCCTCTAGTTATTTGGGTATTACCTAACATTTGCTATTCTTAACCTATATTGTTAAGTCTACTTCATGCGTTATAGATGTCTCAACGAGGGTGGAAAATAAAACGGTTGTAAAATTACTCCGCTGACTTCCTATTGTCGAATCGAGAGTTAAAAGTAGACTGGTAGCTGTATATGGGTGGAATATCAAAAGCTTGTAACATTACAGCTACGACTTTGTCTAGTTTATTTTAGAGAAGACGGCTGATTGCCCTTTGCTCCAACATTCAATATGCCGACCATTAAAATTGGAAATTTCTCGAATTTCTGCTTGGATAATCAAGTGTCTCTTTACTGAATTACGGTAAGATTTATTGTTGTCAAAGATAAAAAATAGATAAAAGGAGGTGAGCCCGTTTAGAAACAATTTACCTTTTAAAAACTGGGGATGAATTGTATCCATTGATATCAGGGGCATACCCGTCATTTCAGATTTGTAATTGTGTTAGCTGTGACGGCCATGATTGTGACATTTTTACCATTTTTGCAGCGATACATAATTCTGTGAAAGAGGCACCGCGAAAACAAAATCATTGCACTTTGTATAACACATGTTTTACTGTACCCAGTTAAACAAAAAGTTTCATTTTAAACGGACGTTGATACAAGTAGAGTGATATAATATAATAAACTAATCAGATGGTAGCCCTGTGTGACAGGAATGGTAGTCCTAGAAACGGAAGTCCGCGCTCCCATATGTTTAGTACATGCTTGGACATAAAAAGGATCTCTTATTATGTCCAAGGTACATGTAAGGGTAAGCTTGGGTATTGGGGCTAGTATTTAGGACGACTGTTACCTGTACAAAGTAATTAGAAGCGGACTGCGGTTCCTAGCGGACTTCCATTCCTGCAACACCGTTATGAACAAGTCTTCTTCTGCCCAGCTTATTGTGGCCTATTGTGTCGCCGATATACACAGCTCGAGAGCTTCCGCGAGGAAATGTGAACGATAACGTCAATTTTTTTAGAATTTTGATGGCATTTATTTAAGAACATGTTGATCCTCGGACTAAATACAGATCTGCGGACTAAATATGGTCGACTCCTTTTAAAGCAGCGCCGACTTATTCCCTGATGACCTCACTCTAAATATTCTGCTAAGACTTGTCACACAGGGCATACAACTCTCATTGCTATTATTCAATGAACTGGTTCCGCATCCATAGCTTGCAAACTGGTTATTAGTCATTGCCCTAGCCAGGTATGTCAATGGTTTTGTGAAAATTGTCGCCGTGAAATTTAAAGCCGGGAATACATTAAGATTTATAAAATGTTATAAAAACATATCGCATTGGTTTCTAAAGTTAACAAACCAGCATGTGCGTCTTTCTTACAAGGAGGGATCAAACCAGAGATACTTAAAGGATGTTCAAAGGGCCTGCTCTCCGAACGCACCATGTTCATGTAGCAGATGGTTTCATGGATGCTTTTATTAACAATTAAACAACCGTCTCCAGGGTCAGCTTTCATCTCGAAATACGTTCTCGAAAACAGCATTTTCAAAATGAAGGCGGATTTATAATTAATGATTATTTTGGGCAACAGCAGTAAAACTTCAGCGTTTAAATATGCATGTAATACCGGTATATATATATATAATTAATATATATTCTAATATATTTAAACGCTGCAGTTATATTGCTGTCGCCTAAAATATTCTTCGACCACTACAAGGCACAGCGGTAAGTACCCTGTATGATGAGATTCATTAACTTTGTTAGGTACTGCATTACATTAAAGAATGTGAAAAAAATGAACCGAATACTGGACACTAACTGCACATATGGTAATAACAAAATAAGAGTAGGGATGTTTTCATACCGTTAGCTAACGTCCAACTTGGACAAAGGCCTTTATCAGACTGTAATTACATGTGGTTAGTAAATTACAGCTAGTTAGTTAAGCAACCAGCTAACGGTATGACATCATCCCTTGTGTTTTATAATTATCATATATGTTTCAACTACGAAGTTAATGAACATTATTGCTCGATTTCTTTTGCACTTTACAATTACTGACGTTGATAACATGTATGACCGAATTTAAATACATACAATAGTCCAAGCATCTGATTCCAATTAATTTTTCATTAATGTACATAAATTTTCTTCTTTTTCATTTTTCTATTTTCATGCATGTTTATCTTAAAGCTAATCTCTATGCTTTTTAAATTGATCAATTATTTTATTGTTATTATTTATTATTTATTACTATTATTTTGTAGAAAATGCATTACAAAGGACATATCTTGTTGGCATGTACAATAATCATACTAACTGTGTTCTTAATGGTGGGATTTTATGACAAAACAATCACATACAGTGGTAGACCTTCCTCTTCTTTTCAAATGAATGAAGGAAGCAGTACTGACATCGAGGTTCTTCAAGATCTTTTCTCGAAAGAAATGGACGCACTTGATCTCAGGCTGCTAGAGTTTGTAAGGCGCAAACTGCTCTTTACGCCGTCTAGGAGGCCTCGGAATCTTAGGAGGCCCAAAGCAGTTCATTATTCCCAAAACGGCCAAAGTAGTCTGGTTGATAAAGTTCTGCACCAACGACGAGATGGGTTCTTTGTGGAGGCCGGTGCTTTGGACGGGGAGCAGGGCAGCAACTCTTTATTTTTCGAAAAATCACGCAATTGGACCGGAATACTGGTGGAACCAGACCCCCGGAATTTCGAACTACTTGTCATGAAAAGCAGGTTTGAGATGGCACTTGTAGACATATTTCTTTTTTACGAATTATGAGTTAATTTATGTCTGTGCTTGTCTCGGTGTCTGATACAAGCAGGTCAAGGTGACAAAAGGTCAAGGTTACAGAAGGGAACTTTACACCCCATTACTTACAAGTCACTTTGTTGCTCGTTATGACCTATGTGGCCCAATAAAAGCAAATTACCATGTCGCAAATGAATTGTACAACATGCTTGGATAATACCCCGATTGATTTTTCACAAGGAATTCACATACCCTCTAACAGGGCTGCAGTTATTATTGAGGACTTTTGTGGTTGAAATATCAGACCAAAATGACTGTCTCTTTATCATATCTGTGAATATCTGTGGAAAATTTGCCGCCCTGGTAGAGAGTAGTATTCACAAATATGTCGCTGGTTAAATCATGGCACATTTCTATACTGTTACGCATTTCTCTCGAGTTACAGTTGAAAATTACAGTTTTCTTAAGGCAGTGAAGAAAGTGGGCGCAATCTGTGATACAATTCTGTGGTTACAAAAATTTACACTTAAATAGAATTGATAGAATCACATTTATAACCGCGGACTGCAAATGTTTAGACATACAAAGTGTGTACACATTGCCCTTTATATGATTCCCATTACAAGGTACATATACGTTTCATTTCAGGAAGGCATTTGTGGTCCAGTCCTGCCTCACGAGTAAACCCATTTGGCTAGATTTCACGTTATCCAGCAGAGCAGATAGTGGAGCCATCAACCCAATAAACAAACGAATAAGTGTTAAGGGAAAGAGCAAATTACTTTGCCTGCCGATCCAGACGCTTTTAAGCACCATTGGACGGACACACGTAGACTTCTTTTCCCTCGACATAGAGGGAGCAGAGCTGGAGGTTCTCCGATCTTTCCCGTGGGATAAAATAACGGTCGATATGTGGACGGTGGAAGTTCATCAGCGTAGTAAGAATTACAGTCAGGCTTTGATAGATATTAGAGGGGTATTTACTCGAACCGGGATGTATAAAGAAGTGCAGCCTATCGGGCAAGATCTTACGTTTGTGCGACAAGATGTCCACTAAACATCGGATGATTTTTTTTCATATAGTAGGTTAACAGGCTTACTGCAACCCTAGGGCTTGTCTAACACAACACTGGTGGTGGACCCCCCCCCCCCCTCTTTTTTTTTTTTTTTTTTTTTTGGGGGGGGGGGGTCCATAGGAATGTTCTTACTCCAGTTGGTGGTACAATATCCGGAGGCCGTATAGCCACTATGATCCTCTAGTTATTTTTGAATATTACCTTTTTTTTAACCTATATTGTTAAGTATACTTCATGCGTTATACCGGTAGATACCGGAAACAAAACGGTTGTAAAATTACTCCACTGACTTCCTATTGTCGATATCGTAGAAAACACGTGTGATGGAAATCACTGTGTGACGTCACACGAGACGAGAAACGTGCGAGAATCCGCTTGAGGTGAAATGAGGTGAAATGAAGGGAGTGGGGTGCATATAGGAATGCGCTTACTCCAGTTGGTGGTACAATACCCGGAGGTAGTATCGCCTCTATGATCTTCTAGTTATTTTTGGATATTACCTGTGTTTTTGCTATGGTTTGGTCTTATATTGTTAAGTCTACTTCGTGCGTTATACTGGTAGATGTCTCAACGAGGGTGGGAAATAAAACGGTTGTAAAATTACTCCACTGACTTCCTATTGTCGATATCGTAGAAAACACGTGTGATGGAAATCACCGCGTGACGTCACACGAAACAAGAAAACGTGCGAGAATCCGAGTGAGGTGGGGCCACATTGACTTTTCAGTGAAATGAAGGAACCCTAACGGCTACATGCGGGAATACCTTCTTAGGAAGCGATACAAAAGTGACACGCTGTATATGGGTGGAATATGAAACGGTTGTAACATTACCCCTACGACTTTGTCTAGTTTATTTTAGAGAAGCCGGCTGATTATAGTTTGGTCCAACAATCAATATGACGATCATTAAAATTTGAAATTTCTCGAAGACCTTTGAACTGCATGGATAATTAAGTGTCTATTTACTAAATTAAGATCTACTGTTATCAACGATAAAGAAAAGATAAAAGGAGGTTAGCCCGTTTAGAAACAATTTACCTTTTGAAAAACTGGAGGTGAATTGTATCCACTGATATCAGAGGCCAACCCGACATTTCAGATTTGTAATTGTGTTAGGTGTGACGGCCATGATTGTGAGACGTTTAACTATTGCAGAGATGCATAATTCCGGTGTGAGTAGTGAGGTAGTCCTAGGAAGGGAAATCCGGGCTCCCATATGATTAATACATATTAGGGCAAGGAGTTACAACAGATGTAACTCCTTGGTTAGGGTAAGCTGGGATATTGGGGCTAGTATTTAGGATAACTCTTATCTGTACAAAGTAATTGGAAGCGGACTGCAGTTCCTAGCGGACTTTTATTCCTGCAACGCCGGTAAAAACAATTCCTCTTCAGCTGCATGCCCAGCTTATCGTGACCTATGCCTCTATTCCCATAGATTTTAGATCGATCTATCCCCGCCGGGAGTCTCACTAGATTACTTTCAGATAATCCGACTTAAATGTCCGTCCCGCCTACTACAAGCTGTAAGGGGGTAATTACCTTTCGTGTCCGCCCGGCTGACAGCTTTTTAGCGTGAACCCCCAGGGAGTTAGGTCGATCTAAAGTAGGTCGATCTAATCTATGGAAACGGGGTGTATGTGTCGCCGCCATACACAGCTCGAGGGCTTCCGCGAGGAAATATGAACGATAACGTCAATTTTTTAGAACTCTGAGGGCATTTATTTAAGAACATGTTGATCCTCGGACTAAATACAGATCCCCGGACTAAATATGGTCGACTCACTTAAAAGCAGCGCTGACTTATTCCCTGATGACCTCCCTATATATATATTCTGCATATAAACTTGTCACACAGGGCATACAACTCTCATCGCTAAAGCCCCCTTTACACTGGACGATGTCCTTTCTGCGTCCCTCTTTTGGAGTAAAAAACAATAATAGTTCACGTACCGACAACCGGGCGATCATTGAGCATTATTTTGCAACAAAAGCGATGCTTGTGCCTCCTTTTTACAACCACAAAAATACCAGTTTCATGGTCGCACAAGGGACACAGAAAGGACGCTGTCCAGTGTAAAGGGGATTTAATTGAGCATTATCCAATGAGCTTGCAAATTGTTTATTAGTGATTGCCCTACCCAAATTTATCAATGGTTCTGTGAAAAAAAAAATCATGATGGGAGACCAGGGCTAGTTGGCCCAGTTAGACACTTGTGCCTATGTAGAGCCAACTAGGAATGAGTTACACCCAATTTCCATAGATTAGATCGACCTACTTTAGATCGACCTAACTCCCTGGGGGTTCACGCTAAATAGCTGTCAGCCGGGCGGACACGAAAGTTAATTACCCCCTTACGGCTTGTAGAGGCGGGACGGACATTTAAGTCGGATTATCTGAAAGTAATCTAGTGAGACTCCCCGCGGGGATAGATCGATCTAAAATCTATGGGAATAGAGCCTTAGAGTAACAAAACCGGTTTCAAAATAAGCCCCATGAACTTACCTACGTATGCAACGAATGCTAGATGGCCCACAATTTTTCAAAGTTGGCCCCAGGGTCGGGGCAAGTTGGCACCCTATACGAAAATGCAGTAAGTATCCTATGTAAACGCCGCGAAATACATTTTTACACATTTTTATTTTAATAGATTGATTTTTGAGAGTCTTTCGTGAATAAGTAGTTCAAATGAGGCAGATACATGTATATTGAGGTTTTTGTACGTTACGTTGTATGGGTTGCAAAAAGCAAAATATATATTAATTAAACTTTGTTTAAATTAAGAATAAACTAATAATGGTATAAAGCAGTTATTTAATGAAAAACGAATAATATTTTTTTGTTTTAAAAGAAACTAAGAAATTCAGTCTTAAAGGCACATTTGAATCGAGCATCGGTAAGGCGTGGATTTCCAATACCACATATAAACCACTTCTACTAGTTTCTTATACCACTCAAATAAAGTCGACATGCCAAGGGATAAACTGAATGAATCACTTGAACAGCCATAAAAGAGCCTTAGACTGCCCCTTTCTTTAAATTTTTGGTCAGAAATTTAACCTACTTATGTGACCTACTTATCTGCCCCATGTATATGTCAAAGGCCCGAACCAAATCTAGTCCCATGCATTAAAAGCCCAGACCTCTTGTTTATTACGCCCTGGCTGGGCCCATTCTTTATGGTGTCTTTGTATTGTTAACAGTATAATGGACAAGTTAAATGACCAAGTTATTTGACCAAGTTAATTGGCCAAGCTGCCAGTTTGTTTGTATGGCATGTGCAGGAGATGTCTTAGATCAAGGCACAAATGAAGCCCACCTTTAATTTAACATTTAACATTAAATGTTACTAAATCAATCTACATGTCTTTTCTTTAAACATTAAACTTCTTTAAAAGTATCATCCTCTGATGTATTTTACAAATCACAGGTAATGAAATACAAGTATATCTCATTTGCCACACCTATTAGTATCATTATATGTGCCTTGATCTTAGACATCCCCTGCACATGCCATACAAACAAACCGGCAGCTTGGCCAATTAACTTGGTCATTTAACTTGCCCATTATGCTGTTAAACGATGGAGGGATGAATTAGATGACTACTGGAAGTCTTGGAAGAAGAAACCTTGGCCAAACTGGAAATCTGAGGCTCAGGATAGGAAACAATGGAAAAAGCATGCTGAGGCCTTTGTCCAACAGTGGAACACAATAGGCTCTAAATGATGATGATGATGATGATTATGCTGTTAACAATGCAAAGACAACATAAAGAATGTGCCCAACCAGGGCGTAATAAACATGGGGTCTGTGTTTTTATGCATAGGACTAGATTTGATCCAGGCCTTTGACATATATACACCATAGACAGCTAGCAGAAAAATGAATTCAAATATCATTCTTGGGTATTATTAAACGATGTCTTTTGGTAATACTCTTAGTTATACTATTTGAAACTATATGCTGGCATTTGGTATGCTTTTGCGGCAAAAAAATTGACTTCATATGCATATTTGTTTTAACAATGGTCTGTAGCTCTGTTGCGCGCAAAGGATTGTGGTCTATATGAGGGTCCAACTTGCCCTAGTCAAGGGGGCCAACATTTTTTTTAAAGGATTGCAACCATTTTGGTACTAGAATGAAAAACGATGGTGCATTTCTGTGAAACTTGAAACAATGATCTTCAGTTTGATGCCGTATGCATATATCACATTTGACCTAAAGCCTATCAAAATAGATTTTAAAATCTCTTAAATAAAGTTTAAGATGTACATTTTTTTTTTTTCGTTTGGACTCACCGCCTAAATAATACTTTTTTTACGACCGAAGCTTTCTTGGAATTATAAGATACGGTCACTTTACAAAATGATGTGATCAATTTTTTTCATCCCGTTGTTACTTTTCCATAAATTGATGGGGGGGGGGGGGCAACTTACCCCGGGGTCCAACCAACCGGGTCTCCCCAATATCTTAAATCAAAATCCAAAATATTCCATCATTATATATACTCGTGTTATAAAAACATTGTATTCAATCTAAAGTTAACACACCAGCATGTGCGTCTTTTTTACAGAGATCAAACCAGTGACACTTAATAGGATATTCAAAGTCGAACGCATGTTGATATAAAAGATGGTTTCATGGATGAATTTTTTTAGAATAAAGCATCAATCTCCAGACATACGCCATCATCTTGAAATAAGATCTAGAAAACCGCATTTTCAACATGAAGACGACTTTATAATTTATGACGTACTCATTGATAAATCATGCATATCATATTTAAACGCTGCAGTTATATTGCTGTTGCCCAGTGCAACGACTGCAAGACCCAGCGGTAAGTATAATCAGATTCATTTACTTTTTAAAGTCCTGTATCTACATTAAAGAATGTTAAAGAAAATAATCGAATACTCCACACTTACTGCATATATGGTAATTATAAATAACAACCTGGAATGCTTTCATACTGTTAGCTTACCGCTTAATTGGACGTAGACCTTCATCAGACTGATGTAAGTGGATGCATGTTGTTACTAACTTACCGTTAGGTAGTGAAGTGGCCAGCTAAAGGTATGAAATCATTCCTGGATTTCCAGCTTGTGTTTCATAATTATATATATGTATATATATATATATAGAGAGAGAGAGAGAGAGAGAGAGAGAGAGATTGCTGTCGTTAATTACGAGTATGATCGAATTTAAATACAATGGCTCAAGCATGTGATTCCAATTAATGTTTCATTTACAGAGGTATGTACATGAATTTTCTTGTTTTTTCTTTTTTTCATTTTTATGCATGTTTTGTTCTTAAAATTAATATCAATTCTTTTTTATATGTATTTTTCTGTTTTTGTAGAAAATGCATTACAAAGAACATTTCCTACTGGCATGTACAATAATCACACTAACTGTGTTCATCATGATGGGGTTTTACGTCAAAACATTCTCCCACAGTGGTGGACCTTCCTCTACATTTGAAATGAAAGAAAGAAGCAGTACAGACATCGAGGTTCTTCAAGATCTTTTCTCGAGAGAACTGGACGCACTTGATCCCAGGCTGCTTGAGTTTGTGAGGCGCAAACTGCTCTATACGCCGTCTAGGAGGCCTCGGAATCTTAAGAGGCCTAAAGCAATTGATTATTCCCAAAACGGCCAAAGTAGTCTGGTTGATCAAGTTCTGCACCAGCGACGCAATGGGTTCTTTGTGGAGGCAGGTGCTTGGGACGGGGAGAAGGGCAGTAACTCTTTATTTTTCGAAAAATCACGCAACTGGACCGGAATACTGGTGGAACCAGACCCCCAAAATTTTGAACTACTTGTCATGAAAAGCAGGTTTGTGTTTGCACCTGTAGACCTATCTCTTTTTAGTGTTATACATTAATTTATGCTTGTACTTGTCTCGGTTTCTCCTGCAAGTATGAGATTGTTTTATCAACCTCATTCCAAGCAAATCAAGGTTACAGCAGGGAACTATACATGCCATTCTCTCTTTCTTACAAGTGACCTTTGTTGCTGTTATCACATGCCGGGTATGTGGCCAAATAAATAAAAGCAATCCTCTATGTTGAAAATGAAAATGATTTGTACAACATGCTTGAGTAATACCACCCACCAGGGCTACAGACTGATTTTTCATTGGATATTCACAGATATGTCGCTGGTTAAATCATGGCACATTTCTCTACTGTGACACACTTCTCTTGCGTTAGAGAAGAGTGCACATAATTAAAGGGATAACAATTATTTGTATGAGATTCATACTATTTTGTATATCGAATGAAATTGGTGAGAAAACTAAAAGGAAGTACATCACTCACACAATTGAAAAGTACAGTTTTCTTGAGGCAATGAAGTGGGTGCATTCTGTGATAACTCAACCTTTTGTCTGTTGGTTACAAAAATTTGCACTTAAATAGAATCGATAGAATCACATTTATGACCGCGGACAAAATATGTTTAGACATACAGTGGATAGATAGACATTGCCTTACATATCCAATATACCTTTCATTTCAGGAAAGCATTTGTGGTCCAGTCCTGTCTCACGAGTAAACCCATTTGGCTGGATTTCACGTTATCCAGCAGAGCAGATGCTGGGGCCATCAACCCAATAAACAAAAACCGACCTATTAGGGGAAAGAGCAGGCTACTTTGCTTACCGATTCAGACGCTTTTAAGCACCATTGGTCGGACACACGTGGACTTCTTTTCCCTCGACATAGAGGGAGCAGAGCTGGAGGTTCTCCGAGCTTTCCCGTGGGATAAAATAACGGTTGATATGTGGACGGTCGAAGTTCATCAGCGTAGTAAGAATTACAGTCAGGCTTTAAAAGATATTAGAGGGGTATTTACTCGAACCGGGATGTATAAAGAAGTGCAGCCTATCGGACAAGATCTTACGTTTGTGCGACAAGATGTCCACTAAACATTGGAGGGTTTTTTCATATAGTAGGCTATGTTCACAATCTTACTGCAACCCTGGATTTGACCTTTTGCTTTTCCTCACGATTTTGTTATACATTGTACGTTTCTACAAAAAATTGAGAATTTTTTTATTGCATTTTGTAGAGTGTCAAACACAACACTGGTGGTGGTCCCCCCCCCCCCCCTTATTTATTTTATTTTATTTATTTATTTATTTATTTATTTATTTAATTTGGTCTGGTTGTTTGTTTATTTTCCAAAGTAATGCACTTACTCCAGCTGGTGGTACAATACCCGGAGGCAGTATCCCGTATATAATCCTCTAGTTATTTTTGGATATTACCTGTCTTCTGCTATTTTTTAACCTATATTGTCAAGTATACTTCATGTGTTATAGATGTCTCAACGAGGGTGGGAAATAAAACGGTTGTAAAATTACTCCGCCGACTTCCAATATATTGTCGATATCGTAGAAAACACGTGTGATGGAAATCACCGCTTGACGTTACACGAGACGAGAAAATGTACATAGCTTTTCAACTACTGCTAGGGATATATAGTGTTCATTAACAATTTGGTTTGTTTCTCAAGGTTTTGGTTTGTTTTCTCAATGATCCTTGTTACCCCTTTAATATATATATATGGGGAGGTATTATCGAAACGTTGTAACTTAAAACTCTATACCTAAATTTGTAACTTGGACATACAAGGCATTTTTCAAATTCTTGTAAGTCTTGGACTTAGAAACTCTTGTAACATTGCACGTTACTTTCCGGGGTGACGCTCGGTCCATGAATAACCCACAGTGACGTATTATACGCCCGTGCTTTGCGTCAATAAAATGCTTACCTAGACAAAGAAGTCTTGTAAAATATAGTGCAAATTAGTCGGAAAAATATTTCCCAACATTTTCTCACAAGTTTTCGGCAGAAAATCCACTTATATTGAATATGCTTTCTCTGACATGTAAGCTCAGAAGTTGGACTTGGCTCTTCTTGTGGGATTCCCCCATCCGGGATTCCCCAAGTTGCATTTAGCGAAAGATCCATTTATTTTGCAATTAAAATGGATAACAAGGCTTTTTCCTAAGGTAAGTTGTTTATAATAAACGCTCTCTTTTTTGGACAACCAATGTTCCACAACCAAATGATTAAACATGCTCACTGATAACTCAATTTCTCAAAATATGACAGTCAATTTGATATGTAAATGTAATACTTATTTAAACAAATATACTAAATAGTGTAACAGTGTCTGATACTTACCTTGGTTATACTTGATCTGTCTGGTACCCTCTTTTAGAAGGAGGCTGACTTCCTGTGTTTGGGACAGCACAACACAGCACAACACAGCACAACAAACACACTCACAAACATCACAGACAAAATACACTGAACACTATGGCTCTATTCCCATAGATTTAGATCGATCTATCCCCGTGGGGAGTCTCACTAGATTACTTTCAGATAAATGTCCGTCCCGCCTACTACAAGCTGTAAGGGGGTAATTAAACTTTCGTGTCCGCCCGGCTGACAGCTATTTAGCGTGAACCCCCAGGGAGTTAGGTCGATCTAAAGTAGGTCTATTTAATCTATGGAAATGGGGTGTAACAGCACTACCACTCTAAATTATCTAATGTGAGTGGGTATAAATGTGGAAATAATTATCTTTATACACCTCTGCTGTTTTAACATTTTAGAATTTTTTAGTTATTTTCATCTTAAGACCTTATATCCCACACGGGACGCAGAGGAATGATGATGATGATGATTCATGTTAAGAAACAGATAATAATACATATAAAGTCAAACAAATAAGTTGGCCCGGTTTTCAAAAAGTACATTCAATTTAAAATCAACGTGTTATTTCTTATAAAATTAATTAAATAATAAAAAGATGAAATTAAGATTAGTAAATTAATGTCCATTGGTATAAATGTGGAAATATTTTTCACAATACCTTTTTTACATGTCAGTAAGAAATGCAGGTAGCACTGTACTAGCACAAATGAACATGTACCTACATGCTGGCTAGTGCAATTCGTGCAAAAATTAAAATGGCGTTTTTTTTTATATAAATAAAAGGATTAATAAATGAATAAATGTGCTCACTGATAACCCAATTACAATTTCAATAATATCAGGTATTTTTAATTTTTTTTTAATATTTACTTATTTTTACTCACTGAAAACCAAAATTATTCTTTCTCTCCTTCTAGAATTCTCACCAACATTCGTCAAATGAAATGTTAAACTCTTTACAAGTACCCACGTTCTTGTTTTATTTCACTACAGCTGATAAATGTGTGCGTGTGTGTGTGTGTGTGTGTGTGTGTGACTGATAATATATGGGCATCTACAGACGTGGCAAAAGCAATGCACCTCTGGGATTTCATAGCAAAGAATTAATATCCTTCCTTTTTGTTCCCAAAATCTTTACAATGGCACTATAGGCCTATCTAGTAACTGTATTTCCCTTTCAAAGCTTTTATTTTATTAAAAGACGTGCAGCTTACATACATCCTTGCAATGGGCTAGGAAAGGCATTTCCAAAAGGATGTAACCGTATTGGCACCAACTTTTATATAATCTTGTCTTGTAAGCCTTTAATACTGAAGAAGCGACCCTGAACTTTTGTCAAGCCCTGTAGAAGATATTTGAGTGGTTTACCTGTAATTTGTGGCTTTAGAAGCTGCTGTGTGACAGAGAGTCTACGAGACCCAGCCGTAAGTATGATCAGATTAATTTTCTGTTACAATCCTGTCTGTGCATTAAAGAACGAAAACTTACGGACATATAGTTTGGCTTCCTCCTTCTAGTTCCTCGTGGAATTCCTCCTCGGGAAAGTAGGTTACAGTATATGATTCGATTTACATCAGGCAAATAAAGAAACCACAGCTGGATGAAAATTTATATACCCGTATATTAGTTTATCTTTCTCCTGATTGCTGTAACCGTATTGAAGCAAGTATCCAAGTATAATAATGTTCCATTTAGGCAAACCGAAGCAAGGGTCGAATGTCCGGCGATTTTTTTGAAACAATGGCCAAATGACTGATCAAATCAATACAAAAAACTTCATCGGATACAAGATAGAGGTGCACAGAATTAACCAGTCGCATATATGTTGAATATTGAGTGAAAAAAAAACATCTGTGGACCCTGTAGATTGTATACTAGCACTCATTGACTGCTGTGAACAGTTTGCATATAAGTGGTGCATCTAAAGTATATATATATATATATATATATATATATATATATATATATATATGATGGTCTAATTTATTCTGAGATTAACCGCAGTGAAATGTGCGTTTGTCATAAAATCAGTTTTGAAACAAAAAACGTTTCACCTTTGTTTCTGTTTTTAACAACTAAGAGCGTATGTTATGATGTGTTATGATGCACAGCGCTAGCTTTCTTTAGTATATCAACAGAACTTGTGCTGTAAACAAAGAAAAGTTTTTACTTTGACATGAAAAATTTATGTTCTAAAATTACCTATATCAGTATGGAATAGTATTGAACCTCCCCAGCAATGTGCATTATGTTTATTGATTTACCCAAAAGCTATTTGCAAAAAAAACTTGTAATTCAGCAATAATGTCATAGGGTCGCAAAAGACCCTCCCCCCCCCCCCCCCCCCCCCCCCCCCCCCCCCAGTAGGAAAATGTTGCAAAATATGCCGGAATGATTAAGGTAAAACACCTATATCTATATATTGGGTCAAATTACTAATAAATATGTCTTGTAACCAAATGGTAATACCGAATTCTTTCTGCTGCAGCGTAGCCGTGTGCGCAATCTCTTTTTTATTACAATAGATAGCACATTTCCATTTTCTTTTTATTTTCGATTATCTGTTTGTTTATCGACCATAACAGCCAGTCGTATAATTATTCTTATTATTTTTTTTCTTTTTGCAGAAAATGCATTTAAAGATTCTTTTCCTCCTGCGATGTATTCTAGTCCTTACAACTGCTTGCATACTGGTGGAATTTTACGTCAGTAAAAATAACCAGTGTGATGGACCTTCCTCCGTATTTGAATTGGATGAAAGCAGCAATACGGATACCGAGGTTCTTCAAGGTCTTCTCTCGGGAGACATGGACGCACTGGATCCAAAGCTGTTGGAGTTTGTGAGACACAGACTGCTCTATGCACCTTCTTTGGGGCCTCGGAGGCTTAAGAGACCGAACACACTGGATTATTCTCATAGCGGACAAAGTAAAGTTGTAGATACATTTCTGCACCAGCGTCGGCACGGTTTCTTTGTGGAGGCCGGCGCTTGGGACGGAGAAAAGACCAGCAACTCTTTATTTTTTGAAAAATCTCGCAACTGGACTGGAATACTGGTAGAACCAGACCCCGAAAATTTTGAAAAGCTTGTCAGGAAAAACAGGTACATGAACATGAAATTTGTTTGCACATCTTTACCTATTTCTTTCTAGTACTTAACACACACACACACACACACACACACACACATATAACTGTGTGTGTGTCTGTGTGTGTGTCTGTGTGTGTGGGACAAGTATATATATGTACTTGTTCCAGTAGGTGATACATTTTAAAAATATTAGTTCAAGCAGAACAAGACCCCCAACATTTTGAACTTTTTGTCGTGAAAAGCAGGTGTGTGATTGCACGTGTAGACCTTTTTCTTTTTAGTATTATACATTAATTTATGCTTGCACTTGTCTCGGTGTCTCATACTAGCATGAGATTTTTATCAATCTTATACAAAACCGGTCAAGGTTACAACAGGAAACTTCACATCCCATTCTCTCTTCTTACATGTACAAGTGACCTTTGTTGCTTATTACATGTATGACCTATGACATCTGTGGCCCAATAAAAGTAATCTCCCATACATATGTGATGGAAATAGATTGTACAACATGCTTGAGTAATACCCTCTACCGGTGGCAGGACCATAGATTGATTTTTCACTAGATATTCACAGATGTGTTGCTTGTTAGATCATGGCTTATTTTTCTACTGTGACACACCACTCTCGCGTTAGAGGAAAGCAGGGGCGGATCCAGAGATATTTTCTGACAGTCTTCCATATTATATCTGTTGATCCATCCTCCATTTTTTGACCGTCTTCCGACAGAAAAAATTAGATACCCGTCAATGTAAACTTGAAAATCTGACCGTCTTCCGGAAGACCCAGAAGACGGCCTAAATCCGCCCCTGGAAAGGGCACATAATTAAAGGGGTAACAACTCTTCGTATGAGATTCATATTCCACAATAAATGCATGGTAAACAACTCATAGAAATAGAATTTTACCACCAAACCAGAGAATATCGCTATTTTTCTGCAATCTGCGTTTGCCATCGGACCGCTTGGCCTCCATAGATGGCTGGCTACCGCCTGTTATAACCTATGAAGATATTATCACAAGAAACCAAAGTTTAAGAAAAAAAACAGGCACTAATTTCGAATGTCGGGACTGATTCATTAACCATTGGTAATTTTGGGGAAATTGTCCTTTAACCTAGAAAAATTCCATATTTGGGGCTGAAATGAAGCGTTGGTATTCCTTTAATCCCCGGTCGTTGTCGAGGGTATTTGTAGGGGATTTGTTAGACCCCATTCCCAGAGATGAGATCGATCCAACGAGATCGACCTAACTCCCTGTGGGTTCACGCTAAATAGCTGTCAGCCGAGTGGACACGAAAGTTAATTACCCCCTTACAGCTTGTAGTAGGAAGGAAGGACATTTAAGCCGGATTATCTGACAGTTATCTAGTGAGACTCCCACGGGGATAGATCGATCTAAAATCTATGGGAATGCGCCCTAGTGTGCATTAACTTCCGACACCACACTCCGCCAAACATTGATTAACTCTACCCTCTACCAGGGCGACAGATTGACTTTCCACATATACTCACAGATATGTCTCTAGATAAATAGACAGTCATTTTGGCTCTCAGTCAGCAAGAAATGTCCCCAATAATAACTGCGGCCCTGGAAGAGGGTAGATTAACTCAACCTTCACACTTTTGTCTGTTAGTTACAAAATAAAATTGATAGAATCACATTTGACCACGGCCTGAAAATGTTTAAACACAGTGTTTACATATTGCCTCATAGATAGATAGATACATGTGTGTGAGTTTGTGTATGTGTGTGTGTGTGTGTGTGTGTGCGTGCGTGTGTGTGTGTGTACGTGCGTGTGTGTGTGTGTGTGTGTGTGTGTGTGTGTGAGTGCGTGCGTGTGTGTGTACGTGCGTGTGTGTGTGTGTGTGTGTGTGTGTGTGTGTGTGTGCGTGCGTGTGTGTGTACGTGCGCGTGTGTGTGTGTGTGTGTGTGTGTGTGTGTGTGTGTATGAATCCCATTACAAGGTATATACACCTTTAATTTCAGGAAGGCATTTGTGGTCCAGTCCTGCCTTACCAGTAAACCAAAGTGGCTGGATTTCACGTTATCCAGCAGAGCAGATGCTGGAGCCATCAACCCCATAAACAAAAACCGACCTATTAGGGGAACGACCAGGCTGCTTTGCCTACCGATCCAGACGCTTTTAAGCACCATTGGACGGACACACGTGGACTTTTTTTCCCTCGACATAGAGGGAGCAGAGCTGGAGGTTCTCCAAGCTTTCCCGTGGGATAAAATAACGGTCGATATGTGGACGGTAGAAGTTCATCGTCTTAGTGAAAACTACAGTCAGGCTTTGATAGATATTAGAGGGGTATTTACTCGAACCGGGATGTATAAAGAAGTAGAACCAAGAGGTCAAGATCTACTGTTTGTGCGACAAGATGTCCACTAAACACTGAAGGGTTTTTTTCCATAAAGCAGGTTATGTTATTACCTTCATAGGGTTTAGGTTAGTTAACAGCATAACTCGAAAGTTATGGGTGACTTTTCATAAAACCATATGGGGTGACGGTGAAATGGCAAAACTGAGAATCACTTCGATTTTTGGTGGCGATTCATTAGTTTATTAATAATTTATTATTAATAATGATTGTCATCTTTTTGTTATTTTTTGTTTTATATAAAAGATTAAAAATTCCAAATCCCAGTAAAAAAAAGATGGACCTTCGACTCTTGAAGTTTTCGCTTCTTGCCGTACGGTACGTACGGTACTTATAACAAGTTGTGGATTTGAGACTGGGTTCGGCTGACAATTTTCAACATAACAATTAAGAGATTAAATCGGAAATTTTCGCTACCGATAATAAGCTATGTCTGCTTATAATTGGCATCTTTTTTAAAACCCCTTAAACCAATATTGTTGTAATATAGTTAAGTGGACTTACAGTACAATAATTGGTTTTATAAAGATGCATGTAGTCTTACATCCCATTTCCATAGATTAGATCGACCTACTTTAGATCGACCTAACTCCCTGAGGGTTCACGCTAAATAGCTGTCAGCCGGGCGGACACGAAAGTTAATTACCCCTTATAGCTTGTAGTAGGCGGGGACGGACACTTAAGGGGGATTATCTGACAGTAACCTAGTGAGACTCCCCGCGGTGATAGATCGATCTAAAGTTGTGGGAATAGACCCTTAGGGTGCATTCCCAGAGATTTTGATCGATCCAGAGATTAAGATTTAGATCGACCTAACTCCCTGGGGGTTCACGCTAAATAGCTGTCAAGCGAGCGCGCACCATAGTTAATTACCCCCTCACAGCTTTTTGTACGCGGGACAGACGCTTAAGCCGGCTAAGCTGACAGTAATCTAGTGAGACTCCCCACAGGGATAGATCGATCTAAATTCTATGGAAATGGGGTCTTAGCCCTACAGAAACACTTTGAGGTGTTTAACTTGCTTCCCATGCCACATCTTGTTTGTAATCACTCGTATGTTAGGTGTAGCACCAACGGTTGTGACATATTTATAGTCATCGCAAAGATGGATAGTTTTCTTCCCATTTGTATTTGTGTTTATTATTTATAGATATTACTTGTCTTATATGATATTGTTTGGTGTTTGGTTTGACCAATTTTGTTAAATCGACTTTATGCGCTATGCGCTATATAAAAGTCAGCACAAAGATGAATATTTATCATCCTATTTGTATTTGTGTTTATTATTATGGGATATTAGTTGCCTTTTTTTTCTGTCGTCTGGTGCTTTGTTTAACCAATATTGTTAAGTCGACTTTGTGCGCTATGGATGTCTCAATGTGGGTAGGAAATAAAACGGTTGTAAAATTACTCTGCTGACTTTTTATTGTTGATGTCCCAGAAAAAGCACTAGTGATGGGAATCGCCGCGTGACGTCATATGAGACGAGAAAACGTGCGAGAAACCGAACATTGCTGAAAAATGTCAGACTAATATGGTTAAGTCGACCATACTTAGCCGGCTATCCAATTTAAGCTGCCTAAGCTCATTAGTCCAGGAGTTCTTAAAATGTTTTTTTCAACTGGTCCTCAGCAGTTATGTCAAGTATGTAAATGTGTTAGTTGTGACACCAGTGATTGTGACATAGTTTAGAGATCTCTGGATGACTTTTCTTCCTATTTGTAAAACGATTTCATAAAGTAACATTTTTCATTTTAGTTTATTCGATACAAACCCAGTGAAATTATTTGAAAAAACCCTTTCATGTTTAAATTATTATTATTATTATTATTATTATATTATAATTAGTCTTAACACGAATATACTAGTACAGTACATTTTCCAGATCTTGATCCCGATTCGTTTTGCTATTAGTGTTCCTTGTACCTTTCACCAATTAATTATTTATTTATTTATTTATTTATTTATTTATTTATTTGTATAATTTTAAACAAGTATGCTTCATGAAAATACAATACGTCCACAAACACCAATGAAAAGAAAAATCTGACCGTCTTAAGGACCATTCCCATACCCTATCCCACTAGCAGGATCGATCTATCTCCAAGGGGTTTCTCCCTATATTGCATTTAATTTAAGCGTGCACCAAAGGTAATTAACCCCTAGCGGCTTAAGTGGGCGTGACAGACAGTTAAGCCGCTGAAACTGAATGTCATTTAACGAAAATCCCCTCGGAGTTAGATCGATCCTGCTAGTACGATAGGTTTATGGGAACCCCATCCTAGTCTTATATTTTACCACGCAGCAACACAAATCATATGTCCAATTTCATAATTAACAAACAATTCCAGTCCGATCGATTGGTTATTGATCCGCTAGTGTGTTAACATCTGTCTATTGTTCTATGGATCGATCACGGATCGATGACCCTGATACGTGCAACCAAAGAGTGATACGAAATGTGTTGATTTCATACAGTTGTTGCTAATGTAATCACGCGTGTTTTAGAGCTCGCTTTACACAGAGTCTCACTTTTGACCTATTAATATTTCAAACAATAGATATCAAAATCTATACGATTATGAGAGTCGGTAACTTGCAAAGATTGATGAAGTTCTGTTGCTCATGGTGGTTAGTAGAGGGGGAAACGCAGGCATTTCAGTAACGTTTGGATCGGATCATATGAATATAATCTCACCCAAAGACACACTCGTCAATATTAACCTTGAAGGCCGTTCCTGGTGTACAATTATTTATCTACAAATAATATTTAAATAACAGTGACGCCAGGACCGTGCGAGAGAGGGTATTAATTACACAATGCATGATTAGTAACTCGTGCCATCTCTAAGACCGTTCCCTGGGGCGGCCTTGGAAGAGAACAAAAACCACCCCGAGAGACGCGATTTTGAGCTGAGTGATATGATTAACATGCGTATCTCCACTGGCTTGTCTATCAAGAGGAATTACTCACTAGCAAGTGAACAAGGGAAGCTCAACGCAGCTGGGAACTATGCGGAACAAGGACAGTAATTACAAGACCTTATTCTCTGCTTCTCTGCTTATCATAACTGATATATTTTTGTAACAATCCTGCCCCCGCCCCCTGGAACAAACTGAAGTGGAAAGGACATGGACACGTATAATATTGGAGTCGCGTTAGATGAAAGCGGGTAAATCTCTATAGCAACCCTGATATGGTTGCCATGGTAGCAGGTATGATTGATATCCTTTTATCACAATTTAGATAATTTCACTTTCTTCAATTTCAACTATTAATGTGAATTCCACGCATTTTATCGTGTGGCTCAGTATTAATACGATCAGATATTTGTCAAATCGTTTATGTAACATGTTAAGCAATGGATCACTATATTTTGTGCCTTGTTAAATTGGCAAATTGATCTGCAATCAAATGTGATATATATGCCAATTCATAATCATAATTGGAGGTAATGCCTTCAAATATAACATTGGTTTCCAGAACAATTGAACATTTGTGTTACAAATAACTTAAGAACTCAAACCATTTTTATTGTAACGGGACCACCGCTGCGATGTAATACCCGTACATTACATTTCTACGGAGGACTATTTATCATTTACGGCTTATCCCGAATTTCGTTATCGTAGCAGAGGAAAACTGTAAATCAACTAACAATAAAATTGTGTTCATTAAATTTACTTTCATAGTACGTCAGTACTTAATGAAAAACTCAGTAAATCAGATAAAATTGGGATTGAAAACCCGTCTTCCTACCCCACCGAAAAAAAAACATCCCACAAAGGCAATAATCGGCGTTTAAAACGACAAAGCATAAACCACCTGGGCTTCGAACTTCATTTCTTCCATTGTAAAAAGATTATCCATTAAACTGTCTCAAATCCGAACCTCCTGCAGGACCAACCGGGGTCCTTTTGTTCGCCAAAATGATACAAAAATGTTCTTTATACTTTAACCATGGAGCGAATTTAAAGAAATCCTTTTGTTTGACTTTGTTTTCTTTATTGGTTTTTATCGACGAGAAGAATGCGCTTTATTTGCCAACAAATCACCTTGGTGTTAACGCACCGCGAAAAAAGCCGACCCCTGGCTTGCGGGCACGCTCTTTTTGACCCGGAGGTCGAATTCTGTTGATCGTTGAGAATAGACGCTGTAAAATAATCCAAAACGTAGCGCATTAGCCACTTTTAATATACATAACCCTCCTAACCCCAACTGTGTTGAAATTCAGTAAATTCTCCACCGACTTTTCGCTTATCCACGTCACGGTCAATATTTTCATCGTATTTATGAACATAGGCCCTTGAACATGGATGTTTTGATGGCATTAATAGCTGAACGCCACACGGGTCTTTGTTATCCACAACGAGGGCCCCATTTTGATATCCTTAAGCCACTGAACATGAATATTTTCAAGACTTAAAATAATATTTGAGGACAGATCTACAGTAACAGGCGAGCCTTGGCAAATATAGGACTTGTTGATTAACAGGGAAATGATATAGTCTAGTTATTGAAATGCAACACCCTCCTTTTCAAAGAGCTTAAAGGATTTGAAAGAAAAGCTCATCATCCGCATCGAAAGAATTCAATCGGGGCCATTCACTCCCCGTTATTGTGGCGAGCCAAAAATCAACACCGTGCAGCCTTCGTTAAAGAAACAATGTAACAAGCTTTCAACGGGACCTGAATAATAAACCGAGTTGAATCAAAAGTGACCGTCTCTATAAAACTTAAGGTTTTGAAATTACGTCTATTATGTCACGCGTAAATAGCTGTATAGCAACGGCCGAATATTGGATGAAATGTTACACTGCAGAGTCAGGGGGTAGGTGTCCATTGTTATTGCATTAGGGACCCATGCACTGGGTGTAGCGCACTTAGACTAAAGTCACCTGTGGAAACGGATAAGGATACAGTGTCGGTGGAGTTCATTCACTTAAAATGTAATGTTAAAGGAATATGAAGGTAGGTTGAAATGAAATTTCATCGTAGGGCGTGTTTCAAGATAAAAGATATGAGTTATTGACGTGGATTATAATTTATGGGCCCGTATGGAAGGTAGGATTACCGGACCGTTCGGAGGTGGTCTACCGTTATGGTTAATCTTATAGACATTAAAATTGAGACAGGTGCGATTATCACTGTTCATCTTGGTAGGATTTTGTGGACATTTTCGGTTCGGTGACATGTGCAGGAAGTACAAGATGTATGGTAAGGTATGTTATCGACGATGTAAGTTGAGTTTTGTACAGCCAATAAGTCTCTATCTCTCCCTCTCTTCCTCCTCTCTCTCTATCTCACACACACACACACACACACAAACAGGAAAAACAGCGTGTTCTCTCTCTCTCTCTCTCTCTCTCTCTCTCTCATTTATTTTCATACCAGTTCATTGCTATACAGATACGTGTTAAACTATAATTGTGCCTAGAAATCAGCTTAGAGGTAATAATTCCGTCCTAAAGATAAAATACAAGTACTTGATAACGAAAGTTGACTCAGTCTTGCCACAACCACCCGTCATTACTGGGGAATTCGTCTGATAACCTGCGTCTCTTTGCAGACTTTTAAGGACGCGACCATCCCAGAAAATTGCCAAATCTTATATGGTCCTCGGTTATCTATTTTTGTCTTGTGTCATCATCAGAACTAAAGTCTAGATCCTCGAATTGTTTGTTGTTTCCGGTTTCTTTATACGCGATGGTTGGTCTACAGTCTTTTTGTCGTGTTTCGACCCCTATAAAAGGCAAAATAGTAATTCGATACTGTCATATTATTCTCGCTGGTTGACAAGTCTTAAAAAAGCTCAGGATCGGTGCGTGCTTATGGTACGACAACGTGACTGCAATATCGGCGTTGGTGTTATAAGAGAGTGCGTGCGAGCGCGTGTGCGTGTGCCGTATGCACATACATTTCTGACACATGCTTTATCCAGTGGTAAGGATTTACTGATAACAGTAAAAATAGAGCGTTTATGGGATTTGGCAACCCCGAACAGGGGCGGATCCAGAGATATTTTCTGACAGTCTTCCAAATTATCTTTGTTGATCCATCCTCCATTTTTGACCGTCTTCCGACAGAAAAAATAGATACCCGTCAATGTTAACTTAAAAATCTGACCGTCTTCCAGAAGACCCAGAAGACGGCCTAAATCCGCCCCTGCCGAATAGAATGGCCTATTATATGAGGAAGACAACAATGAAGGACCTAGGGTTTAGTGCAGAATGTAATATGTAGGCCTAAGCCACAGAGATAACGAATTGCTTGATATCGTGTCGTTTCGCTTACCATAAAACGAAAGGGAAGAAGGGGTGTGTAAGAAGCTATTATGACAACCCGTTATGTCCCGTTATCTTCCTTCGACATGTCACCACTGACATGTCATCTGACTTGGTCATTGACATGACACCTGGATCCATATCTGTCATTGACATGTCGCCTCAAAGTTTAATACAACCTTAATACATATAAGCTGAAAGTACGAAAACATTTCAGCTTGTTTTATAGTTATCATATATGATCTAACCAAGTGATTGAACATTTTTGGTCATATTTAATACAAATCCACACAGTATGAACCCCAGGGTATTCTCAAATATAATAACAGCGCCGCTCTATACACGGTTATATTGATAACCTTTCTAATTTCCGACCTTATCTGAGGCATTTACTATCAGGACGGAATACTGCGCGTTCAGATTCTAATATTTCACGGAAAAGAAAATCGATATCAAATTTAACATAGAGATTGGCAGATTTTTATTTCATGTGTATTATAGAAGTAGATGTTGTAGGGCGGATGGTAGGGAAAAATGATAATTTGATAGATAAAAAAGCAGTTACCCCCCCCCCCCCCCCATCCCAATCACCCCTGTTAGTCACAATGTATATACTGTATATTGCTAAATTATCTATTAATCTATAGCGCAAAGAAGGGATGGGCGGACCTCTACCGGTCAGTTATCTCTTTAATTAAATGACCACTGTATCTTAAGTTGAAGTTTGGTCACATAGGCACGGTGTTATGATCGCACGACGGTACTTTGTTGATATGAAATTATTTGCTTAAATGTAATGAGGCATCTCTCTCTCTCTCTCTCTTACGCAAGCACACACACACACACGCGCGTGCGCCTGTACGTACACTTGTACACTTGTATGCGCACACACAAACTCCAACCGTCAAGCACGCACACATAAACATTTACGCACAAAACGCACAAATAACCTTAAACTCAGAAACATGCATACACGCACACGCGTAAATGATTACACAACACGCGTGCACGTACTCGCTGACACACCTGCACACACCGTGAGAATTTCCCATCAGCTATTTCACTCAAACACACGCAACCAGCAAGTTAAAGGTCGTAACATTTCAGCGCCTTTGATCCCTGCGAACCGCTTTCAAATCGCATTAAAAATTCATAGATTATTGAAAAGAAATTCAGAATACGTTTATAGAGAGAAAGGCGGTTACTGGGTGCTCCTATATAATTCAACAGGAAAAGATAGATCATCTATTAATAAATGCTGGTCAGTGGTCACACTTGGTGATGAGCCGTCCCTAGAACAAAGAAACTACTCAAATCGGAAAATATAGAGGGTATGTGGTTGAGTAAGGGGCTGTGCTTAAACATTAGCGTTTATAGACTTGATCTAACGTTGAAAAGCTGCGTTGATATTGAGAGAGTGATTGTTCTGATTCATCTGGAAGTGTGATGTTGTGACAGAAGGTAGACCGTTGCTGCATAACATTGTAAGTCAAGAGCTTGCTTGCTCTAATGCCTACTAAATTTATCTTTTTTCTTGTTCTCGTATTGATATTGTTTCATTGCCGGCTAGGTCCCATATGATTAAGACAGGTTAGGGTGGATCGGAGTATTAGGTTTAGTATATAGGACGAATGTCACCTCACGAAGTAATAGGGAACGGACTACGGTTCCTAGCGGACTTCCATCGCAGTACGTATGATCTTAGACCCCATTCCCATAGATTTTAGATCAATCTATCCCTGTAGGGAGTCTCACGAGATTACTGTCAGATAATCCGGCTTAAATGTCCGTCCTGCCTACTACAAGCTGTAAGGGGGTAATTAACTTTCGTGTCCGCTCGGCTGACAGCTATTTAGCGTGAACCCCCAGGGAGTTAGGTCGATCTAAAGTAGATCGATCTAATCTCTGGAAATGGGGTCTTAGACCCCATTCCCATAGATTTTAGATCGATCTATCCCTGTGGGGAGTCTCAATAGATTACTGTCAGCTTAGCCGGCTTAAACGTCTGTCCCGCCTTCTAAAAGCTGTAACGGGGTAATTAACTATGGTGACCGCTCGGCTGACTGCAATTTAGCGTGAACCCCCAGGGAGTTAGGTCGATCTAAATCTAAATCTCTGGATCGATCTAAATCTCTGGGAATGCACCCTTAGTGCGGAGGGCGGGGTTCCAGGGACCAGTTGATTGCTAGGCGAAAGATTTTTTAAAACAGTGATACATTCTCTGATAAGTTTCTAAATCCTCGCCTCATCTCATAATAATCATCCAGGTTCCAGGATATTGCTAATGAGGATAAACAAAGATTTTTAAAAATTCGTGTTGGGAATATAAAACAGCAGACGGGGCTTTTGACAAATATGCACGGCTGTATGTAGGGCACAGAGATATTGAAAATCTGCTTTATCACGTTTCTTTCGTTATACCATTCATTTCATTTCATTTTATTTATTTATTTATTTATTTATTTATTTATTTATTTATTTATTTATTTATATTTATTTTTTTTTTGGGGGGGGGGGGTGTGAGAAGGGAATTCCTCCTTAGCTAAGGGAGGAGAACCCGCCTGCTGTGCCCGCCGGGGATCCGCCATTGTAAAATTTCTCGCTGAAATCGCTACTCACGGTTCAACGACAAACGTACTCGCCTGTACTCTGATACTGGCATTTTCAATCCTGTGATTTTTTCTCTAATTATTCAAAGTCAATTAATTCGAGCCTTTAAACTTTGGGTTGTGCTTTGAGTACACTATGAACTATTTTCAATTACATCCGTTGACGTGTTTCTTGTTTACTTTTCAGATTGCCATGACAACGGGAAGTGAGGTAAATAGAGTTCGCGTGGAACCTACAGTATAAACGTGAGAGAATGATGCAAGTACCTGTTACGTGACAGTCCCATAAAGCTCAAATTCAAAAATGGGAGACAGGGCCTACATCCTCGCCAAGAGCAAAAACATTTACGAGGACACGAAGTTAAGGAAACAGTTGAAGCAGATAGAAAAGGATCGTCTTCAGTCAACGGCAATCATCAATGTCGAACTCGCCGAAGAAAGACGAATATGCGCGAAGTTAAAACGAGAAGCGAAGGAGATAGAAATGCGACGGAAAAGAGCCGAGAGGATGCGAGAAAAGGCGCGATCCATGCGCCGGATGATGAACTTCAAAGGAGGATTATTAAAACTTTTTCAAAGCAAGAAAAAAGAAGATGACCAATTGGATCTGCCACGTGACTATAAATTGGCGCCAACAATAATGCTTCCGAAAATAGGGAGTCGTTCTAATACACAGGCTTCTCCGGCCGTATCTAGGGAACCTTCAAACGTCGATAACACCCAACAAGGGAAAAAGACTTTGAAATTGCCGAGCATAAATAAAACAGTTTCAGTGCAAGACCCTCCCAGCAGACAGCCGACGCAGACTGACATACCCGCAGCGAATATTTTCCAAGCGCTGAGTAATCAAAATACGGACCTATCGAGTCTCAAACCTAAGAAGCGGGATAATACTTTAGAGGGGCTTAAGAAAATTGCGGATAAATTGCGACCAAAGAAGGAACAGAAGAAAAAGGTAAAAGAAATTCAAGCTTTCTTTACGACATTGCAATGGCGGGTCCGGGAGAGGGCACAGCAAGCGCTGTATCTCTCTCTAAGCTCCTGAGATACCCCTACCCCCCCCCCCCTACCCCCACCCCTCTGCCACCCCAAGAAGCGACAATTTCCTGTTTTCGGTAAAAATATATCACGATTAAATTGTCTATTATTAAAATTTGCCATAAAATTAAGAAAAACATTCCACCACCCCCTCCCCAAATCTAGATCTATCAATATCCCAGATTCGCGTGTGCGTTGTGATGCTACTCAAGAAATTGTGGCAGTTGGACATTGATTTTTTCTAAGCAACTACAACGATAAAAATTCATTTATCTGCTTAAGATAACCGCGAAGCACACATAAAAGAAGCAATAGTCTTCATTCATGCATTTTCTAAGTTTTCTTTTTTTAATATCTTGTTTATCTTTAAAAATATACGGCAATAAAAAGAAAATCCCAGGTCATATTAAAAACAGCAGATTAATTTGAAAATTGTCAAATTACAGGAAAATCTGTTTTTCTATACGAATACATGTACCAGTGACAAATATAAGAATGTACTTAAACTGTGTACATAAGTCAACTCGTCATATTTCAAATACATTGTACGTGTTTTTTATCTACTGCTGATCTTAACATTTAGTCTTCTGTCACCCATTTGTATCTACATATTTTGTATAGAGGGAAATTTAATGTGATTTTCAGACTTTTTTCTACGTATCGCTATGTCTTCAAAGTTGTGCAAAAGATTATAACTACGTTTTCCTCTAATATCATTTCAGTTATGGCCGGGAGATCCCGCGGCAGTGGGATCCATACGGAGGCCCAGGAAGACGGCTCAGGAAATGGCCTCCATGCTAACCGCCGCCACGAAGGTGCTACAGACGAACAGAGAGCTCCTTGCGCTGCAAACTTGCACCAAGAACTGCCAAAGGAAGTACCAAGTCGACGAAACCTTGCTTCCAAAAGAAGCTCCGCCGACTCTTTCGTCCATCATGAAAAAATATCGGGAGATGAACCGCCCTCCACGGAAGGCGAAGTCTATGGGAGATTTACCTAACTTATCAGACAGCACAGTATCGCTGGCAGCTTCAGAGCCGGCGTTAACCAAAGGAAAACTAGAACTCAGCAAAGGATTCTTTGCGAGTATAACCAAAAAGGAGCCTGGGTCTAATTTACTGACGATTCCAAAAGATCAGCCTCAAGGTCAAGTGACTGAAGGTCAAGGTCAAGTTCAGAAAAATGACCTTAACCCTAGACCCGTGCTGCCATCTATACAAGAGACGCCTGCCAAAAAGCCCGCCGCTGCTGGTGGGTTGATGGCTATGCTTAAAAACATGAAAGCAGCGAATGCAGCTTCTGGCGCGGCTCCTATTGAAGTACAGTGATTCTTTGCCTGGTCAGTTTATGCTGTAATCTACGCCATTCCCATTTAGTGAATATGATAGCGCTGCTTAAGACGTGCATGTTTTTGGTTAAGACAGCGTTTAAATTTCAGACACTGTCTATCAGTAAATTACAGGATATCTAATTTCTGCATGGGAAACTCCTGCAACAAACAGAGGAAAGAACAACGACTTTCTATGAATAACAATACTCAAATTTGCCAGAATTTATGATATTTTAAGTGGGGTTTGCTTCAGAATAGGATGTGTCACAGCGGCTTTTATCAGTAATTATTTTTATATGTGTACTATTTTTCTCATTTTCGTACACGAATTGTTGCCAAAAGTGAGACAGCCAAGAATGCTCAAATTGCTTTGCAATAGACAAGTCATTTTCAGATTCACTATGCACAAAAACGCGCCACAATGGAGTAAATGTAGAAATAATAGAAAGTAGATATTGAATGATTAGAAAATTGTGAAATTTTTGTAGGACAATTGTGTTAAGCGGATATGCAAAATAAAATGGCCATTTATGTTTATTTATAATCCAGTATGTATATCTTTCACATGTGTTTTGTTTGTAATTCTTCTACGACCGGTTTTACAATTTATCGTTAGCTGACGATGTTGCGTCTCCCTGGGATTTTTGAAAAAACATACGGAATATCTATCTGCCTTTCTACGCAATAAACTTAAAGTAATATATAATTTTTTATTAAGTAGAATGTGAATGAAAGACTAGTCTAAACAGCTATTAGTCAGCGAATCTAACTAACGCGCTTGCAGTCAGCATTCGCACGCGCAGTCAAAGTAGCGTCACGTAGGTGAGTGTCCAACAGCCGCTTCATTTTTTCATGTGTGCATGCACCTCTTCTACCCCTAGACCCGCCCCCCAATATCGTTCATTTTGGCTCCGTCTGTGCCGAGTTGTGTTCACAGTATTCGTCAGTCATAACGAAAATGTGATAGTTGGGATCTGCGCATTGCTGTCTCACCAAACGCATTACGAGTGTGCAATGAAGAAAAAATTCTATGCATTTTAACAATAAGTCAGTTTAGGCCAAGAATTAACATAAATGCAACATATAAAATAGCAATATCATCATTTCTGCTTTGGAATTATACTTTAGTGCTTAAGGGGAATTTGCTCAAATTTATTGTTACGGTGGGATATTTAGAACTGAATATTTAATGAAATTTTATCCTTATCAGTGCTGATTTCTCAGAATAATTTTCACAAAGGGGAAACAGGTGTAACAGGAAAGGAAGTCCTAGGAATGGAAGTCCGGGCTCCCATATGATTAGTACAGGTTAAGGTTAACTATATCGTATTGGGGTTAGTTTAGCCTATGGACGAATGTCACCAGTTCAGTGTAGACGTAACAGTATGTGTGGTGCAGTCAGAAGCTCGAGCTTTTATAAGGCGTGGAAGCAACTGTATGTTTGTGAGTATAACTATGTCTTCATCGACTACAGCCATTAAATTCTAAGGACGCAGAAGAATGAGAAAATGTTTACGACAAATATTTATGACATGAATCCATTTACTATATTTCCATTGTTACTTGTATGTCACTCAGAATGGTAGAAATTATTGCTTACAGTGCACTGGGACTCCAAATGTTCAGGATAAACGGCGCATTCATCTGACTTTTGATGATAACCCAAGTTTGCTTGAAATCCTCTGCACTTTGTAACCCTCTGTTTGAACATTTTATGTGCCCCGGCCTTGACAATTAATTTTGAATATTTTGACCTAATTTAAAATGTCGTGTGTGTTTAAATGTAAGTATTGCCACCCAAATTAATTAATTGGATAATGCTTGTCACCGTTCTGAGCTTCTGATCCAAGGGTTTTAAGTGCTCATTACACAATGATTAATAGATTCATATTTTATACAGCCTGTCGTCTCCATTGTGCCGTGTGTTGTTCATGTAAAGAACCTGTATGTCTAGTTCAAAGTTGTAAACATTATTTTATCTTTTCAGAGCTCAACGAGATTCTGCACAGCATCCGCCTGAAAGCAACCTCTGAAGTCTAGCTTTTGTTTCGCACGCAGGAACCCACGCTCCTTTGTACATCTATTATATGAAAATTTAATAAAAAAAAACTTTTATAATTTGGCGTTTTATTTTTCACTTTATGAAACAATTATGATAGGGATAGTAGTAGTAATCATAATGGAAAATGAGTTTTTTTAGTGTTATAGGACTTTCAAATTCAATCTGATCTGTAAAAATTGTCAATGTTTTAGTGGTTGAAGGTTTTCTGCAGTACCTAAATTTTAAATAGTTGTAAAATGACCAATACTTTCTAAATAACCCCTCTGGGTAATTACAAGACTCGCCTTACCTGTCACCCCCTCTAATGCAATGGACTCGCCCCACCTGTCACCCCTTTTATGCAATAGACTCGCCCCGCCTGTCACTACTCCCCCCCCCCCCTTTTATGTAATGTACTTTCTAAATAACCCCTCCGGGTAATTACAAGACTCGCCTTACCTGCCACCCCTTTCCTGCAATGGAGTCGCCCCACCTGCCACCCCTCCAACAGAATGGAGTCGCCCCACTGGACTCAGATTGAGCAGATCAAGAAGTTATACCCAAAACAATCGATGGTTACCTCTTGTGCACTGTAGTTTAATGTTAGTGGTGGTAAGAAAACAGTGCCTTGTGCCTCATCAAGTTGCTGCTGGAAACAATCATTTTGACTGTTCAATTATGGCTACATCTACCAGCAAAACTTAAGATCTTTCACCTGCATTCTCTTCAACCTGAAATGTGTAAGTACGGAATTCATTACAAAATATAACTCCATATCCTAAACGAAACTCTTCAAACATCATATTGCAACAAAAAAAATTGAAAAAAAAAGAGAGTTCCCTGTCATCAAATTTTGGACCCGCCATTTTGAAAAAGTCCGATGAAAAGTTGTCTATTTGAAACGATGTTTTTCATCTAAAGGATTAATTCATTTAATACCACAATGATGTATTGTAATGGTGCACGTGCTTAACTAACCCGAAAAACATAAATTATGTGCATACATCACGTTAAAATTACCGAAACATGTCCCAAACTGTCACCCAACTGTCTCTTATCAATTTAGGGACCCGCCATTTTGAAAAAGTCCGATGAAAAGTTGTCTATTTGAAACGATGTTTTTCATCTAAAGGATTGATTCATTTAATACCAAAATGGTGTATTGTAATGATGCCCGTGCTTAACTAACCAGAAAAACATAAATTATGTGCATACATCACGCACTTAAGAAGAAAAAAGTCCTAAACATGGAGGACCCGCTGAATCGGCCTCAGATCTTCGAGCTAACGCTGGTTTCTGCACAGGCATATTTGACTGACAGCCACCGTCTGAACATAAAACAATGCTCAAAGCATATTATCAACTCTCACTCACCTTTATATCGCTCGGCTTGGCGTTTTTCTAAGTGTAACTTCCAAATATTCGCATTAAACATGAATAAATCAAGAAGTAGACGCACTAGTTCATCTTCTCCGTCTTGAGCCATGCGGAGGATTAGACCAGTTACGAGGATCCAATTTCAAAGGACGCCGCTTTGAAAAGAACGCTGCGATCTGATTGGACGATAGAGATAATTGATGTCCCGTTTCTACTCCTTCTCTTTATAACTTCTTGAGCAGATTTTCTCCACGTGGCGTAATATTCAACCTTACTTGCTTCAGACAAGTCGTCACTGCTAAACCTTTTCACTACCCCTGTGTTAGCTGACCTTGTAAGCAATTTATTAGAATAAATTTTCTAAAATGAAGTTAAAACAATCCATTTATTCATCACGTACGCCAATCAACTTAGCTGTCAAGATTACTTGAAAACACCTTTATAATAATTTTGATACACCGTGTTACATAATTGAAGTCTATTTAAAGTTTTTTAAAGCTTTTCATCATGTCGCTCTAGTCGCCGACTAACCCAAACTTTAATTTGTAATCAGGCGTATGACGCAGGCTTGGTGCCCAACATTATACCGACAGCGTATGGCGCGACTACTACTTGGTACATGTACATTGGTAAATATAACCGACACATATCTTTTTATTTTTTATAACATTGTTAGAACGTTTTAATACTAGATGTGATGATTGAAGTTGTGCAAATTGTAGTGATGCAAAATATGAAATCCTTTGTTCATGTGTTTTTGCTTAAATTAACAAAAATGTATAATTTGTAAATTTCACCAAATTTATGTACGTTAATAGAACTTGCTGGCAACGTTTCTCGTATCAGTGATAATGACAGTGGAAGTGTAGAACGTTAGAATAACATTCTCTAAATACTTGTTGATGGTCTAACCAATATATAACCCTGTTATCAAAACGTTCTGTGTAAGCTGGGTATACGTTACCTTCATTATTTTACATGGGTTAAAAACATTTATTAACAAGAAAACTAATATCTATGAAATCAAACTTGACTTTTTTATCAAAAAAAAAATTCAAATGACATTAAATAGATATTTATTAATGAAAACAAATAATGAGTTATTGTTTTAAAAGTAACTACTGATCCACTCTTCAATTACTGAAAAAAATCACTAATATCTATGAAATCAAACTTGACTTTTTTATCAAAAAAAATTCAAATGACATTAAATAGATATTTATTAATGAAAACAAATAATGAGTTATTGTTTTAAAAGTAACTACTGATCCACTCTTCAATTACTGAAAAAATTCACACCAATGGCCCCCTCTTGCAATTAGAATTTTGACTAGCTGAATCATAGTTCTAAACCGTATCAAATGGCACCGTTCGCCCTCTAAATTACCCAAAGATTTCGGGGGCCTTCAGCAGGCCCCGAACCCCACGCCAAGGGGGGGAGGGGAGGTCGACTTCGCATCCGCAGACCCCCCCCCCCCCAACTAATCCTGGATCCACCCCTGAGAAACACTATGTACGGCAGCAGTAAATATACACACTCATCTCTCTCTCTCTCTCACACACACACACACACACACACATACACACTCTCTTTTTTTCTCTCTCCACCTCTCTCTCTCTCTCTCTCTCCATCTCTCTCTCTCTCTCACACACTCGCTCTCACTCTTTCTCTCTCCACCTCTTTCTCTCTCCATCTCTCTCTATCTCTCTCTCTCTCTCTCTCTCTCAGTCTTTCATATACTTTACGCTTAAAATCTATATCAGTCACATCAAATTTCAAATAACAGATTACAAGTTCAAATCAAATTTCAAATAACAGATTACAAGTTCAAAGTCACATCTGAAAGGGATATCACTTTTCAGCACAACAAAGGCAACCCCGAGGTCATTTCTTTCCGTTTACAGTTTAATGTCTGTTAAAGCGTCTCGTTGCCTAGCAACTGTAAATGTGTATCCAAACTTTATACCAAGGAGTTAGAATTTTCAGTGCATTGGACAACGGGTGGCTGAGAGTACTTTAACACTGTGTTGAAATATTTTTTCATGGGCGGTGTGTGGATTCGAATTATTGGGATACATGTAAGAAGCAGGGGGAAAACATAAATGGGATACTGAAGAAGGAGGTAAAACTCATACATGATAGCTTGCATGTCTGACTTTGTGACCGCAGCGTTCATGACTGCTGTGTCCTTTATTTCAAACGGTCTGCTGTTGTTACTTTCAAGAAAAGGCACTTCAGCTGACTAGACGGATTTCAGAGAGAATGAGACGTATATGAAAAGAAACCTCGAGAGGTATTGGTACTTACTGCTTCAACAAATTAAATCCGACTAAAAAACAACTGATCTCCACCCGAACCGAAGACGTAGAACGTAGGAGAAGAGTTGTGGGAAGTTGACCATAAGAAAAATAATCAATCATTTCCGTTCTTTATTATCAAAGAGATTGCGCACGGGCTGTTCAAATATTGAGTCAAGAAGAGATAGGATTCACGCTGGCATGGTCTGTGGATTGAGGACTAATATTAAAACATTATCAGATAATAACTTGGAGGTGATCTGTGTGACTAAAATAAAACGAGAGGTTTGAGACGGAGTATTGTTAATTTGGAGCATCATTTCACAAAAAAAATAGATGAAAGATCTACATCGCTGGAAAACTTGATCAATTCACTCCTTGTTCCAACTGAGAAACCGACAACTGTCTGCGTACGCCTTCCATAAAGAGAGAAAACTACCAAGGAGGAGATTTCTATAATCGAAAATAATCGTATATTCCAGTCACAAGGACACTGTGCGAGTTTGGAAATTTTGACCCTTGCATCCTACATCTTGTGGCATTAGATGTCTGATTTTGTAGACGGCTAATATTTCGTAGACGGCTAATATAGGCTGGTTCATGAGAACGCCTTGAAGATTTTTCAAGGAAATCAAGTGTACAGAGACAAATGTGAAAAGTCGGGGATTTTTGCCATCATGAAACTGGCATGGAATAATACAAAGAAGTCAACTGAAACTTAAGTCTGAAATGTGATCCATTCATTGGACAAAGGTAGGCCTACAGAGTGCAGTCACAGGCGACCTGCCACTAAAAACGAATGCAAAACGGCTGTCCTCAGACGGCATGTAATAACTATCTAGTGGGCAAACTCTTCGTAGATCTACTGACAATTTTTTGCAAGTCCCGTAAACTTTATACAGTGTGCTCCTTATGATTATCTGGGACCTAGTCCATGTGAAAAGAAACGGAGACATTCTGAATATTCTAAATTCCATACGGTTACATTTCCCCATACATATGGCGGCTACGTACGAGTACAGTGTAAAACACTAATCGTATAAGACTGCCATGTCAGCCATATAACAATACTCGAATAGTGAAATTTAACCAGGGACAGGCAACAAGTATGAACTGACACATTGTCATTGCTTTTCATGTGACTGACAGTCCGAGTGGAAATATGACCGTATTACTATTAGAAAACAACTCGCGGGTTTTGAAACAACGAAAATGAACAGGAACACTGGGGCGACACCTTCGTATTTACTCAATCTAAATAAAAGGTAATGGTATAGCATTTTATTTATGTTTTGTAAGAAACCTGTACTAATATTTTGAAAACTTTACAGAGCATTTACTTTCAAGCATACATGTCTGTATGTAAATGCCCCTCTCAGAGAATACACCGTCGCAACAAGGTGGTGCATCCAATAAATTGGGCGCTTTCTCCCCTCCCCCCCCCCTCCATTGCTGTTATAATATAACTGAACGTTTTAACTGTTTTGTCAGTGGAAGTCCCTCTTTTAGTTTTGAAGATTTTTTTCAAGAAAAAATGGTCAAGAACTAAATCTTGACTTCTCTGCAACTAACTCAAATATCAATAGTGAATATGAAGATCTCAGTAAAGGGTTCCCGTCTTTTTTTCTTTTTCTTTTTTTTTTTTTTCTCTCGGCAGGGCGGTTTTAACATCAATTTAGGTTTTAAATTGCAATTACATATAGTTATTTAAACATGCCTCACTTGTTAAGGCGAATATGTGGTGTTTAGATGTTGTGTTTCGTTCAAAGTCGGTCCCTAGTTACCTTTTTGACCTGGATATATCTCTTATTATTTTAGAGCTAGCGTCAAGTTATATATTTCAATTTTTAAATTGACTTTCGCTATCGTTAACTTAGTCCTCGATAGTATAGTGGTGAGTATCCCCGCCTGTCACGCGGGAGACCGGGGTTCGATTCCCCGTCGGGGAGAGAATTTTTTCTTTCAATTTTTAATGATCTTATAATATAAGATTATAAGAAATATGAGTTCTCAAAATTAGAATTACGTAGAGTTGCACTTAAATCTACAAATTTTCGCACACCGCCGTGAACTACTCCTTCATTTTTATAACAGCATCAGAAGTACCATTGAAATAGCCATGCAGCTCTTTAAAGGTTAATATTATTTGCTTTTTGGCTGATTTAATTTAATTCCGTTTCATTCCACATAATGGACTTATTACGTCAACAACAAGACCCATTAGAGAGGTCCTCCCAGGCACATTATGCGTTTTTGCTCAATCCCTTCCCCTTTCAAAAGCCGAAAAAGCTCCGTATAAAACGCATTGGTTGCTACCATATTAAATTTCTTTTTAAGCATTGTGCGATTTGTTTCGGCAACAAATGATTTGTTCTTTTGTGGAGCAAAATGTAACAAGGTGAGATAAAGGGGGTTCTTTTCAATTTTTCACTGAAATGCACCTGCCATATCAGCTGTGCTATTAGTCATGGGGCACCCCTCCGGTTAGCTAATTTAAAATCTCAGAGGAAAAATGTAATTATTTGCAGCGATAAAGAATGCTAACACCTTTCTTACTTTTTAAGAAAAATAGTTTGATAAATTTCATCCTGAAGAAGTGCTCGCTTCGCCTTTCGAAAAAAAAAACAGACTAGCACGAGATCAGAGGTGAAGAGTAGGGAGGAAAATCGATAAACATAACAACCCTCACCTTTCAACTGCATAGAAACTCTATCAAAGCGACTGTTTACCGTCGAGCTCTGTTTGCCATGAATCGTGTGCGGTTAAATAAATGATTAGCCTTGGACAATTATAGCTTGCCGCGCATATCGGTAAAACCTCGTAGAAACGATCAGTTGCGGGAAACCCTTCGCTGTCTGAGGGCCGAGAATAGCAGTGGGACCTCAGGACCCCGGGGGACGGGCATTTTGGCAAAAATTCCGTGATTTTTGGACAATATGTACGTTCTATAGTAGGGGGAATAACCAATACTGACTTCATAATATCATTGGGACTACAGACTCACTGACGCAGGAGACTAAAACAGAGAAACCGGCTTGTTTCTCTGATTATACGGACTTGCATATTTATGTGAAGCCTAGCAGCCGCTGAACTTTATGAGTGCAAACGCCGCACTTAAATTAAATTTATCCTGTAAAATGCCTCAGAAAGGACTGACCATTCGATTGATGCCTGAAAGTTGAGATCAAAGGATCTTCATTTGACAGTGGACGCGGAATCAGTGGACTCTCTCTCTCCCTTTTCTGACTTACTGCCCGTGAGACACTGGCGGCGTCTCCTTACCAAGGAACCGCGCTGTAGCTATACTGAACATTCGAAGCCAGTGTAAAAATAGAGGACGCCAGTTATATTATCTTAGGTGACATCAGAAAAACTATCATCATGCATCGCGAGACAAGCGGGGTGATGTTCTCCTACTTGAACAAAACGAAGCCAAGGTGAGATTTTGTGAAAGCAACATTGCGTCCGTGATCGATTTTTTTTTTTTTTTTTTTTTTTTTTTGGGGGGGGGGGTATCTCAAATCTGAAAGTTACATGTCGTTTTTACCACTTTAAGAAAGGTGAAGTACTTATTTACTTAATAATTAAGTCGACCGTGTGATGCAAGTAGTCGGCATGTTCGAAAAATTAAATTCTAAAACCAAATTATTTTCATCATATCATGTCACTAAATTCAGCTGTAAGTATTTGTGTTTGTGGAAAAATTGAGGAAAATTAGAACAATTTATACTACCCTTGGTTTACTGTCAGAGTAAGCTTTATTTCTAAAAAGTAGTCGAAGATAGGGTAAAGGTAAAACATTGGTAGATTGAAACGTGCCTCTAGAATCAATCTGATTCTTCGCTTCTAAACCCCCATCAAATCAACCAGTAATCCAGCGAGCACTCTATTATGACAGCAAACGTTAACGTATGACTTGCAAAAATTTGACCAGCGTTTTGTCGTTTGACCAAACACCCGAGTGTACTTAGTGAAGCAAGACACTGTATAGACGGCTAGTTACCACTGACGCCTTTTCAACGAAGCAGATAACATTTGAAGAATTAATCTAAAGCACATATCAGTGAACTATAGTTAGTTATCATACTCTTCTTTCCGAGAAAAACATTGGGTGCCAATAATAATAATAATAATAATAAATGTGTTATGTCAGTCCTCGATAGTATAGTGGTGAGTATCCCCGCCTGTCACGCGGGAGACCGGGGTTCAATTCCCCGTCGGGAAGAGCATTTTCTTTTTATCTTTAACGATTTTATAATATAAAATTATAAGAAATGTAATTTCTCTAATTTAAAACAACGAGTAGCACGTTATTGTACAAAGTTTGCCTCATCTGCATCAAGTAGGCCTACGATTTCATCATTTTTATTTCATCTAAATTTTAATGGATTTTTTCCAGCAAAAACCACTCTTTGAACTCTGTCTCTTGCCATCACCACATAAAAGACCCATCTCTTCCATTTCGTTTAAAATCGTGTCTTTCTCAATTGTCTTCAATCTCTGACAGGCAAATGTCCCTAGAATGAAGTCGCCTGACATGCATTGCCAATTTGGCCTGAATGTGAACGTGATATTTCGTCGTTTTCAGTCAACGTTTTCGTAAATCAGAGGAAAAGAGAAAAGGGAATACTCAAATGTCCTCGAATAATAGGCCTACCAAAACCTTTTACACATCAGGAAATCTGGGATTGATGTCGCATCAATGACAGGAAATTGACGTGCAAATTTGTCAGAACAGCGTGATCCATATTCAGATCAAATTCTCTATTTGTAAGTCAATTGTCACTGGTCGCCATCAAACAGACGCCACGCGCGGCAGGGGCTAGTATCAATAGCAGAACAATGGCTGTTCGGAAGTCTGATATTTGCATGATGTCTTTTTTTAAACGCAAGCAAAAGTCATTGCAAATTCAGATTCAGCCGGGGGGGGTGGGGGGGGGGGCGGGGGCGCTGTCTTAAATAAGGGTTTGAGACACTGTAGAGAAGATAATGGAATGCTTATTTGAATGCCTATCAGTAGGCCTAGATATTGAACATTAGGCCTACTGGCACTTTTGGGAAGAAATGGATAGGAAATTCGATAACAAACATGCTCATGAGAAATATTTTCAATTGTTTCTGTATAGTTTAGTTCCTTTTTGGAGTTCAGTACTAAAATATATATGCCTTTGTTTAAATGTAGGAATTATATTTTCAGACTTTGAGCCTCCCCCCCCCCCCCTCAACCGCCCCTTACCCGCTCCTTCACCCCCAACTCGCATCACTTTTAAAATCCAATGTCTGTGTTTTATAAAATTATTTAACTATAAGTTTTTCATTGGTTTTAAGGTAATTTTACTGGTTATTTCATGTCGTTTTAACATACTTCATTAAGTGTGGTATATATATGTACAGTGGCGTTATGTATAAAAATACCAGTGTTGAGCTTCAGTGGTTATTATGTATGGTCTCGCGAGAACTCACGAAGGTTTGTTGTCGTCTCCTTAGTGACCTGTCAACAATGACGTCACACGCACTTGTCTGCACGGTAGCCATTTTCTATTTTGATTGATTGAAGGACTGCTAAGCCGCTGACAGCTCAAAGATTATTCGCAAAAACTCGAAAGAATTTCGAAGAAATAAGAACAATAGCGTTTTGGGAGTATTAACCGTATCATTTCGAGGTGGATATCATTAGGATTTAAAGGATTTACGAAGGAATAATCTATGTAATTGAGCTTTAGTGGCACGCGATCTTACGGAGACAGGTAGTTATTTTTATTGACTCGGAAAATTTATGGACTTACCTGTTGGCAGTGTATAAACCTGCGTTCAATTGGGCTTATAAAACAGCAGGAAGACTGTGGTATCAGCACACTACCGTGAAATTGGCTAAATTAGCTACCGAAGTACACGACAAGCAGACGGCAACAGCTTTTAAGGGTTCACCTGCTTATTTCCATTCTATTACATTTAGAACTAGTAGTTGTTCCTGAAAAAAAATGGATAGAACAACTTCAGCTGGTTATCGTTTTCCAATAACTCAAAATCGTTCCACTAGTGCCTACCACGACCGGTGCATTCCAACGGACTCGAAGGTCCAGACGAACTTCGCCGAACCTTCCAAGGCCTACTCCAATGCCGACTACGAGAAGTGCGACCAAGTGACCCAGGATACGATCTGGAAGCAGAGCGTGGCCAAGGAGACCACCGGCGCCAAGCAGTGGAGCGAAAACTGGGGCTTTTTGACGGAGTTTGACCCTAAGGTAGGCACTTATTTAATGATTCCGAGTTTTAATTTTATTATTTATTTCTCAAGCCTCTCCAAGCACTCCGAATCCCTTTGCTCATCTTAAAAATTGAAAATAAATTAAGTGAATAAATTTAAAACGCTGGAGGTATATTAATAAAATAAAGGATGCAATGTTCAGTCCGTTTTTTACAACCCACATCTCTCACATACATGCATTCTGAATTTTATTTATATAGCCAGCTACTTAAAATACATCTATTACTTAACTCTCTCCAAGCTCTCCAATTCAAGTTATTCAGCTGCTAAGCATTCTAGCACAGCGGGAAATAGAGTAAAAATTAAATAAACATGAATTTCAAAAACAGTTTCATTAAGAAAAATTCAAAGGGGAAGAAATGATATCTGAGCTTGTCTTTAGACCACGTGACCTCCATTGATGGCTATACTCTGTTAAAATCTCTTAAGAGATTTTGACAAAAAAAAAAAACACTTTTTAGAAAAAAACCAGGGCCTAACTTTGAATGTAACAATGGATTCATTAAAGGGATAATAACTCTTCGTTTTGGCCAAAAAATGAATTTTCCTGGAGTAAACAACAATTTTCCCATACTTACCAATGGTTAATGAATCCATTTTTACATTCAAAGTTAGTCCCTGGTTTTTTTCTAAAAAGTTTGGTTTTTTGTTAAAATCTCTTAAGAGACTTTAGCAGAGTATAGCCATCAATAGAGGTCACGTGGTCTAAAGACAAGCTCAGATATCAGAATAATAGCTTTAACTGCCGTTTTTGTGGTAAAACAGAATATATTATATTTCTATGAGTTATTCACAATGTTTTTATTGTGAAATATAGATCTCATACGAAGAGTTATTATCCCTTTAACCATTGGTAAGTATGGGAAAATTGTTGTTTATCTCCAGGAAAATTCATTTTTTGGCCGAAACGAAGAGTTATTATTCCTTGAACATGTATATACTTAGTAAGTTTCTGTGACTTTATTATTATTATATTTTTATTACAGGGTAACCCAAAAGAGAAGGAACCTCTCCCAGAAACAGCCACTCGTTTCTCTGATAATGTCCCAAACACAAATTCTGGAAACTACGGTAGCAGACTGAATACTGACCTCGGAAAGAGGATGCAAAATTTGGAATTCCAGTTTTATGCTGAAGGCAGGAAGAAGAAGCTAGATGGAGATATTATATGTTATTAGATATGCAATCTAACAATACCTTTTATTTGGAAGGACCAAAAAAAATTCTGAGATGGGGCATTATCCAGAAGTGATATTTTGGATCCACTTTATATTGTGATGTAGGGCCAAAAGTGGTCCGGTCAAGACCCAGTGTTTGAAGAGATGAGCTTGGAAGCACGCCATTAGTTTTAAACTCATAAAAACATGCATAGGCTTGGTATATATATGCCAGCCAGTAGCAAAGCTTCATCCAGCTAATCTTGGGCCAGCAAATTTGTGACAATGAGTGCATTACGTTGGAGCCCATTTTTCATGCCAAAGAAAGGGGAGCATCCCCTTCTCCCCCCCCCCCCCCCCCCCGAGTCCCATTATTAGTCATACAAAATGGTGCAAGATGGATAGACGTGATATTGATGTTACCTAACAAATGGATTGTGATACAGCTATCCAGTATAAGAGCAAAAGAATGACACGTATTCTTCATTTGGATGATTTAATTCATACCGCTTTACCTGCCAAATGACACTTGAACCTCTGTCTTTGTTGTTAAAAAATAGGAGAACGAGTCTGTGCTGAATGACAAAGAGACTCGAACAAAGACAATCAGTTGTTCTGGAGTTGCACTTGGATTTTCGATGGTTTAACTGAGGCAACTTTCTATGTATTGAAGTTGCTTTTACTAAAAGGAGAAATCTCTGTCAGTTACAGGGTGTTGCAAAGGATTTGTAAGATGTTCTTTTTTCATTATAATTTAGAAATTCAGACTAACTGCTGTGATGGAAAAGGTTTTTCATGGTCTCTTGTATACTGACAAAAAAGGAAAGCATTTCTGAAGAAATGTAACACTTCAAAGGTAGAATATTTTTGGTCTCTTACAAAAAGGTGTATTTTTTTAACAAAAAAATATATTGAGAGATTAACAGTATTGTACCTGTATTAGTCATTGGAACATACTTTTTAAGACTTTTCAAATTAATATATGGCATTGAATTTAGCTGAGCAAAAACATGAGCTGACCAAAAATTCTGGGCAAATACTGATGAATCAGCAGTCATTGCTCCATTCATAGTGTAAGGTTGAAATTTTTTGAGTTTTTCAGCACGTGAAAAATGGAAGAAAAAAATCTGCTGTAAATTTCAGTCTCATCCAGACTTTTAAGCTCTACGATCTGTAGGATTGCATTCACACTTTGTTTACTGCTAGGGTAAATTTTTGCTGGATTTCATGTATAGTATATTTTGCTGTATACTCATTGTTAAATATTTGACTGCTTTATTCTATGTGGATAAAAGTTCGAGTTTGCTTCTGTGAATTTAAGGCAAGAAGAATGTTAAACTGAGGCTTTTAAAAATCTCAAAAGTGGGTAAAATTTGCTTTTGCTGCAGTGACATTAAGGTTAAAAGATATCTCAATTTTTTTCTGGAGCCATTAGAACATGGGTTAAATGCAGGGGAGAAAATAGAAACAGCAAATGCCATTTTGGAAGCTGAGTGTTTTTGTTATAAGGTGATATGACTAACATTATTATAATATGTGTTCAATATTTATGAATTGAAGTAATGTTTCAATATTTATAATGATATTTCAGTGTTCACTTGTTATTACAAAATAGAAACTATTTTCCACTAAATATTAAAAATAAAAACATTAGACCAAAGCACTTTTATTTCTTTTATTATATAATATTCTAAGGACAAGTCATTTCAAATGACCAATTTAATGCTTATGTAGACCATTCAAATATAAATTAATAAACAAAATAACAGTAACAACAAAACAATGCAAGAAAATGCAGTAACAATCATGAAAAAAATTATGAAAAAAAATTTTGGTACAAGATACCACAAAATTATCTTGCTAAATTTTGAATTATTTTACCTTGTAAGCAATATCAAAATCTTTGCTTTTGCAATTTACCTAGGTCTTACTAAAAAGTCCTTAAGAAAAACAAATGTTATGAAAACTATTGACAATTTTGTCTCTCACATACGTATTCTTACTGATTTGAGTCAAATAATAAAATTCCCTTTTGATTTTTGCACTTCTAAAATAAAGCACCTAGCCAACTTTCACTTTCTCTAAAACATCACAGATAATTTTAACACGTCAATAAAAAGCTGTTTGAGACAAATAATATCAGTGATACTAATCTAGCATACAAAAAGCATTGTTCGTAGTTATAAAATCATTTCAACAAAAGTACTCAAAAGTTATATATTTTGAACTCTGATAAATATCGATTCTTTCAGTAAATTATTTATTTGTTTATTTATGTAATTTTTTATACTTGTTACTAATAAATTTACAATTCTGCTTTGATGGTCAAATTAGGCTTATTGCATAAAACATTTAAAGAATCTTATATCAATACTGAATAGTAAAGAAATATCTTTTATATTAATAGTAGAAAAAAAACATTCTACAGGTAAGAAATTACAATGATCCAAAGACCAGTATTCAGTTCCGTTTTTGTGGCCATTGTTCCCCTGATAAACAATGAGGTAGAAATGAAACAAGAAAGATCAGAAGGCTGGTTTTGTGTATTTGTTTAGAAAACTAGTCAAAAGATGAGATAAAATATACAGTCCAATGAAGTTTTTCATCAAACTTCTCCAAAGGCCAATTTCCAAAGAGGCTTTTGGTCTAGAGTATATATATATATATATATATATATATATATATATCGATCCAACTCTCGCTGAATGCAAGAAGATTAAGAGATTAAGATGTCTAAATTTAAAGGCATGCAGTACACGTTTGACCTCAGCAAAAAAATAAAATAAATAAAAAAATTAAAAAAAAACTGGAAATACTAACAACTGTCAAAATTATGCTCTGTAAAAAAACACTGTAAGTTTCTAATTCCAGAGTCAATCTTATAAAAGAGAGACTGCTGAATGTTTCTCTCACTACCGTGGTAGTTAGGGTACCAAACGATCTGTCCCACAGGGATGATAAAAACATTATCTGAATACCTATACTGTAATTAAAACATCTGATTCAATTTCTGTCAGTCAGCATTGTTAACCAGCTCTTCATTAGCATGTTTAAACATGGCGTCCACATATTGTGCGAAAAAACGGTCCATGTAATTCTGGTAGCGTGGGAAGAATCCCTCCAGAAATCCAATATGGCCGCCATGAGAGGTGACAACTATGGCAAGATGGTCGTTTTGTTTGGCGTCTTCAATTGGAATTGCTGCAAAGACATGGAGAAATGGTAAGTATCTTTTTAAACGATGTAAAATGTGACAATATGCCTGATGATGGGACTGACTGGCTGAGAGAGAGGGAGAGAGAGAGAGAGAGTTGCAATATCATTATAATTTTATAATTGATAATTTGGGCTCATTTCTTTTGTGAAATAGTACTATACTTTAGCCACTGGAGGGATGGGGGGGCAGAGGGATGAGAGATAGACTAATAATATACATATATATCCTAGTGTGTGTGTGTGTGTGTGTGTGTGTGTGTGCGTGCGTGTGTGCACCTACCATACAAAGGGGAAAAAGGATCATCGGCTGCATTAAGACATAACAGCGGCACTTGAATATGGTGGCATTTGTCATGCAGGGTAGCGTCTTTATAATACTCCTGCCAATCTTTGTAACCAAACATCTTAGACGTCAGGCGGTCATCAAATTCTCGAATGGTAGAGCTCTGGAAAAAAAAAAAGACTGATCATCAGTGTAAGTCTATACAGGTATGCAAAGCTCCATGATTTCAGTTTAGTGAAAATATAAGGTACACACTGAAATGTTCATTCTCACTGATTGACAATCTGAGCCAAAAACTAGGCCCTCAGTGGCCAACTGAACGAATTGACAAAATTTTAAATATTAAAACTCTCAAACCATCTGGTATTTTATATGCTGGTGGTTAATGTTGGCGCAGATTGACATATATCTGTTTTTCATGGATATGTACCTACAGTCACAAGAAACACATTACAATCCCCAAATTACACTTACTCAAATGTTTCTATCCTTAAGTTTTAAACTCGCACTTACAAAAATACTGATTCTTAAACTTATAAGATACAATTCAAAAGTTAGGCCACATTTACAATCAGTTTACCCCCTTATAGACTTATGTCTCAAGCTTTCAAGTGGGTTGCCTATATATTTCATCAGCAGATCTTGTAAGTGGATCAAATATGGCCAACCCACTTGAAAGCTTGTGGCATAATTTTTGAAGTTAAAGAAGTGGTTTGGGAAGTATAGTACACTGGCTCTATGCAAATGTAACTTTTAAAATTACAAGCACAAAAATATCATGTGCTTGTATAAATAAAGACAGGAATAGGAAATAAACAGCTGACAAAGCAATGATGATCTTGTACTTTTACCTTCAGAACATGCTCCAAATCAAACTTCTCTGACAATACTTGGAAATTTCTGAAAAGAAATCAATCTTATAAACACTTATGTATAAATTTATATAAATACCTTCATACATGTTTAGAATATTATTCTAATTGAAGATTTAAAGACACATTCTTAGTGCATAAACAAAATGTAAATACATATCAATACACAAACTCATCAGAACAGATATCAACTCAAAATTTAATGTCATGCACGCGTACACACACATACACACACACACACACTGTGACACACACTCTCCTTTCTTTCACTTTCTCTCTCTCTCTTACACAAAAATACTTTCTCTCTTGTCTCTCTCATTCTCTCTCTCTCACTCACACACACACACACACACAAAACATAAATCCCCCAAAACCCAAACTCGTGTCAAACCAGATGAGGAAAATCTATGCAAGACTTACTCCTTGATGGCCCCTCTCAGGCTGGAGGTCAGTGTCCTGTTGAACAGCAGGTGATTGAGAGGTTGCTCCAAGCTCTTTGTGGACTCAAATACATTGAAGGCCACAGAAATGGTCATCCCCGCCAGTAGGGGGCAGTCTCTTCCCATCTTGGCTATGTAGTTGAAGACGAGCATTCTTGAAGAAAAGAATTTTTTTAATTAGCTGTGTTCCAAGTGCTTCTTAAATTGAAGCAAAATTTTGAATTTATTGTATCTAAAAAATTCACTTAAATTTTTTCAAGATTTCTTATTTTTGTGTTTTTGGAGAAATACACTTATTGCTATAAACAAGCAACATGTCAGAACTTGCAAATATTCTTTCAGATTTTACATAATGAAATAAACAAATGATTCAGAAAGTACTATTGTGCTACCAGATAGCAGACTTACATGTATTTTACGATCATGATTCACCATTTTAGGCTGTATTCCCGGAGCTTTTAGATCGATCTATCCCCACGGGGAGTCTCACTAGATTACTGTCAGATAATCCGCCTACTACAAGCTGTAAGGGGGTTATTAACTTTCGTGTCCACTCGGCTGACAGCTATTTAGCATGAACCCCCAGGGAGTTAGGTTGATCTAAAGTAGATCGATCTAATCTCTGGAAATGGGGTCTTAGATTCAGAAACTGTATGCTGGGGGAAGAGGAATATTTAACACAAGACAAGGGAAATTTCACAAATTCAAATATTGCCACTAAGGGCAATATAATATGTTATGAAGTGGAAAAAGCGTGTATTGGGAAGGGGAGGGGTGGCTATTCTGCTTGCTGTGCCCCTCCCCTTTTCTCTATCAACCTACCCTCCCATAGATATCCCTGTTGCTATGAGGGGTGCGTCAGGATATTTTCCCTTTATATGGTTGATCACGTTGGTCAAATCTTCAACATTGGCAGCACAATATGACCTTGGCGTCTGAAATGACCTTTGACTTTTGTGAATTCGAAATAAGTGAAACATAAACAATAGCTACTTACGAAAAAGAATGATAGCAGCAATTACACTATACTGCCATGTCCTAAGTAATTTTGCTACCAATCAAAAAAATGGGTCTTATAATTTTGTACTTGCCCTTTTTAAAAATACTTTCGAAAATTATACAAACCTAAATTAAAAATATAATGTACTAAGCCACATCTTCAGCATTTTTTTTTTAAATATTATTATTTTTACATGCATTTGGTAACCTCTGAAAGCAAGACAATTGATGTTCAGGGAGTTAAAAATGCCAGTATATAATAGAATTTTATTTACAGAGTGTTCCACTTTTGTTTTACTTACCAACAATTTTTTGCCACCAGCGCCTCTGTTGTTAAACACAACACACCTTCAAAAATACACCAATAAACATATGATTAAAATATTAAAAATATATCAATAATTTTAAATCTTTGACTGTAATGTTTTTTTTATTTTTCAAATTATTAACTAATTTCAAATATGGTTTATAATATTTTATAGATCTGTTTAATTTAGGTTACATAATCATTAATGGCAGCAATTTTTAAGGTTCTTTTTCTTAAAGCAGTAAGTAAGTAATAACTTTGTCACCTGTATCCTTTGTCTTTGGCTTGTTTAACAAGGTGTAGAATATAACTCTGTCGACTACAACCTAAACACGAGTTAAAAAATTTGCATTAAAAAATTTTAATAGATGAAATAGATTAAAATTTATCAGACATATCTATAAATGTGTGAAAAAATTTACTAAGAATCGGTAAATAGAGGACATATATAGATATGCCAATTATTATCATAACTGTCATTAAGGTTTTACTTATTTTTATTATTATTATTATTATTCATTTATCATTATGTTCAAATAAAGACAATCCAATATGACAGAGACAGGGGCAGATTGAGGCTGTCTTCTGGGTCTTCCAGAAGACGGTCACATTTTCAAGTTTACATTGACAGGTATCTAATTTTTTCTGTTGGAAGATGGTCTAAAATGGGAGATGGATCAACAAAAATACTAGTTATTTGAAAGACTGTCAGAAAATATCTCTGTATCTGCCTCTGAGAGAAAGAGAGAGAGAGAGAGATACCTGTAAGTCCTGGCAGTAATAGAACTGTTGGTCTTGTTTTAGAGTCACTATAAATACTGTTCTCATTTTCCTCCCAATGTAAAATCACTTGGCCCCCATCTGGCAGAGTTAAAATATCACTGGAAGTATAAAATTATATACAAATTGCAATAAATTACCACCATAAGTCAAACATAGTATTTTTAGTTAGCTTTTACTTCAACCTGCTGAATATGGAGATGTGTTTCAGGGTGCAAATCACAATCACTAAAAATATATTCATATCTGGCTTTTTGGTGTTTTACTGTATATAATAGAACTATAAGGTACCGTTTTTTCCATTTTGTTGTTGACACTTATAACAACAGGAATGTTCTAATTTTAAAAATTTATGACTAAAAAAAATTCAGTACTTGCAAAACTCACTATTTCTCCATTGAAACCATAAAAGCACATTAACAGTATTTTTTTTTCTTGCAAACCTGCTGCAAACTGACCTAGTGTAAGTAATGTCTGGCACCGACTGAATCACAGCTCGAACAATTGTCATAATTCTGGCTTCAAAACACCACAGCGTTGGCCAAAACTTCTCGTTGACAACGGGCACATAGCTGTGCAGAAAGCGTCTGAATTTGGCATCTCTGCAGGCAAAGATCGGCTTCTGAAATTCAAGTGTCCAGACCAGAACTATAGTGAAAGTTCAGCTTTTATATACCGCAACACACATGCGTCGATCCTTGGACGAATAAGACAAATTGTATTATTTGTCCACGATGCATTTTACATTGAGGCCTGGTCATTTTGTCATTTGAAATTAAAATTCTTGAAGTTCATTATTTCTGCAACTGCAATGGCAAATCTATGACATTGATTGTTAATGAGGTGTTAGCATTTTAAAAGATGAAAAATGCCCTAGCTCGATAAGTGATCGATATATTGAAGCATGCAAAAAAAAAAAATTCCACCGTCTAGTACCGTCTAGTTGTTTATTTCTCTCGTCTGATTCTACATATCACTAAAAGATGATAAACTGCTTACTCATCAGGTGCAGGAGTTCATGAAAACCTAGATCTTGGGACAAGGTTATACTGATTGGTGCAGTTAGATGTAAATACTGCCCGACTGTCACTCGCTGACTGAATGTTAGGAGTCAGCGTTCTATTAATTAATTTTCACTTGATTTACCGTAAAAAAAAGCAAAATGATATCCTACCTTTACTGCATATAATAAATAGTAAGACAGATACAAAATCCCAAACCCAGTAAGAAGGGTTTCTTTGGGATTTTTCCGATAAAAGTGCAGAGTGTCTTCCCAAACCCGACTGAACATTTCCTGAATTTTGGACTTTACCTTTACTATTCCCCGCGAAACAACCTCGGTATCGATTTAAAAACAATCTCATCATTCCTGAGAGCGGATTTGAAATCGAGACGCTAAGAAATACCGGTCGGTTTCTTTATCATATACATACTTTTTGTCTAAATAACAATGACGCAAATGTATTGAAGAATGTCTTTTTTCAAGACTTTGATACAATTTTGAAATAAAAATGGTATATAAACACTTTTAAATGTAGTCGAAACCACTGTATCGAAACTAAACATCACGATCATCATCCGGGAACTTCTCCAAGATGGCAGCAGCACTTTTCGGAAGCACGGCCGGTGGCCGCAGTCAAAGCAAAAATTTGGTCGAATTTAGGGCCGGTAAGATGTATTTGAAGAGCAAGATGTGTCACCCCGATAAAAGGAAGGGGATGGTGTATATTTATCAGTCGGACGACTCCTTGATGCACTTCTGTTGGAAAGACAGGACCAGCGGTGCGGTGGAAGACGTGAGTAGGCAGTTTTGACAGTATTTAGTTAATGATCGTTCTTCGCATTTGCCTAAATTTTATTCTCAACAATTGCTGTGTATTATTGATGAAATAATATATGTAAAATACCTGATGTGTACTTCTTTTTTATAAAATAACTTTACTTTTGAAAACAGTACGGAACAAAACCGCTTTTTAAGAAATCTAAAAAAATACTTTGCCTTCTTCAAGTTCTTGTCAAATCTCCAATTTTCGTATGCTAAACTAAAGAGATCTTATCCATCTTGTTTAAGCATAAAGCATGAAAAACTCCATAATATGTATACGCAGTTCTTGTATCTTTCTATTTATTTCTCCAGGACCTGATTATCTTCCCGGATGACTGCGAGTTCAAACTAGTGCCGCAGTGTACTACGGGGAGAGTTTATGTCCTCAAGTTCAAGTCTTCTACCAGAAAGTTTATTTTCTGGATGCAGGTAATATAACAGATGGTTCATATTTGGATTTTTGAATTTCAGATTTAAAAAAAAAAAGGAAGATAAGACCTATTTAAGGAAGCATGCTCCGTACTATTATCCAAATAAAATTCAGAGATATGAAATAGGATAATTCTTCTAGATGATACGGTCCGACAGTCAAAACCCTACCATGAAAATATTGCCCTAACTAGAAGTTTATACCAAGAATAGAAAAAATGCAGGTCATATCCATTTGATAAAAAAAGTGGTAAAGTAACAAAGACAACATTAAGATGTTTGCTCAAGTTACTAGAACACCATTCAACATACCTGATGTTGCTCTTAGGTCACGAAAATTGTATGCTCTCAACCAATGACCTTCAAAAAGATAAAATTTTCCACTGCTTTGGATTGTCTGTCAATGTATTGAATCAAAGTACATTAGGCCAAGAGCTTTTTGATCATACCTCGTAAATTGTGTGTTCCTGAGGAAGGTGAGATCTTTTCAGGATTGAACAGATCCATAAAGAAGAGACACAAATTGACAGACTGAGCTTTTTTATGTAAAATAATCAATTTATAAAATTAAACCTTTTTCAACTGGACGTTTACATCTTTTTAAATAACTGCCATTTTCCAGGAGCCCAAAACGGACAAGGATGAAGACCACTGCAAGAAGGTGAATGAGTACTTGAACAACCCCCCAACCCCAGGGTCTAGCAGAGGGGGTGGCGGGATGTCTGGTCTACCCCCAGATCTGGCTGGTCTGGGAGACAGCGATCTACAAAGTATACTGGGGGGGATGAGCCAGCAACAGTTGATGCAGCTACTGGGTAATTTGAATAAAATTTATTTATTTATTATAATGATTATTATTAAATTTAAATGAAGTAAGTACTAGTTTTTTATGTAATTAAGTAGAGTAAGAAATTTTAAAGTAGAGTACCATTCAAAATTTTCTGTTTTACTACATTTGTCATAACTTCCAGTGAAATGACCTTTGCTGACATTCTGGCAAGGATTTGCATTGAGCAAGATAAACTTTTTGAATAGAGTTTTGCCTGAGAAAGAGGGTGTGTCTGACAAAGAGTGAATAAATGAGAGAGACAGAGAATTTGTGTTCGTGCCAGAGAGAGAGAGAGAGTGTATTTATCTAGTTAATAAGGACTATGTTCTCTACTCTTCAGGTGGTATGGGGATGGGTGGTATGGGAGGACTGACATCTATGATGGGAGCCAGACCTGCCAGTGCTCAGTCCACTGACTCATCCACGTAAGAATTTAAACAGTTTATTCTGAAGTATTTGATTCCTATACAAAGTCTATTCCTCTCTGCAATTAGATGCACACACTAGAAGGGATAAAGAAATGAAATCATTATATTCAAACTAAACTTATTTTGTGGAAGAAGCAGATTGTTTTCAGATATTTGTATTGTTTTGTGAATTATTCGTATTTTGTGCACAGATTAATAAAAATGTTGCCGTATTCATCGTCAGTTGATTCATACTGAATTTCTTACTCCATTAACATTTAGTGTTGATTTATTTATTGACTAATTAATTGATTGATTGATATTGCAGGCCACTGCGAGTCCAATCTTCTCCTGGTCCCAGAGCCACCAGTGCTGACAGTACAGTGACCCCTGCTCCGCGGCCTGCCACCGCGGCTGCCTTGCCTTCCCAGCCTTCGCTGATCACAGCGCAGCAACCTGTGCCACAGACAGCGCCCCCTGCTGGTCCTCAGGCACCGACACCTGGTGCCGGCGGAACTCCCATACAACTCAGTGACTTGCAGAATATATTGTCTAATATGACAGGTGAGTCAGTGTGGGATTTTCACAGGTTTAAAATTTTTAATTTCTGGATTATATTGTTTGAAAGTTGTTTTTGCTCTTGAATAAAATCAGGTATGATATCATCTTAATGTGTATTTGAAGTCTGTTTGTTTATAATTTTCAGTGCCGGCAGCATCAGGAGCCACAGGTTCCAGTCAAACAAGTATGTATACATTTTACCATCACTGGGGTAGCCCTAACACTCGCCAATTTAGCCAAATGCTAAAACTGACTTAAACTGGCTAAACAAAAAGGGCTTGATTTGACTAATTTTAGTCAAATTAAAGCCATTTGGATAACAAATTGACAAAAAAAGTGGTAATTTGGCTAACCAAAAAAAATTGCTAGCGCTACCCCAGCATCATCTTATTCTCTTAGCTCACTCAAGGATAAAATATCTCTTAGCCTTCTAGTTGGATAGTTTGTTTAAATAGGTTTTTTGTTGTCTTGTGCATTGATAGTAAAAATGTGATCAAGGCCCTCTCATGAAAGGGCAATTTGTTATATCTGATATAAATCATTGTCTTCTAGAAATGGTTTGAATTTATTTCTAGTTGGCCAGTTGCAGGCAAATTAGAAAATTGAAATACTTGATGATAAATTGGCAAAAACAATTATAGATAAGTGGATGAAAATAGATGTGAAATGTAATTCATTGCTACCCTGATTTTTCTGTTATGGTGCATACTAAAAAGGAAAAGGGCTGAACAAAAGATAATGTTTTTTTTTTTTTTTTCCCAGGGCACACACTCATTCATGAGTTATATTATATTCATTATTGTGTTGTGGAAGTTCCTGTTGTCCATTAATAAAATTGCTCCTAAAATATATTTTTGAAATTCTTCTCTAAATTTTGTTCAGTATGTTTTGAATCATATCCCTCTTGTTCCAGACGTAGACTTGGTTCAGGCCCTGAATCCCGACAGCCTCATTCCCATCCTGGCGAACAAGGAGGTACAGCAGAGGCTCATCCCCTTCTTGCCACAGGGGGGCTCTCTGCCGAAGAGTGAGGAAGAGCTGCGAGCCACGGTTTCTGCACCTCAGTTTCAACAGGTTTGTATGATGCCATATTCAATAATTTATTTTATTTTTTAAAATTAATTTATTTTATTAATTTAATTTTTTTTTAATTGTCAAATAAAACCTATAATTGTGAATTGCCCAAATGAAGTGTCTCTTGAAATATTTACATGTTATTATTCTGCCCACTTTATGTTACTGACCCCGCTGGTGGTACATGCCCAGAAGGTGGCTGTGCATCTCCTATTCCTCAGTTACAAATTATCAACAGGCTGTTGAGTTTTTCTGGAAATATATTTGTAATTATCCTTTTGCTCTGGAAATATCATTTTTATCACCCCTTTGCTCCAGAAATATCTTTGTTATCATCCCTTTAATGTGTACACCTAACCCAGCTGGTGGTTCATCCTAGGAGAACCCTTACCCTCTCTGATGTACTAATTCTCCCTGTGTTTTCTGTTTCCAGGCTCTAAGTACTTTTAGTGCTGCTGGTGGTACATGTCCAGTAGTATGCTAACCCTCTCAGATCTTCTTCTAGTACTAATAATAATAATTCTTTCTCTTTGTTCTATTTCCAGGCTCTGAGTACATTCAGTGCTGCACTGGCCTCTGGTCAGCTGGGGCCACTCATGGGGCAGTTTGGCCTGGGAGAAGAGGTGGCCAACGCAGCTGCACAGGGAGGTGAGTTTTAATTGCCTTATTTATTTATTTATTTATTTTCCATATGCAGGTAAAGTTTTTATGGAAATTCAAATAGTGACTTCAATAATTCTGGTTTGCATGTTTAAATTAAATGATCCATAAATGTAAGAAAAATCTTTCAAATTTGACTGAATATTTAGTAGTACAATTTCCTGCTTCTAAGATTGTTTAGATTATAACTGATTTCTTGGCAATTTAGAAATTTAAAGATCTTAAAAACTTGTGCATCCAAATTTTATATTTTAGGGCCAAGAAGCTGTAATATCTATGGATTTCATGAATAATGTTCAGTATAACCCTGATATATCCACTGTATGATATTTTGTTTATGTATTTCAGATGTTGAAGCGTTTGTTCGTGCAATGCAAAACGCTGAGCAGGGGGGCGAGGGCAAGGATGAAGGAAGGAAAGAGGAAAAGATGGACGAAAGCTAAAACTGTGAAGAACAGTTTTGTGCCCGTTTTGGGAGATATTCCTGAAGAATTTGAAAAATCAGGAACATATCAATATATTATTCAAATTCTATATTAGACTTTTCCTTACTGGATATCCAAAATCATTTCTCAATATGAAAATATACTAATGATTAAAAAATTTAAAATAGATGCACTGAAGCTGTGGGCTCAGACGGAATTTTTTTGATCGAAAATGGGGATTGTTCACGTCATTTGACTTTTTTTTTTAATAATTATTTTGGTTGATTTTTTATTTGTTTATTTATGTTTATTTTTGTAATTTGTGTCATTGGGAAATCTGAGCTTATAAATTCTAGTAATCCTAATTTAAATGCAATTGTATCATTCTAATGTCACTGAGCATACTCTACTTGACACTCTAGAATTGTCACTGGTGCTTTGAAGAAAATATGTTCCAATAAATGCCTTGTACTTCTTTTTTGAGCTGCTTTAATGATTATTAATTATTATTTTTAAGTGAAATGAATCTGAATAAAATAACAATGGTCACAGAAAATATTCGTACTAGACGAGAAGTAGTAATAACAGTGGCAATAAGAGTAATTTAAATTAAAAATCCGCCGATATCCATGTTGTTTCTGTGCTTTTCTGGCCAAACCTAGTTTAAAGTCGGATTATGTTCCAAAACTGAAGTTAAAAACAAACGTGAAATACACCGTCTTTGACATCTCATATCATTTCTCATGTAATTATTTCTCCAACTTTTCGGCGAGCTCGAATTCTCTTTGGTCATAATCGAGGAAAATGTAGAGCTCCGCTTGCTTGCGGTTCGTCATGGCCCCCTGCACGGTTAACCCTCCGAAGTCCTTTTGCTTGAAGACGCGAGTTTCTGTGACGTTGTATCTGGACTCGATTTCGTCGTAAACTTCCCTCGAAGCGTGCACGTATTTGTGGAATACCTATAAAGAGAAACAAGGGGAAATAAAACAAGTTAAAGAATTTTATTATTCTATCAATGGCAATTACCTGAAATTGTGCATAACCGAAACTTAAGCAAGCGTGGGAGTATCTTGGGAAAGTTAATTTTTATTTTTAACGTGCTTTTACCCTCAAAAAAGAATATTTTACTACTTCCAAGCACGTCTAAGTCTTGTTTTGTGAACCAAGACGTTTAGTGCCAGTAAGCAACTCCTTTAAATTTATATAATTTTTAAAAGATTACTTGTGTAAAGGATCTCTCTCTCTCTCTCTCTCTCTCTCTCTCTCTCTCTCTCTCTCTGTGTGTGTGTGTGTGTGCGAAAGCACCCTGGTGACCCATATAAAACTTCCAATAGACCCAAAGCTAAAGAGAGAAAAAGATAGTAACAATCCTTTACCTGAAATCTGAAATGATTGGCGTCAAACAGGGGCACTTCCCATCCAAATACCAAAGTGTGGGCGGTTCCTTTAACAGTGTACCCTATGATACCGGAGGAGGACTCGAAAATATTCTTGGGGTTACCTGAAATATTTATATGATCATTAGTATACTGGTAAAGTCGGGACTCGAAAGTTTCCCCGTATTATCCCACTTTTGACTTTTTAAAGTTACAGTAACCTTTGTATTTCTGTATATGGTAATTTAGAGGGCGAACGGTGCCACTTAGTACGGTTTAGAACTATGATTCAGCTAGTCAAAATTCTAGAGTGACTAGAGCTATTAGATCCCTCCGGCAGTCGGTACCTACTCGAAATTACCGACATGATGAAAAGCTTTAAAAAATCTTAAAAATAGACTTCAATTATGTAACAAGGTTTATCAAAATTATTAAAAAGCTGTTTTCAAGTAATCCTGATAGTTGATTGACGTTACTGGTGAATTAATGGATTGTTATAACTTCATTTTAGAAAATCCATTCTAATAAATTGCTTACAAGGTCAGCTAACACAGGAGTAGTGAAAAGGTTTAGCAGTGACGAATTGACTGAAGCAAGTAAGGTTGAATAGTACTCCACAGTCATCTGATAGACAAGTTGGGAGATTTCATTCAATTGGAGGGGTTAAGTGGAGAAAATCCACTCAATCTGAGGGGGTGTTGTGTGGGACGATTCCATTCCATTTAAGGGGTGGCAGGTGGGACGAGTTCATTGCATTAGAGTGGTGACAGGTGTGGCGATTCCATTGCATCACAGGGGTGACAGGTGGGGCAGGTCCATTGCATGAGAGGACTGACAGGTGGGGCAGGTCCATTGCATGAGAGGGGTGTTAGGTGGGGCAGGTCCATTGCATAAGAGGGGTGATAGGTGGGGCGAGTGCATTGCAATAGAGGGATGACAGGTGGGTCAGGTCCATTGCGTTAGAGGGCTAATAGGTGGGGCGAGTCCATTGCATTAGAAGGGGCGTCAGGTGGAGCAAGTCCATTGCATTTGAGGGATGACAGGTGGGGCCAGTCCATTCCAATAGAAGGGGAGGCAGGTGGGGCGATTCTAGTAATTATCCCGATTTGGTTCAGAGAACAGGAATTGAATAAATTCTGCTTTACCCTCAGAAATCAAATTTTGTGGACAATTTCAGCCGTATCCATTAAAAAACTAACTTGATTTAAGCTTACATCAGAATCATCCCACCTTTTCATTATTACGTTCAAATATCAAATTAAGTATTTATACTAAGAATAGGCCGCCAAATTAAAACAATTCACGATAAAAATGTCAAAACCCGTCAAAATGGTACCCTCCCTATATGAGAAAATATAGTGAAAATTATATCCAAGCGAATCAGTTCCATATGCTATGGAACAAAAATCTCATGTAAAATTTTTAAAAACCAGGAATGTAAATTTGTATTAATTTGAAGTGTAAAATGTAGGTTGTTGGAAAGCATTTTAGATATTTCAGTGCGCTAAAACAGCTTGGAGGGGTTATTTGGAAAATACTGGTCATTTTACAACTATTTAAAATTTAGGCACCACAGAAAACCGTCAACTTCAAAAACATTGACGTTATTTACTGATCAGATTGAATTTGAACGTACTCAAACACTAAAAAAACTCATTTTCTTACTATACTTATCATAATAATTTCATAACAAAGTAAAAAATAAAACGCAAAATTACAAAAGTTTTTTATTGAGTTTTCATATAACAGATGTACGAAGGAGCGTGGGTTCCTGCGTGTGAAACAAAGGCTAGACTTCACAGATTGCTTTCAGGCGGATACTGTGCAGAATCTCGTTGAGCTCCTGAAAAGATAAAATAATGTTTACAACTTTGAATTAAACAGAAAGGCTCTTTACATTCTAATAATGCATGTAACATCCCAGGGCAGAGGGCACATATAAATGGAATGGCGTGCGCATTTATTAACTAGTCTGATGTTCAGGTTCAGCTAAAACCAAAATTATAATCTGGAATTAGTCTGGAATTAGTTAATGATATAACTATTTGAGGCCTCTTGTTAAATAAGTAACATTGATAGCACAGCCCGTTTCATTTGCAGGGTGGGTGAGGTTATTGCTACGACCGGTAATATATTCCTCTTCATATTAAAAGTTATAACACGTGTTGTACATGTTGACGCATTTCAGAGAAAGAGATCGTTTGCAAATTCTCTTCGAAAATTATAACAAATATATTGCACATATATAATAAGTTTTCATACAGTGAACCGTGAAATGGATGGAAAACACACGGCACAATGGAGACGTCAGGCTGTGTAAAATATGTATCTATTAATCATTGTGTAATGATGACTCGAAATCCTTGGATCAGAAGTTCAGAACGGTGACAAGCATCCAATTAATTAATTTGGGTGGTAATACTTATATTTAAACACACACGACTTTTTTAATCAGGTCAAAATATTCCAAATTAATTGTCAAGGCCGGGACACACAAAATGTTCAAACAGAGGATTACAAAGTGCAGAGGATTTCAAGCAAACTTGGGTTATCATCAAAAGTCAGATGAATGCGCCGTTTATCCTGAACATTTGGAGTCCCAGTGTACTGTAAGCAATAATTTCTACCATTTTGAGTGACATACAAGTAACAATGGTAAAAGGATTCATGTCATTAATATTTGTCGTTAATATTTTCTCATTCTTCTGCGCCTTTAGTATTTAATGACTGTGGTTGATGAAGAAATGGTGATACTTACAAACATGCATTTGCTTCCACGCCTTATAAAAGCTCGACCTTCTGACTGCACCACACATAGGCCTACTGCTGCGTCTACACCCGACTCTGTCTAACTGCCAAGTGAGCACTCGAGAAGACAGCTCGCACTACGATGAGCAACTTGTTGTTATGCAAATAACAACAGATATAGCCCATTTTAAGTGAGAGGCTGTTACTGCGCTGTTCACGATTGTTCAATAAACCCGGTGGTGATACCTTCATTTGCTCAAAGTCGTGCAAATATCCGATGTCACATACGATACTCTACAAGGCCAAAAGTGTCTTACTAGACCCACTACACATGTAGCCCAGTGTAACAGGAATGGGAGTCCGCTAAGAACCATAGTCCGCTTCTCAGTACTTTGTACAGGTGACGTTCGTCCATATACGAAGCCCAATACTCCAATTAACCCTAACCTGTACTAATCATATGAGAGCCCGGACTTCCATTCTTGTTACACCTGTTCCCCTATGTGAAAATTATTTTGAAAAATCAGCATTGGGCACCCTGAGCTTCAGAGTTAACTTGACACTAACCTCTTCACTATAGCATATGTTCAACTTGACACGATAAAGACAGGCTATAGTGAAGAGGTTAGTGTCAAGTTATCTCTGAAGCTCAGGGTGGCATTAATGGGTGTCTTTCTTTACAAACAAAAAAAAATCGATAAGATCTACTGTCATGCTACGATACATTTTGCTCAGTAAGGGAAATTGGCCTGCTGACTAAAAATTTGATTTTCAGCACCAACCCACGCCTTTAATACGATGGACGATAGCCCTTCTCACCTATCTTTGACTTGTGGAATTTCAGAGCCACGGATTGTCTGGGACCGATCTCTTGTGGCACGCTTCCTTCCACCTCCCCCTCAAAAACGTCCCAGTGCGGCGCCCGCAGTGTCCCGTCTCCGTTGTTTGAGATAGAGATGATGCATCCGGTGCCCTCAGAAATCCGGGACGCCAGATATTCTATGCCATTTGGTGCCGTGATACCATTGCGGACCTGACCTATGGTGCCTATCATGAGGTCTGTAATAATAATAATAATAATAATAATAATAATAGTAGTAGAAGTAGTAGTAGTTTTTAAATATACATGAGACATTAAAAATCATTTTACGAACAACAGTCATTGTGCCAAAAAAGGGTTATTTTCATCGCTGTGCGTCAACGTCGTTGCCAAGGTTATTGCAAATAGCAATAGGGGATAAGTTGAAAGACAAAAAGCGAGGTAAAGTACCTTCCTTTGCTTAACGCAATTTCGTCGACCAAAGAAAATAGTCGTCTTTGCTAAGACCGTCTTTTAAAAACAAACAGTCGTCTTTGCTAAGACCGTCTTTTCACAAACAAATAGTCGTCTTTGCTAAGACCGTCTTTTCACAAACAAATAGTCGTCTTTGCTAAGACCGTCTTTTCACAAACAAATAGTCGTCTTTGCTAAGACCGTCTTTCACAAGCATCAGTAATGCGATCTGATTAAAGAGGCGCAAACCGTTTGATGCTGGCGATTTGGCTTCCATTTTCATTTGACACAATTAATCGTTTTAGTTTACTTTATTTACATCACAATGTGTGAAGAAAAAACAAATGACACGTACCTCCGTAACCTCCCACACCTGCTATAAACCCACAAGCATACCTAAACAGAAAAATATGCGAATATATATATATATTAATTTCTATTGACGTTATCACATTCTGTTGAGAAATAGTGAATAAAATAAATCAAAGATGGCTTGCTTCTCTCGAGCTGTTTGGGATATTAACACTTTTTGTCCCTATTCAAGCTATTTTGTGAATTTGTGTGATAACATTGCCTAACACTCCACATGACGGGTAAATGCACTTTATTAATTACAAAGTTTATGCTTTTGTTTGGTATAAAAAAGAGTGGCCTTGAAAAATGTCGATCAAGTGTAAATACTTCTAATGGATCTGTTTACAATAATTATTTGTAATAATTCACAATAATGATGTCTGGATGATTTCTGTGAAAATTGGGCAATTTAAGGCTCCAGGTGTTAGTTGTTCGCTCTGCTTTAACTCTTATTAGTCCATTATGCCTTTAAGCGAACGGTGACACGGAATTACAAATAATTTTCATCGTAGTTTGTGATGCTGTCACAAAAATTATGCCCGCATGTTCAAGGTGCGCCAGTATTATCTCAGCGAAAAGTGGACAATTTATATCGACAAGTGACTGTTTATCATTGATTTTATGTAGTTCAGTACTGCTACGATGTAATAGTCTTCTAGCATGTGTGTGTGTGTGTGTGTGTTTGTGTGTGTGTGCATGCGCGTGCGCGCGCGCGCGTGTGTGTGTGTGTGAGAGAGAGAGAGAGAGATTCGGCATGTGTAAAAAATCGACATTCTGCGGAATAAAAATCATTCGCTTTACAGAAAAAAAAATCAACAGACTCACAGTAAAACGATTTCGATCGCCATGGTATGACTTCTTCACTATTTATCTCCAAACAGCTTCTTGACTGAAAAGTAAAGAACTTACAGCTCTGATCTAGTTCATGTGTCGTTTTCCACACCCCCTTAAACCCCCTTTCCTTTCATGGATCGTTTTCAATGAAAGTTACTTTGGTCAGCTTTTCATTGCAATTGCCTATTATCTTCAGTGGCGGATTCAAGGGGGTGTCAGGGGGTTCAGACTTACTTTCGATTTCTGAAAAAAAATCACACCGATGTCCCCCACTTGAAATTAGAATTTTGACTAGCTGAATCATAGTTCTAAACCGTACAAAATGGCATCATTCGCCCTCTAATACGCCAAAATTTTTCGGGGGCCTTCAACGGTCCCCGAACCTCCACGCCAAGGAGGGTTGGCTAGGGTCGGCTTCGTATCAGCGCCCCCCCCCCCCTTCAAATAATCTTGGATCCGCCTCTGATCTACCAACTTAAACTGCTTTAACTTAAATACAAGCATTACATTGTGCATTACACCTTTATATAGCAAAAAAATCCATTTCCTAGAAATGTAAGTAATTTTTCCTTTAATCGCCAATGCAAAATTCAAAACCGGTCACAAAATCTTGATCCATAAACTCTTCTTTGCGCTCTGAATTTCTCATTGTTACAGTGATCATTAAAGTTCACTCTTTTCTATCTCCATTAAGAGAGATATTCATTTTTTTTTTAACTTAGGGTTTCAATTATCTCAATTGTTTTTGGATGGTGTATGCTTTTCTCGTTTTGGAAAAAGAATAGCTCAAATTTCCAACAAAATTGGTTTTCTTATTTTTATATATTATATTATATCACTCATTGTAGTTCTCAAAAATCTCTGTCCAAAAGGTAAAACTGTGTATATTTAAATGATGACAGTTATAATCTTTAAAAAGAAACAACAATTTCTCGTAACTTGATCCAAACATTGACAATTTTCTCTCAACTAGTTTCGGCTTCCACCGACTTTTGTGTTAAAATATTCATCGTGATTCTTGATTCTTAAGTCTCTGAAGTTTATATTCGACCCGCAGATGGCAGCACGCATATCGTGTAAAAAAATCACCAGTTAAGTCAAAGTTACATCTTTCCTACACCACAGTATAACAAGGTGATGTGTTACCTTTGTTCCGTTGCTGTGTGTTTTCCACGGGTGACTGTCAAAGCTTGGGCCTTAAACATCTGACTAGGGTTCAAACAAGATCGGGGATATATATCCCTGTAGACGCCATCGCTCATTGGTGGATGGTTATAATTGACAGCAATTTTAAATTTAATTAAGGCTTAAGGATATTAATGAAAAAATCCAAAACTAATGCAGCTAATTTAATTTCCTATTAACTAAAGGATGTGGTCTACCAAGCAAAAAAATTTCCAAAGCTTGTAGTCGCAGTGTAACACGAGTGACGTAATATTCTCGTTTTGGGCTAAAATTGTCATATTTTGTAATCAAGGGTTTATCTTAAACAAAAATCCCTATAAATACGATTGAAAGAGCTATCTAAAGGTTAGCACAAAAACCAGTAAACTGCTTCTGGATTTTCTCTTATTATTTTTACTTTTGATTTTATTTCGATAAAACGTGAATTTTACTAAATTTTTAATTATGGACCCTCCACTTTCAGTATTAATAACTTCAAAAATAAAAGGTCAATCAAAAATTCAAGGTACAGTTGACTAGAAATTATACTGTTCTGAAAACAGGTGGCAATATTAAAATTTATAATATTACAATTTATAAATCTGCTTGCTGTTACGATTGATCTTTATTGTGAATGTAACGATTTTTTTCTGACAACCCAAATGTTGTACGCATACGCTCCCTGCATATGCCAAGACTCCCCTTCATCCACCAGAAGCACTCTCTTTCAAAATCATCTTGCTTTCCTCGCTCATCCGTTTTCTCTCAACTTTCTTTCTTCCCATGACAGTGTATATAAATGTGTAATGCTTAGCTGACGTAAGACTTATGAGCTGCCTGTGCACACGTAATTTTCAGTCTATAACACCCCATTCTCATAGATTAGATCGACCTACATTGGATCGACCTAACTTCCTGGGGGTTCACGCTAAATAGCTGTCAGCCGGGCGGACACGAAAGTAAATTACCCCTTATAGCTTGTAGTAGGCGGGGACGGACACTTAAGGCGGATTATCTGACAGTAATCTAGTGAGACTCCCCGCGGTGATAGATCGATCTAAAAGTTATGAGAACAGAGCCTTAAGACAACCCATCTTGCCCCGCCCCCCATAGTAACGGTGCTTGACAACGGAGGCGGAGCCTAAAGGCTGCCACGCGTACCAGTCAGGACAGGTAGAAAAACTCCAAATGTATATTTTTAGTCCGTGTTGCAAAAATATAACTGAATTCATTATTAGATACAAAATTGATTATTTCTAACATATAAAAAACAAAAAATCGAGTTTTAGACGTATTTGTAATATCCTTGAGGCCTTTTAAGGTTTAAAAACCTTTCATAACTTGAACCAAGATTTGATATACAGTGTGCTGTACCATGACATTCCTCAAGTTGGGTGTGCTGGAAGGAAGGGGCATTTAAATGATAAATGTTGAAGTCTACCTGTACAAGCAGCAGCTGCGGTTTAAATGAGCGCTATCTCGGTTCCTTTCTCCTTGACAGCAACATAGAAAGTGTTAAGGGAGTCACACAACGACCCGACATTGTTTTGTCTTCAGCATTTCCTCCTCATTGTTTACTGCAATTAATCAATTAATGGAACATGGCGATTAAGTGACGGCACATAGTATAGTCACTAGGTGCATTTTTTTATGGCCACGCGTTCTAGTCTGATAAATCAGGGAGTATTTATTATGAATCGGGGAATCAGGAGATATGTCTCTAAATGACAGGTCTGAAAAATGTTGTCTGTAAAATGTGGAGACTAACTTAGATTATTATGCAATAAGTGGTATCATACGTGCCTTAGATATTCAGTGTGTGCAACATCAAGTGACGCAAAAAACGGCCAATTATAATCAAGTAGGTGAGTCTTTGTTTATTGGGGAGGGGGGAGGGGGGTAGTGGTATTTGTATTGGTATTCGGATAAAATAAAAAAAAAATGTCCAGAATAAAGTACATGTAGGTTCTCTGGTAGTTGATTATTCATGATGATTTTTCCTGCTTAAAAAGGAATAAATAAAATTAATGAATAAATAAATAGGGACTAAGGGTGTTTTTTTTCCAGCCACCTTAATCCTAAGCGCAGGGAGCTCATCCTTTTCTCAAATAATTTATATCTAAAACGTAAGTTATTATGTAGCAGGCCAAAACTTAAGTCAACCGATGCCCAAATTTAAGACATATTTTCCCTTTACACCTCTTCTCAGTAGCTGTTTTTTCAAGAATGGACTGCCCAAGCTTCTCTCCCACCCCCAACACACACACACACACACATACCAGGCCCGTAGCCAGCAGTTTCAAAAGGGGGGTTCTTTTTCTGAAAAAGTGGACCTTTTCCCATAAAAACGTCATGTACCTAGATCAAATTTTACCCAGAGTGGACCTTTTCTCAGCAAAAGGGGCGGTTCTTTCGAACCCCCCGAACCCCCCCTGGCTACGGGCCTGCATACACACACACACACACACACAAAGACACACGTATGCAACGGAAATTTGCATTTTACTCGCTTGCTTTGAATTGAATAAAATTGAGCAAGTTAAATAAGTATATAAGTATGGCATGTTGTTAACTCTAGAGTTTTGATTCCAAATTTAAACTCAAGTCTGCATATAACAATATAACACCCTGAGTTTGTGAGGGACTAACCTCACGTACTAGAACGCCTCTGTTGTTTCAAGTTACACCGGTGTTTCAAAGTTTGGACTAACCTCAGGTGCTAGTGCGTGTCTTGTTTCCAGTAACACGTGTCATATTTCAGAGTTTTCTTTGGATTAACCTCTCGTTCTGGCACGTGCTTCGTTTCCAGTAACACCCTGCGTTTCAGAGTTAACTTTGGACTTACCCCTATTGTCAGCACGCTTCTGCCGTTACTCGTAACACCCTGCGTTTCAGAGTTTACTTGGCAATACCTCTGATATCAGCAGCCCTCTGCAGTTTCCGAAATGAAGTCACTTATGTCTTGATACTTCTTTTTGACAAAAGATAACAAAAAAGGGAAAAAATGCTCAAAAGTGAGTTTGGAGTTTGTTCTGTTTCTTTAGTTTCGGATAATGTGTGTACAGCATGGTCGTGCAGGACACTTAATGTGGTACATGTATCATCCATTGTATAGGCTCAGCATCTTTGGCAATGGCTGTTTATTTATTTATTTATTTATTTTGTGTTGCAAAACATGAGAACGAGTGCTTCTATCTTTATCCTAATGCAGGTAGGTAAAAACTCCAGATAGTCTGGGATCCTGCAGCGCTGATTCCTCTTATTTAGCCTCGAAAAAATTTGGTATTAGGCAATCGACGTGCCAAACGTGTTGCGTAACATTATATATTGCATCCTAATAAAAGAAGGAGTAGCGCTATCCAATTTCTGCCGCAAACTTTATGGCCGCATTCACAATAAAAGTTGATCTGCAAACTAACAGATCCGGGGATCAAATATGGAGATCCACTTGAAAGCTTGCTGCATAATCCCCTAACAGACATTGAATAGGTACCCGGGGGGGGGGGGGGGTTATGCGGCAAGTTTTCTAGTGGGTTGATCATATTTGATCCGAGGATCTGTTAGTCGACGGAACAACTGTTTTGTGAATGCGCCCCTGTTGCAAAATGATATATAATCGGCATATAATGCTGTTCTGCAGCAGCACGTTCTCTACTGAAAAAAAAAAGAGCTGCTCTTTGCAAATATGCTAGGTGCACAGATATCAACGCAAAGCAGCAACTTCAACGCTTCCCAAATATGTATCAAAAATGAACGCGGCGATCAAGATTAATTAGCTTGCACCTTTGGCTCAAGGCGGGCCTGTGTGTAAGTAATAAATGGTGCGTATGTAATTAATAAAATTACCAGTAATGATAAGGGTAATGAAAGTAATAGTAACTAAGTAAAAAATTGATAATAATGGTTGTCTTAATAGTAGTACTTCTGGTATTACATGTAGTTAGGATTACCATAGTGAAAGTAATAAAAGAAATGATAGATCTTTAAATAATAAAAAATAGTGATAGAAAAAATAATAATACGAGACGAGTAGTACTAATGATAAAAGTGACAATAATAAGATTAATAATGTTAAAGCATCCTATAGCTAAGTTATTACTGTGTGTTTACTGTATGACAGAAAGGTAGGCCGTCC